>NC_139322.1:889532-1444532 GCF_056507025.1 Lutjanus erythropterus | reverse complement strand
TGAAGGGAGTTCATGTTTCTCTGACTGTACATCACGTGGTTATATATCTGTGTGTGTGTGTGTGTGTGTGTGTGTGTGTGTGTGACATACTTGTGTCTACCTTTTGAAGTGATGTTAGCTGGCGGGTCGGATGCTCAGAGGATGGACAGATTTAGAAAAAGACAGCTGTCTAAATAGGGAGAAGATCTGAAAAAAAAAAAAAGAGGGCAGATTTTTCATCCAAACTTGAAAACACAAACTTCTCTGGAGGTTAAAGACCCGGATGAAGTCCGTTAACTGGGACGAAGGGAGGGAAGAAAAAAAACAGTGAGAGTCATAAATAAATATATGATAAGGTGACAGAGAGGTGAAAGTAAAAGAAAGCAACAAAGTTTTTAGAAATACAAAAATAGTGCTACGTTTTATTAGTTTTGTTAGGAAACATGTTTCTTATTCTTAATAATTTGTATTTGGGTGTTTTTTCCTGATGAAAAGTTAGATGACATCTCAATAATTCCTCCTCTTCACCTCTATTGTATGATGGAGACAGAGACATCGACACACAACTAATTATTTTATCTCAGTTCATTAGAACACAGCTGAAACTTTTTTCTTATTCAAAATTATTTTTGGTCATAGCTCTGTTATCAAGGAAAATCTGTATTTTTACATTCACTGAAACCTCATCCAAAAGTACATTATTTACTTGTTTATTTATCCTACTCAAGTGCTGGACTTAAAGGAGCAGTGTGTAAGATTTAGGGGCATTGAGTTGAGAGCGTGCAGATTGTAACCAGCTCATCTCACCCTCCCCTTCCAAGTGTTTACGAGAACCAACAATATAACCAACCGTGTATTAGTATAATACTTACAGGAGATATTTGATTTCTTTGGAATACTTTTAATACTTTCAGCTGCAACAGTAACTTTCATATCATATATAAACCAGATTCCAAAAATGAAATTATCTGAATAAAAATCTGCTCCTGCTTCTTTCACTGACTGTAACTTTGTCTGTGAAAATGAACACAGGTTCATTTCCTCTGATTTAAGGAGAATCTGACCTGATGGCAGACGTTAATAATAAGTATACAAACAGACGATCTCTCTGATGGTCCAGTTAACTTATATCGGTCAGATAGAGCAGTGATTCCCAAAGACTGGGTCGTGACCCACAGGTGGGTCACAGGAGATTTTATTTGGGTCGCCTGATAAAGTACAGACTGTGGAAGAAATCCTGCAAATTTAAGATTTATATCTGCAATACTCCTTTTTATATATTGTTCTCCTGACCTGTTTACTCTGCCACACATTTATTTCTCATTTAAGAAGTACTGATCCTGTGTCTTTCTGTTCTCTATGGGTATATGAAAATAACAATACAGTTATTATGAATATGGTGGTGTGTTCTTTATACAATGACAGTTTTCCTAAACTTTCTTAAACCACGCGCAGGTTTGATGAAGTCTGACTGGAGGCTTCTGTGGTCGTGTCTTGATGATAACAGATCGATCAGTCAGTGGATATGAACATGCATCATGTGTGAATTTGGGTCAAATCCCACATGAGCAGGCCGATCTGTGTGTTTTTATTTTATTTTTCAGGTCATCTTTGAGCTGCGGCGTGATGATTCGCTCCAAACCAAACATGACTGTCAGCTTGGGGAGATTTAGATTGGATTTAAGAGAAAGGAGGAATTTCACGCTCCGTTGTTTCACACCAACATTTTCCATCCACTTTCTATCCCATATAAGGTGTGTGTGTGTGTGTGTGTGTGTGTGTGTGTGTGTGTGTGTGTGTGTGTGTGTGTATCCACTGACCTGTGCTGCCCTCCATGTCTTTCCACCGCAGAGACTTGACAACCTTATATAGAGCTGCAGGAGCAGAGCAGCCTGAGCAGGACGGTGTGTCCATATCCAGCCTGAACACTCACCTGATAAATGGAAGCTGCAGCACCTGCAACCTGTCAATCAACAAATGTTATGATCAATACATCAGGATGATCAGTTTACAGTGCGGTTAAAGTCAAACAGGCTTTTAAAGAACATCTCTGAAATCAGCTCCCTCATTCATGGACCTGCTGCACTGACAGAGAGGAGGTGTCAACGCAGAGGCCTCTGGGAAAAAATCTGCAGCGTCCAATCAAATCTGTACAAGTGCAATCATAGTTGATTGCTTTGTATTGTCATATTTCTACCATTTAACTCTAAAAAACTAGAAGAGGTCAGTCAGATCACAGATCTCCACCAGCTGACCCTGAAAAAATATCTGGATGAAAACTCGATGTAATTAACAACATTTTGACTCATAATTATAATTTAATTACATTTTTTCTGTGTAACTGTAACAGATCACAATTGCATTTATTTTGTAATCTAAAGGGACAGTTATCTCACAGGCAAACACAGGAAAACAGTGGTGCAGAATCTCCCAAACGGTGGAAGTGAATGGTGACCAGTTTTCAAACAGCTGGAATACAGTGTGGACACAGGTGAACTTAATCACAGTAATTAAGGCTCAGTTCCATTAAGTGTTCCCGCAACAGTGACAGTAAACCAGGGTACACAATCGACAGAACTCCCCTAAATGGAATGCAGCCGTCATTAACGCACCTGTGAGTTTTCTGGTATGACAAGTCAAAATGTGTACAACGAGTCACATTAGCATGATAACATGCTATCATTTCATATGTCAGGATGCTTACACTTGCATGAACTAACGTGTTGGACAAGAGGACATTTTGACCTGTGAGTGCAGCCTGTCCTCACTGGAAAAATGACCATACAGGTCGTCTGCAAGCAGAAAGATATTTAGGTTTATCGTTAGGGCGGAGACCTCTAGCTGTACTATTCATGATGCAGTATAACGAGCAACAAACACAACATGGACACAGTGTGACACATCAGCTGCAGCATAATGAGAAGTTGCTGCACTACTCATCTTGATTTTTGCACAGCTGGTCTATTTTTTTCTCTCTACGTTGTCATCCAACCGGTAAAAAACGTATTTTTCTGCATAAGAAACGAGTACAATCTGTGTAACAATGATTTGAATAAATACCTGAGTATACCAGAGGGCAGTGCGACGAAGCAGAGAACCCTTGTGGGTGTTTGTTGCATTGCACATTAACATAAATCCATCAAATCAAAGTGTATCCATGATCCTGTACTTCAAACAATCTAGTTATTTAATTCAGTAGCAGTTAAACCTACAGCAAGTCTCAGTTTATGACTGATCCCTCTATTTGACCTACATCAGTATTTCCCGGTCCTGGTTCTTTGGGTGCCACTGCTCTGCATGTTTTAGATGTTTCCCTGCTCCCACACACCTGATTCAGACGAACAGGCTGTTATCAGGTTTCTGCAGAGGCTCGATGATGAGCTGATCATTTGATTCAGGAGGTGTTGGAGCAGGGAAACATCTAAAACATGCAGGGCAGTGGGCCCCAAAGAACCAGGACCGAGAAACCCTGACCTACATAAACAAACGAGACCATCAGAGAGAAGACTGTCTGTTTCTATATAGTTATTCTTAATGTTTGCCACCAGGTCAGATAAAACCAGCCTGTATGTACGTGAACTGCCTGCATGCTTGCCCCCGTCTCCCCCTTCTCCCCCTTCTCCTCTGGTTCTCTCCTCTTTAATTCAGAGTTTACAGTTAAATCTCTGCCTGACTGTATATCAGCTGAGATGACATTAACTGGACGCCTGTGTCTGTGATACCTTTATGAACAGAACCCAAATAAGATGCTTACATTTCCTATGTGACCAACATTTGTTCATATGTTCATTTTGATATGATTGCACAGTGAAATAAAGGTTAAGTGCAAAGAAAACAAAGAAAACACATCTGGCACACAAACACACACTACAAAGATGGAAGCCTGTGTAGCAGGTAAAACCTCCACCTACAGTGTGTCAGAGTCACATCCTTGTCCTCATGTATTTTAGCCATAAAGAGCGCATGCAGAGCAGGTCTGGGTGAACGTATGTGTCAAACAGCCAGACTGTCACCCAGGAGACCGAAGTTTATGTCCTTCTTGAAACCAAATCGATGTTGGCTTATTTAAACACAACATTAATGTTACAACCGTACATCTTACAGTCTTACAGTTTCATTTAGCAGAAACTTTCATCCAAAGCCACGTACGTCTGAGAGCTGATACAACACAAGCAAGGATCGAGTCAGGAGAGAACAACACGAGTCAGTGACACGAAGCAAAGATCAAGTCTTTCAAGTCAAGTATTTTTTTTATATATCTATATATATCTTGTGAAGTCAATCAAGTGCAAAGGTGTTCAGTAAAGAGTTGGTCTCAGGTTTTCTCTTAAAGACCGACAGCGACTCTGCTGATCGAACAGTGTGGTACCTCGCTCCAACATCCGAGAGCTGCAAACTGGAAGAGTGTAACTGGCGACCGTGGGCCCTGTTGTGGTGGTTGAATCAGTTCTGAACAGCGGAGTGACCTGCTGTTTTTGGCTGAGTGAAAATCAGACGTGCCGCTGAGTTCTGGATCATCTGTAGAGGTTTGAATGTGCATGCAGGGAGCTGCAGGAGTCAGTGTGTGATATTACAAGAACCAGGAGCTGTGCTGCATGCTCAGATCAGGGACTGAACCTCCTGATGCTGTACAGGGAAAAACAGCATGACCAAGTGATCAAGGCCACATGGATCTGTAAGGTTAGTTGGTGAGTTACATAACATAACTTACATTCATAATTAACATTCTCATTTTAACCCAAACCATGATCTTTTCCTAAACCTAACCAAGTGGTTTTGGTAGCCTAACTAAACCTAACAAAACCACGACTGGTTCACTTTAAACATGTGATGATGAAGATCTGGTTTAATGACAGTCTGGTACGTCTGTTGCTGCTACTCTTCACCGTTCATAGTTTCGGGAGTCGCTGACAGACAGCCTGCTCTGTCCTTTACGTAAGAGGACGTGTTGGTTGGTGGCACCTAAAGAAAAGTCAGGGGATCCTTCAGTACTGATCTGTCAGATTTCAGAAGTGTTGGTCCAACAGTCTGGCAGCGTGAAGACAAAAAATGTTTTTTCATGTCTTTACTCATCGCTGACACATCGACTCCCAGATGTTTGAGGCAGGCAGCTGCAGGTCCTGACAGATGAGCTCACCTTTATGAGACTCAGACGTTTATCTGCTGTATTTAATGCAGGCTGCACTGACAAAAGAGGTGAAAACATTAATGATATTAAAGTTAATCTTCTGGAGGCTCCTGTAAATCCATTTTCCGCTGCTCGACAAGAGTCTGGAGCTGTTGCCTGCTGCTCCTGAAGGATTCTGGGACGGTGTCAGTGTAAACATTATACAGGAGGGTCTCTCTTTGTGTGTCTCTGAATCCTCAGTGTTGTTTGTATCTTTAATGATTGTTGCAGCTCGTAAAGATGGAGCTCATTTTAATTACTTTAATATACAGCTGCTCACTTAAATCTCATCTTAAAGGTCCAGTGTGTCAGATTTAAAGGATGTTATTGTCAGAATATGGACAGAAATGGAATATAATATTCATCAGTATGCTTTTATTAGTGTACAATGTAAAAATGAAGAAAGCTGAGGAAACTCAAAATTTCAAGGCAACACACTGCAATAGATTTCTGAGTTTAGAGCCCAAATTCTTAAGTTTTGAAAAAACTACTGATCTTATGTTGAGATAATTTACTTTTCTTCTTTAGATAAACATAAAGATTTGAATTTTAGATCAGAAAATTTTGTGTTTTTTAATGAAGTTTTTCTCCTTCATCCTCCCTTTTCAAACATGAAATAAGTATTATTTATGTTGTTATCCAGATTTTGCTCAATATGTTCAGTTATTTTAATTTGTTTTCCTGCTTATATATTCTGTTTTAACATGTTCAAATCAAAAGATAAATAAAAGTAAATAAACACATAATCAGTTATTTATTGATTATATTTTGTATCATTAATCAGAATCAAGGTATTTAATGTAGTATAAACCACAATATTTACCTCTGAACGGTTCAGGAGTACAAGTATAAAGTATCAGAAAAAGCTGTACTTGAGTAAATGTACTTAGTTACTTCCACTAAAGTTTTTTTTCCATATGAAGATCAGCTCGTCACTGTCTTATTTATTTTCAAGTCAAAATTTTAGACTTTAATGTTTCAAAGTCTGTGACACCTGACTGACATTAACTCTGCCCTGGTGCATCATGGGAAAACACACAAACATACACACACCACCCATTTGACAAACACTGTACAGAGTCTACTGAGCACATTAACTCACACTCTCTCTCTCTCTCTCTCACACACACACACACACACACACACACACACATCAGATTATTACAACATGCTAACCTCCTTTTTGAAAGCTGTGAGAACCTGTGTGTGTGTGTGTGTGTGTGTGTGTGTGTGTGTGTGTTTGTACAGAGACCTGATAGCATCCTGATAACGTGACCTTTGTCTTGATTGGCTGTCAGTTATTAATTTTTTGTTATATAAACTTGTGTGTGTCCCTGATTTTCACATCATGTTTTGTGCTCAAATTTCTTCAGTCATCTGTGAGTTTGATGAGACCTGAAACTGTAAAAAAAAAGGCTTCAGTTCTGACTGATGACCATCAAGATGAGCCGATGCAAAAAATCACGGCTCCTCAAAGAGAAGCCCTTCTGAACGTAGGAACAGAGCTGCATTTTCTGACAGAATGCACCAAACTCCAGCCCGTCTGAACCAAATATTTCCACAAATTTAAATAAAAACTTCCTGAATTCAAGCACATAAAAAATGAAAACAAATGAGCCGTCCTGCTGGGAGAACATCCTGAGAGAGCTGCAGTCTGGCAGCAGAATATGTACTGAATATGTGCTAATACAGTTATTTTATTGTTGCTGATATTAATCAGTGATGTTCAGTTTGCTCTTTAATGTTAGTGTAAGATTGTGTATTTGTGTCTTTTGTTTTCTGAATGTGCTCTAGAAATACTGTATTTTGTTATAGTCATACTAATAAAGCTTCTTTGAAATAAACTGAATTGACTGGTGCTTGTTAGCAGCTTTGCAGGTGAGTCTGCTGTTTCACTACCACAGAGCTGTACTGACCTCCAGTGGTGACAAGTGGAACTGCAGGTCTGTCTGTCAGTGTACACAAACAGATCAGTGACACGATAAAGTGTCTTAAAATCATATAAATATTAACACTAGACATTTGTTTTGTTAAATATTAGTGAGGAAAACATTTTCCTCAAAACTCACACACTGCAAGATATTTGTTCATAAAGACCTGAATTTAAAAAAGCTCGCTCCCAGTCTAAATCCATTCACATGAACACGTCTCACTTCTTTGAATGTTTGACCTCATTTCCACACATGATCTGTATCATATCTTATATTAATGCAGTTACAGTGATATATCCAAGGGAAACTACAAAGTGAAAAAAGTTACATAGATGAAATGTCGACCTCTTATGAGGAGCCTGAACGCAGCCTGAGATCCTCCTGCTGTTCCAAAGTCGAGACTTAAATCTAAAGGTGATCAACTTTTCTCCTTCAGGACTCCTGGACTTTGGAACGACCTGCAGAATCAGTGACATCTTTTAAATCACTTCTTAATAAACATTGATATAGAGTTACTTTTATCTGATATTGTTGTCTCTTTTTAATATATTTTATTATTTTATTATTTAAACTTTTTATTTGTACTTATTTAGATATTTTTTTTGCTGATGTTTGGCCTTCTGTTGTTATTTTGCCTCCTGGGTCTGCTATAAAGGTGTTTTGTCTCTTTGCATGTGTTTTCTGAAGATGCAGTGCGTTGCACTGTCATTTTTCATAGTTTTTTGGACAACGATGGAGCTCTGTGATTCAGAGGAAGAAGGATCTGCACGAGGTTTAACGAGAAGAAGAAAAATATAAATATCATCTCTATGAGAGTCTCTGATATCATTCTTCAGATAACATCATCAGGTTGGAGTGAGGGATGATAATTAATAGATGATTTTGCTTTGAATTTGCCTGATGATGTCAAATATAATCGATCTACTGTCAAAGATCTGAAATATAGTGGAGATTATTTTTATGAGAACGTTTCACATCTTATCTGATACTCACTTTGACTGAGGGAGGAAAATACATTTGGTATTGTTTGATATATGCAAAATTTTTAGGACTGTAAATATGATAAATAAAATAAATAAATATTAATTTATCGTTAATTTTACCAATGATTGATTAAGGAAGGAGCTTACAATCTGCAGCTCTTGTAGGAGTAGATGGTGTTGTACAGTACAGGAGACTCTCTGACAGACGAAAGTGAGGAGAAGCCAAATCTGTCCTCACCCTGAAAAAATGTTCTCACTGAGAAGTTGGTTCAATTGGTTCTCACAACAACAAGAACACACACACACACACACACACACACACACACACACAAGTGGTGTCATCAGTATTCGAGTCAGATGTGTTTCTTTCAATGAACTCAACTGGCTCTGGTTCCCAGTAAAACCACCACCAGAGAGCAGCAGAGCTGAGAGTGCAACTGATTTTGTGTGTGTGTGATAAAGTGAGAGCCAAAAAGAGCAAAAGAAAGTATGCATGCATGATTGTGCAGACAAATGTGTGTATTTGTGTGTGTGCCAACCTTGTTTGTATGCTTGTGTTTGCAGGCCTGTCAGTGTGTGTGTGTGTGTGTGTCCTGACAAAGGCTCCATCCAGCCATACTGCAGAGGGCTGCTTGTTCCCAGAGACCCTCAGAGCTCCAGGACACCCAGACTCTCTGCTGCCTGCAGCCCAGACACAGCAGCCCCGACACGGACACAGACCTCGCCCTGCTCCCCCTCCTCCTCCTCCTCCTCCTGGAGCTCCAGCACCTGTTTGGATTTCTGATGGATGGGAGAAACAGAGCAGAGTTTTAAAGTGGGAAACTTTAAGGAGTACTGGGAGTTTAAAGAGAAGAGAAGAGAAGAGAAGAGAAGAGAAGAGAAGAGAAGAGAAGAGAAGAGAAGAGAAGAGAAGAGAAGAGAAGAGACCATCATCTTGTCTGGACTACAAACTTATTAAAAGTGTTGTGGACATCTTAACAAGCAACAGCATCTCTTCATCATCTAAGAACTTATTCAGACTTGGATGTCAGAGTAAACAGCTGATAACTTTGACATAATTCAACCAAATTTCTTCCTGACATTGTCGACTTCAGAAAATTGAAGTGACAATCATTTTCCGGGAAGTTTGGATCAGATCAACATCTTCCTGAAAGGTTTTTGGAAACTTTCCCAACATCAAGCAGATCATTTTGGAACATTTTAGTAGAATTAGTTTGGAGCGTTGCACCGAATTCTGCACTTTTGTTCTGTTGTTTCGTCCTTTGAAGCAGGAAAACAACCGATCCTGAACAAATCTGGTTTGAATCTACTGAATTTAAGAGGAATCTTTTAGGTTAAAATCGGCACCATGGCTCTGTCCATCAGCCTGTGGCTGTGTCTGTACCTGCCGCTGCTGTTTACGGACGCAAAGAGCGTCGGGCAGCACGACAGTCAGCGCGACGCCCTCGACAAACCCTCCTCCTCCCGTGTCAAACTGGAGCCCCTCTGGATCACCAAGCAGCTCAGGACCCGGGACGATGCTCCCAACCAGAGCCTCCCCGTCCCTGAGATGCTGGATCTAGACGCAGACCAGCACCGCCGCCTAGCCCGCGGCGCAGACGAGGAGGAGCAACAGTCCACCTTCAGCCAATCCTTTGAGAACGACTCAGTGACCACGCCACAGGCCACAGAGTTCGACAACGGGACGAAAGTGACAGCAGGGGACAACAGTAATGATAATGAGAATGTTAATCTCCATGGAAACAGCTCCAGCTCTGACCACGATGCGCCGGGACTCTACAACCCGTTCTACCCGCTGGTGGAGAGCTCGTATGCGGCCTACGCCGTCCTGTTCCTGGCTGGCCTGGTGCTGGCGGTGGGCGTGGTGGGAAACATGGCCGTCATGTGCGTCGTCTGGAACAACTACTACATGAGGTCCGCCTGGAACTACCTGCTGGCCAGCATGGCATTCTGGGACTTCCTGGTCCTGGTACTCTGCCTTCCCGTGGTGGTCCTCAACCAGCTCGCCCATAGGAGGATCCTGGGTGACATCACCTGCCGCATGGTGCCTTATATGGAGGTGGGTGGGGCTTATGTGGAAGTAGGAGGAGGAAAAGGAAGTGAGATTGGTTGAAGGTCATTTTATGTGTTTGTTGTATAAATACTTTCAGTGCTGTGTGGTGGTTAAATGTGTGGTTTGTCCTGAAGGTGGCGCCAGAGAAAACCTCATGGAGTGTTGAAAATGTTAGGGGTTCATCCTCTGAGGAACACGAAGGTGTTCAGACAAATCTTCAAGAAAAGGCCAGAGGGTCACTATATTGGGTGATTATCAGGACCCCCATTCACACCTGGCACAGGTCTTCACAGGTCCAAAAGTTCACTAGTCCACGATTTGGACCGAGGGCCGGTTTCACAAAGATATAGTCCTGGGTTTAGCGTAATCCTGGGTTAACAATATGTGTGTGAAAAGGGCTAAGTTATCCCAGGTTTAACTCTTAGCCCTGGGTGAAGAATATCCAGTGTGAAAAGCCCTTTTGACTGTTTGAGCACGAAGCATCATCCATGTAAAGACCGAGTCCTCCTCCCCTCATCCTGCATGTCTCAGGGTCCGCTGCTCTTTAATCCAGTCCCCACACAATCCCCAGAATACGCAGCGTGAAAAGCCCTTCAGGATGCTGTGTCGTGTTACAATAGTCTTAATTTTGCTGATTAATTAGTCTATTGCAAGTTAGACCATCTTACAAAAATAAGGACTGACTAACTGTAAGCCAAAAAAAAAAAAAGACCCCATGCTGACTCAAGCTTAACACCCACGTTACCATGGTAACAATCAGTACCACCGACTGATCAGTAGCACTCAACCGAAAAAAAAAAAGAGTTAAACATGGCTCATACTTTGTGGTTTGCTAACAATGATATCTTCAGCACCATGTCTTTAGTGTCTTTAAGCTTTTCCTGTGGTCCTCCAGTTGTTGGATTTCTTCTTTTGAATTTCTTTCTCTTTATCTGTTTTAAACACTGCTTACTGTTGCTGCCATTGTTTTTCCATAGCAGACTTTTTTTGGGATTATTTCGCTCTTTGCTAAACTCTCCAAGTAAAATGTTCTTGTAACTGTTGAATTCCTCCAAAGGACATATTTTTCTGCTGGGGTAAACGGAGCTGAGCGGTTAGATGCGGTCACTTGGTCAGCAATGTTTTTAATTTTCAAAAAAGTCTTAATTGCCCAGAATTCATTGTGCTACTAGTCCTTCTTAAGATAGTCAAGAACTAAACTGCTCCGTGCAACGGATGAATTTAGACGTCTATCTGAATTCTGACTGTTAGATTTAAGGCACAGTCAAAGTCTTTGTTAAAACCAAAGAGTTTACATTAAACTTTTTTTCAAAGCCTTGATTGAGCCCTGTGGACAGGACCAGCAGTCCCTGAGTTAACATCTGCAGGGAGAGAATGTATTTTCAGAGCAGAGAGCATTTGTTTTTGGGATAACAGGCTGTCAGCTCTGTGTACATATTGAGATCTGATACAATAGAACTCGTTTTAATATCAGCTGTAAATATACATATAAGGACAGGGTCTGAGCAGATTATGAGCACTGGGATTCTTGTTTCTAACTGTCAGGCAGACAGTTTGGGATTTTTTTTTCTTTGGGTGTGAGCTGAGCAAACAGTCTTTGTGCTAAGCTAGGCTAAACATGTCCAGGAATTCTCACTGTGTTGGACACAAAGACATGAAACTGATGTCCCTCTGAAACATCTGACGGATCTGAAGATGGCAAACAAAACATCAGTGACTGTTTTCATCAGTCAAAGTGCTCCTGCAGATGAAGACTGGGTTCTACTGTGGTAGAACTGAAGGTATTATTCTACTGTGTTTTGCTCACTTCAACCTGCAGACGTTCTCCTTTACACCAGCTGACAGTGCAAGAATTTTGCTCAAGTGAAACTTCAGGGACGTGAATGTGAGGAAATATTTTGGTCCCTTTGTGACGCTGAATTCTGACATCCACTTCGGCAAAATACACAAATTCTCTGAACTCTGAGTGTGAGTCTGTCTTTCTCGTTGGCAAAGAGAAGTGAAAGAGTACGATGAGTGAAGAGTGAGACGTCTTCTGTCTGTGTCAGGAGTTGGAACCTTTGATTGTTTTGAACCACTCCCTTTGTTTTTGGATTAACTAGCAAATGAAAATGCTCACAAAATTGTGCTAAATAACACCTGATATTTCAACACATCACATGCAAATTTAATCAACACTGCATATCTTCTGCTCTTGCAAGCCACAACAGCAATTTTAGGGAAATAACTGAACCTGAATGCACCAACATGTTGGTTTGAGTCTGAACATGTTTGTTGGCTACAAGACAAATATAAAATATCACCAAACTGACCTTCACATTAAGCCTCGGTGAAGTCTTTAGGTCAGTTTCTGGAGAATGTTGATTTGTTGTTGATTTAATGTCGTCAGAAACATCTGATCTGTGAGGTGACTGAACTCAGACTGGGCAGGAAGATCCTTTTACAGTTTGAGAAACACATGAAGCTCAGTCAGTAGGAGACAGAACTGAGGATACTAAAACTACATTTACAACACTTTATCTGAAGAAAATGAAAATTATATTTACGAATCACTACCAAAGAGAATTTGTTTGATATGTTGGATTGTTTACTGCTTTCTGTTCTGCCTCATGGACGGCAAGAAACTGTGTGAAGTCACATGAATATGAAGGTGTAACGTATGGATGAAAAGATTCTCTTTAAGAGACTCTTAAGAAAAAAAACTCAGGTACAGAGAGACACAGTGATCAATCCAAACTGTGCTCAATATATTTCCTTCAGAATAAGAATAAATACTTCACACAGAGTCAGGTCCAGGGTTCAGTACTTTGCTCCACAGGAGGTGAACTGGCACGTCTCCAGCTACCAGTCCACCATGACACCTCCAGGCTCAACTACTGCCACCCACAAAGAATTTTGAAAACTTCATGTTTGGTGTTTATCCACAAATGTAACATAGTGTTTACTCAACTTTTTATGAAATTATCATATAAAATTGGAACAAATCATGTCCCACAAAAATCTTTAAAAATTGTTGACACTACCACTAAAATTCAGATTTTTGCAAAAAACTTTATTCTTTAACCATGATTTGATCAGGCATAAAAAGGCTCAGCTATACCCTAAGGACCCCAGTCTCACTTCCTGGTTTAAAAAAGGCGGGAATGCTGCTCAAACTGATAAACTATATATACTATAACTATATATTTTTAGACAAATTCATTCAATAGTATTTCCATCAGATGTGTCCTGGAAAATTGCTGTGCAATTCTCTATTATATTGTATCTGACCCTATAAAATAAACATTAAATGAAATGATTTCAATCACCACCCCATCTCCTCTTTCATTTCGTCCAATTATTGTGACGATCTCTGGCTAATTTGCTGTTTCTTGGCATAATCCAAGATATAGGGTAGTGTAAAAATGCACAAAATTTGTAGCCAATTATTGTATTTTTCCAAGTTTGCTTCCCTATTTTAAAACATAACCAGCCGACTATGACTGACATGCCTGCAGACATCAGTGAAGGGACAAAGCAACCCGATGCAAACATCATTGATAGTGACACTTCCATGGTTTTCAATGCAGCTGACCTCAGGTTGCACAGCTCACGTCATGCTTGTATTATTGCTTCATTGTTTGTAAAGCTTTTGATTCTAAATTTGTGACAAAGGTCAAAACCACTTGATCAAACAAAGATGTACTCACAGACTGATGTTGGAACGTCTCTGCAGGCCGTGTCTCTGGGCATCACCTCCTTCACCCTGTGCGCTCTGGGTATCGACCGTTTCCACGCCGCCACCTCCTCATCCCAGCCGAAGGCCCGGCGGGTTGAGCGCTGCCGCTCGGTGCTGCTGAAGCTGCTGCTGGTGTGGCTCGCCGCACTGCTGCTGTCCAGCCCCGAGATCTTCCTGTGGCAGCTGAGCCAGGCCGTGTCCCCGTCCACCGGCCGCCTGGTCGACTCCTGCACCATCACCCCCTCCTCCCCACTCACCCTCTACCTGCCCGACTCCCTCCACTCTCTGCTGCTCAGGTATCACCAGGTGAGAATAAGACAGACACACAGGACAAACTCTGTTCTCTGTTCCTTTTGGGACGGAGAATTACATTTAAAGGTGGAGTAAAACAAATCTGGAGGAAGATGTTTGAAAGTTGCGTCTCATTCACAGGTCATCAAATACTGAGATGAGAGATGAGACTCAGTGTGTTGGTATCTTTCTCCAGAGTTACTTACTCCATCTTAAATTGTGACCAGGTATCAATGTACTTACTGTACTGGTGTTACTGTCCCCTGTCTCTTACTGTCCAGTCTCGTGCTGAAGGAGACCAGCGTTTGATGATTGTTTTAAGGTAGAAGTTATTTTAACCCAAGCCATATTTTCTCAAACCTAAAGCTTTTGTTTTGGTGCTGAAACTGAGAGAACCAACTTACAGGTCGGTGATCCAGAATCATTTGTAGCATCACGGTCCTGAATCAGTGCATCGGTGCAAAGAGCTGGACCTCCTCAGAACAGGAATGTTTAGCTGTTCTGAAAAACCCTTCCTCAGGGAAACCAAACCATTTCTGTAAACTTCAACTATGGTTTTGAAAGGTTCGAAAGTAGCACAGCCACAGTTTACCAAAGAAGAGTTCTGTACATAAAGACACAAATCTCGACTTGACTGAAGACTTAAGAATACAATTTCCCGGTTAGAACAGACCTCCAGGTTCTGTTGTAAACATCCATCACAGTTTACAGTTCCTGATAGAAATGAAAGTTACAAACTACTACAGGACAAGATTGTAACACTGGTGTTTGGGCGATGTACACAGTGACACAACGTGATGGACGATTATACTGTTGCTGGATCTAAGAGGGACGTCTTCTCTGCACCACATATCTGTACACAGGAGACGTAGTGCAGTGATCAGCAGCAACGTCTTCTTTTTATTTCTCTCTCACACGTCAAAAATGGAGCTTTGTCAACAATTGTAGGTCAACTCTGAGGGGACAGACGACCTCAAATACAGAAGGCTTTTAAATCACAATGTTACGATGGTAGAGGACTCAGAGGTCAGTGACTGTCAAACTCTGAGATAAGACATAAGAATTTTTCAGTTAAACTGAAAAACTGACAAAGTATTTCTGAACTGAGCAAAATATTTGAATGCTGTACAGTCAGTAAGTATGACAAAGTGACACAAAGACAGTACCCGCAAGTATGAGGTACCCTAACTCCCAGAAATTGTACTAAAGACTACTACAAACAAAAGTACTGCCAAGTATTAGCATCCGCATGTAAAGTAATCAGATTACTCCTGCATTACTCTCTGTTCCAGGGTCGTATGTGGTGGTGTTTCGGCTGCTACTTCTGCCTCCCCGTCCTCTTCACCATCCTCTGCCAAATGGCCACCCGCAACGTCAACAGCGACTCCAGCTCTGCCCAAAAGCAGCGTAACCAAGACGACCGTTCCACCAATCAGAAGCGTCAGCAGCACCAGGCAGTGGAGCGGCAGCTGAACTGCACGCTGTTAGCGTTAGCCGTGGTCTACGGCGTCTGCGCTCTGCCAGAACATGTCTGCAACATCACGCTGGCCTACACACACATCACCGTCTCCGAGGACACGGCCGCCATGCTGGCGCTGCTGCATCACTTCCTGTTGTTCTTCAAGTCATCGGTGACGCCGGTGCTGCTGCTGTGTCTGTGTAAGGTAGGTCAGAGATGGAGAGAGCAACAAATTCCTCAGTGCTGCTAGATTGACCAAGATGCTCACGGAGCCGTGCCAACAGTGCCTATATGTACCAGGATGCATTGCTTGTGAGCTTTTGATGCACATGGGAGAAGTTTGCATGTATAATGTAGTATAGCAGTGGTGGACTGTCTGAGTGACAGGGGTAAAAAAATTAAAAGGGGCACCTACTGTATGTGGTGGAGCACATAGTTTCATTATGTGACTTAAAGTACAACAACTACTACACTTCTACGATAAAAAACACACAGAGAGCTATTAACTCTAACCATCTAGAGGCACATAGACGCCAAGTAATAGCCAGTATGGCACTTTTCCACATCTTGTCCACTAGATTTGCACCCTAGGGCACTTCATCATGTTACGAGGGGGCAGGGTTTATGATCTGTACTGTAACCAGCCACCAGGGGGCCATCCAGATGTTTTGGCTCCACTTATAGGGAGCTGTCATGTTGTCCATCTTTGTATACCGACCCAGCTGTTAGCTAGCAAGGGTGGGTTAAAAAGAAAGACAAAAGAAAACAGACATCACTGACCTGCATGCTGTCGTGTTTCAGGCTCTCGGTCAGGCCTTCATGGACTGCTGCTGCTGCTGCTGTCAGGAGTGTCAGCCAACCACGGCTCAGGGCTCGCCAAGCTCTGCCCAGGTCAAACTGAAGGCAGCAAATGAGACATCCATCTTCTTCGACAAGGCTAAAGACACGTCGGCCATCTTGTCTATCTCCAGCTAGAGCCATAGGTCCCTCCTTCAACTATCAATCCTTTGATTCCTCCTCCATAAATCAATCCAGTCATCTCTTCTTTTTACTCTTCAACACTGTTTCCTTTCCATCCTTGTTAACTCCTGTTTCCTTTCTCCTGCCTTCCAGTTTTCCCTCCTGTCTTTCCATCAGTTTGTCTCTCTGTTCCTTGCAGATCATTGATCATCTGTCTTCCTGTCCTGTCCTCTCCTCCAGAGTTCCATTTGTATGATATTCCTCTACGGACACCGTGTTACCCCCTGCAGCTTCCTGTCTGTGCGGGAAGTGATGTTTAATCTGTAGTGAGATTAGAAATGTTGCTGTACTTGCACAACCAGCTGTTGTAAAAGCATGAGCCTGTTTCAGGACTCTCTGAATGGACTCTACCCTCCAACTTCCTGATGCGATGATGTACAATGATGGAAAAACAACATGGATGTCTTCTGTAGTTGGTGTGAAGATGAAATATTTATGTGTTTTCATGGGAAAGTAGCAGATACCTAAAGCCCAAATTTAGGGAAGCATTTTAAACCTCCTAGTAGCTTGATGGAAACATGAATAAGCTGCTTTAAAGCTGTAAATATGACTTTGGTCAAACATACTGAAGTAGAAATAATCCAACTTGTTTTTACACGTCAATGGGCAGAGAAATTATAGTTTCTGTAGCTTGTTTCAGGACCGTTTCACACCCACATCATTTGGTCTGGAGTTTTGGACTTTCCAGTTTGATCTGAACCAAAAATACAGTTATGAAACCTCTTCCGGACCACAGTCCAGACCAAACAGCCGACCACTGATCTGTATCAAATTGAACCATGGTTCGGTTTATTTCTAGTGTGAAAACAATTTTTTTTTTTGATAGTCTGGACTTTCAGGCCAATTACATTAAAATCTGGCAGGCTATCTTCAGAATTGAAAAATGCAGAGTTGTGGATCGGGAGACAGCGGAGGCAGATGGTCCACTGGCCAATCTACCTGTCCCTCAGCGAAGACCAATGCCACTGTAAACTCCCCTTTGATGTCAAAGTCACTGCTGCTCACATTTCCAGAGTTTGAGCTCTGATCCGTTTCCTCAGCTTCACTTCCAAAAACTTGGCAAATCCACCATTTAAACAGCAATGCACCAGGGGAAATAGGAGATGACACTCTGATTGGTTTAATTAATTTTATGGCCAAAACATACCAATGATTAATAAGAGAAATACAACCCATGCAGGCCCAGGCTCCAAAAGTTTAACTGACATCTGACACATCACAATTATTTTCAAAGAGAATCAGAGAGAAATCGCACTGAACTGACAATACAGGAACTTCAGTTCCCTGTCTCCTGTCTCCAAAACCAATAATGAACCATGCTTCAGACTTTCAGGTGTGAAAAGGCCCTTAAACAGAAGCACCACAATGGAACTTCTTGTTACCCTGACTGTGTTCTAGGCCTGTAGGTCACCTCAGATTTCCCAGTGATTAGTGTTGGGAAAACAATCAACCAATCAGAGCTGTGTTGGTTGTAAAGGTTGTAGTAAAAATGATTTCAGCTTGTGTGTATGTGAAGAACATCCAGCTTCATGACAGGAAGAAAGTGTTGAAGTGGGGAAGGGAGGAGATCTAAAGAGTATTTGAACAGGACTCAGACCGTCTCAGTACTGAGGTGGTCTCTTTGTACAGGAAGTTAAACTGTGTAGTATTAAAGTATATTAATATGTTTTTTAGCACAGTGGTTTCACTCAGACAGTCAAACTGAAACAATTAGAACAAATGAAGAAACAGAAGATATGAATGTAGCTTATTTTAGTTCAGGGTGTTCAACTAATGACATCTTTTTATGAAGGGAAGCAAGATAGTAAATTTTTTATGTCACAAGAATGTCTATGCCTTTGTAATGTTCAGTGTCACAGTGTTACATTCATGGTATTATAATGTGTGTCAGAGCCGATTGTGCCTTAGTGTCTCCTCAGCCTCAGACTGTCAGACTGTCAGTGTCTCAATCAACAGCCGGTAGAAACCAGTCAGACTAACTTCACGCTGTGAGCAGCTCGTTCAGGAGACAGAAAACCACATCCGTCCTGACCTGCAGCTGCACGTGGTCACAAGTTAGAGGCATTTAAGACATGTGCAAACATCTTTGACACTGAATCATCATGTTTTATTTTTAAAGTCCAACTACTAATCGAACATGGGAAAATAATTCAGTATCAGATCTGATCTGTGTGTCTGGATGGGTTATTGCTATAATTCAGTCTGTCTGGCCCTGCTGGTTAGATGATGCTCTCTTTGCTGATGTAAAATGGAAAAAAAGACCTAGCAGATGTTTGGTGCCATCATCTCTTATCCCTCAGAGATAACATGGAAGTATTTTGGATATATTGAAAGGGGACTTCCCATTGTGCTGATGACCCATTATTCTGAAAAATGTCCCATTGCTCTGAAAATGATGGACTACAGTTCAGCCCAGTATCGCAGCAGTTTGTGAAATAGTTTTTTTTTTGTGACAGTCAGCATGACCTTCAAAGCAGTAAGGGAGACCGTGGTATAAGGAGCGAGAAAGTCCCTGTTGAGGGGAGGTCAAGGTGGACAGGTGGACTTTCACACTGGAGACGGGGATGCAGTTCTCACGTGAAACTAATAGTGCTGAATGTTTTAAGGAAGTAGTTATTTTAACGCAAACCACGATCTTTTAAATGTGTTTCTGTTGCTGTTCCAATGTTAACCACCTGATGACGAAGGTCTGCTACGCCTGTCGCTGGTTCTTTCCAACAGATTATATCATCAGGGGCCGTTCAGATGTTGCGTCTTTTGGGCGTGCTCATTTTAAATGGAGACACGCGACAAGTGCACTCAAATTGATAGTGTCAGCGTTGCCCATTTGCACATAGAGATGAAAACCTTTTTTTGAAAGCAGCAAGTGCATGGCAGGTCATGTGACAAGGATTAACTAATCAGCACCACGGGACTTGTTTCAGCCTTTCTGTCCAAAGACATCACAACATCTAGTTGAAAGGTCAGCCAAACTGAAGAGCGGCTGATTATTATTTTGCTGATGATAAGGGGTAATGGTTGTACTAGCTATCATAACATCCTGCTCACCAGTGTGTATCATGGTATTCCTGACTCAGTATAATCAGCCGCTCTTCTGTGTCCTGTGCAGCTGATTGCTTTGTAACGCTGGTGCGACAGTAGTGTGACCTCTCAAGGACCTTGGATAAAAAGATGAAAGTGGTACGGCTGGTGTTCTTGGATGCAACATCTGAACTGCCTCTTAGGGAATCAAATGACCCTTTCTGTCATTTATATATGAGGACATGTTGAAGTTACATACACCTATGAAATATGAGCTTCTGTGTTTTATAATAACAGGAAAAAGATCATGAATATCAGCTGTAATCAGTAAAGTAAGTAAAATCCCAAATGATGCTCTTTTTAGTGACAGTAGATTTTTACCAAAACATCACTATTTGAAGTCACTTTTATTACTTTATATAATTATCTCACAGAAAACCTTCAGTGGCAGTGATCATGTTTTCATCTGGACGGTAAATATGTTTATTTTACTCCTTTGGTCTGTTTTTTTTTAATTTTTTTCATCGTCACAGAAACGAGACATACTAACAGCTGGAGTCCCACTGGTGTCGTGTTTGAGTTTATTGTAAACGTGAACAAAGTTGACATTAAGTGCCTGGCTACTCTTTCATAACTTTTTAATAAAGGGGCAGTCCACACAAAACAAATTAACTTCAGTGCCTGTCTTATATTTTTCACTCTGTTGTGTCTCTCCAGGTTATCTTGTGAACAAGGCATAAACCGACCAATCAGATGTAGACGTTGTAATTTATAAATAAATGTAAGTCATTTAAACCACAGTTGTCTTGAAAACTTATTGATGCAATAATGATGTTATAGCTGGAAGCTGATGATTAAGCTGTTTTTACTATCTGCTTTGTAAATCAGTTCACTTTTACTATAATTTCTGGATTTTAAGATGAATTTAGCAACAATTTACTGCAACAATAAATCATTTTTCACTTACTACAGCTCTGACAACAATTAAAAACAAGTCAGATAATAAATATATAGAATTGCAACATTTTTAAGAAGAGTCCTGAGTAACATTGAGGAGATCATTAAATTAAATTTTTAAATGGAGAAAAACATTTCTGGAACCAGCTGCCCTTCACAATGATGCTATGCAGATGAAACCCTGGTTTATTTTTAAACCCTGGTTTATTTTAATGATCTAGTAGACTAATCAAGCCAATGCACAAAGGAAGTAAAGAACTACATTTGACAAAATATCCTTCAGTTTAAGAAATCTAACTATAAATGTTTGTCCATCTATTCTTCGATTTTCTCTGCAGACCTTCATCCGATCGACTTCACACATTTGATGGGTATATTGCTGAGGACTCAAGAAAGTACAGTGTCCAATTTGGCACCAACTTGACCAGATGGTAGCACTGCTATAACAACAACTATCAGAGATATTTGTTTTCCAGGATTCTGTGGCTACAACATTTGCGTCTAGATTGAATTTCTGCCATTTAGAATTTTGTCTACATCTGGTTTTTAGTTAATACTCCAACAAATTTTGAGAAATCGTCAGAACAAAAAACATCTTTGGACCAAGCCAGAAAATGTTACAGTTTTAGATTTCTATAGCTGGCCCTCTCGTTTGCCTGTGGCCAGGGCTTATATTTAAAAAAAAAAAGTCTTGAATCTGTCCGTGTGACCATGCCAAATTTGGTGCCATCTGGCGAACAGCTGGTGCTGTAGCAGCATCATCCATCTATAAAGGAAGGACTCTGTCTATCTGAATGTATGACTGTCCTTTCTCAAGAACCATTTATCAGATCAGCTACACACTTTGTGGCTGTATTGCTGAGGACCAAAGGGAATGCTGTGTCAAGGTTGTCACGGTGTCGACTGGCAGAGCACTTCTTGACAACAATGCAAGCAGCACTTTCAAGCACCAAGTGATAGGCTGCCTTTGAACAGTCATAATAATAGTGGTGCTACGATGCCCGAGTTCTGTTTCTTTTTCTAAAATGACTAAACACGAGCAGCTGCACAAGAACTTTATCAAAATGAAAAGCAGTCTCAAATCTATCTGATCAGAGAGGAAGGAAACAGAATCATGAATGTGTGAATCACAAAAAAGACTGGCATCAGCAGCCACATTAAACACTAAATTAACTTTTTATAAGAATAATTGGTTTCATGTTCAAAAAAGATTTTGTGAAAATCATTAAAGGCTTTTGTCTTCATGTAGTTTCAGATGGTGTAAAGGAATCCTTCCTCCTGCTTAGAGGAGCGAGGAGGATTTTCCCTCAGCAGAGCTGCTGCGCTGCATATCAATGACCTCACTACTGTCCCGTCGCCATGGGATACCAGCCCAAATTCACGTGTGAGAAAGAAGACACACACACACACACACACACACACACACACACACACACACACACACACACACACACACAGAGTTGTGTTAATTTAGAAACTCAAACTCTTTTCTAATCAATGCGAGTCTCCTTCCTCCCTCGTCTTTGCCTGGTTACCCCCGGCAACCCGTGAAGGGGATTTACAAATTTAAAGGGCTGTTAAGGAAATGATGTTTTGTGTCCTACAGAGGGACAGACAAGCAGACAGACACCCAGGAGGGTGGAAGATAATGTAAAAGGCTATTTAAAGAGAACATAGACTGCTGGGACAAATATGATCAAAGTCTGACAAAATAATCTGAAATCTGGCTTTTTCTGGAACTTGTTCAGATACACAGAGCTGCTTCAGGCTCCATCACATGAGCCAAGAATGAACTTTGGTCATGTGATAACTGACCTGTAGACGGGGATCAGAGGTCTTCGACAAGAGAAAGACAAAGGACATTTACATCTTAACCATATACAGCCACTTGTTATTGTGTGAATTTAGGTCCATTCTTAGGTCATGTGATGAAACTTGAGCTATGTCCATGACAACTGAGCAAACTATATCCAGGAAGTGTTTATTTTTCCCTAGGATGGTGAAGAAATGACCTGTCCTACTCTGCCATGGTTAAATTTGTTGCCTTCGTCGGCCGTGTTGGTTAGGGTTTAGGTATGAGGAGTGAGATTGGTCAGGGTTAGGGTAAAACTATCAGGCTGAGCCAAAGGGTGGGTCATTCCTTTGCCATCCAAGGAAAAGAAATATGTGCAGGATGATACACCTGAAAACTCTAGACAAAAGAAGTAGGCCTTGAGTTACAGATGATCTTGCAGAAGCAGGGTAAGGATTTACGGCAGAAATTCACCTACTTCCAAAGTGCTTGGAGAAGGAAAGACGCAGAGGTCAACAACCCTTTTTGGATAAAGAACAACTTTGCTCATTGGCCTTCATCAGGGATAATGAACCCAAATCTTTCCCAAGAAGCATGGAAAGCTGCTGACTGGAGCCTGAACCATGGAAAGAAAATGAGTCTTCAGTTCCTTCTTTGACTTGGTGTTCCTGTTCCAAAGTTATGCTCACAAACTCCTCAGTTACACCAGATTTTAATGTTGGACCAGGACTGCAAACTGATGCAGAGACAGGACTGTTGTCCTCTGCACGTGGCACATCCCCTGATCATTGTTCAAGTTTTGGGTGAAGGAGTTTCAGCATCTTGAAGTCTTGTTTACCACTGAGGGTAAAATGGAACGTGAGACTGACAGGTGGATCGGTGTGTCATCTGAGGTCATGCAGACATTGGACCGGACTGTTGTGGAGAAGAGCAAGCTGAGCTGGAAGGAAAAGCCTTTGAGTTACCAATCAATCTATGTTTCAACCCTCACCTATAGTCATGAGAAGGAAATAGAGGATACATGGCACTGAAATGAGTTTCCACTGAAGGGTGGGTGGGTTAGGGTTAGATATAGGGTGAGCAGCTCAGAGAACCAGTTCAGGTAGTTCTGGCATCTGATCAGGATCCTCCTGGATGCCTTCCTTCTTGGAGATTGACCCAGAATTCACTGCAGAGATTACATATCTCATCTAGTTTGTGAACACTGCAGGATCTCCAAGGAACAGCTGGAAAATGTTGCTGGGGAGAGGGATATCAGCAATAAGACTGTTGAGAGCCACAAAATTTCAAATATCAGTAAGATTTTAAAGATGTACTCAGGTTTCCTTAATATTGAATATAACTATCTTCTGATTCAAATGTAGAAACTGGAGTGGATCACCAGAACAAAATTCTGACTTGATTTGAGATCTGACCTGAGGAATGACTTGACTTGCTCGACCTGTAGCAGGGACTCGACTTGACTTGTTTGATTCTTGTTTGATTCAACTTGAGTCTTACTTGTGACTTGCACAATGGTGACTTTCTCCCATCCCTGGAAGTAAAGCGTGGTGCAGCAGTTCAGCATCTTGAGAGGCCACCAACACGTTTAAAAGCATGGAAGTTAAAAAAAAAGGTACTGAATGAAGTACAGTATTAGTATCAGTGCCACTTTAAGGGCACTGGTATTGTATTTTTTTTAAAAAAAATACCCAGATCTAATGCCCCACATTGGGTCAGGTGTTACATGTAGTCTGAACCTGGCATTAGACAGTCAACAGGTTTGACTCACATATTTCATTTTCTTATCTTGGTAGAAATGGTCTTACATAGACACTTGAGATAAGTGAAAAATTACTGTAAGTTTTATGTAATTTGAGTAACCTGCCTTTCAAAATCTAATTTCAGCCCTTCAATCAGTGAATCGTGGGCCGAGAAAAGAGGAAGCTGAAAGAGGAGGAGAAACAGAGAGAGATTGATGGAGAGTTGGAGGAACAGAGTGTTTCAGGAGGTTGGTGATGTTGTTCTCATTAGTAGTGATGAGAGCTCGCCCCTCTGATACAAGCTACTGAACAGACCGCCTCTGTTCACTAATGAAGCCACACACACACACACTCACTCACACACACACACTAGACTAGACCTCCATTGGTCATGCGAGAATGTCTCTGGGACAGACTGGATGGGAACCAACTGCAGGCTGCAGTTACGTAACAGGAAGGTCACAGGTTCGAGTCCCACACCGATCCATGAGGTGGGTGTCTGTTTCACACGACCACATCTACTTCTCACTTATTCATTCTTTTTCTGGGTGAAGCGAGGGGGTTGGGTTAGTCTAACTTTGTATTTTATTCTTGTAGCTGTTTAATGAGGACCAGTGTGTTGGATTTAGTGGCATCTAGTGGTGAAGTTGTAGACTGCAATCAACTGAATGTCCCTCGTCTCACCTTCCTCTTGTAAGGTCATTTATTGTCATTAGTTCCTTTATGCTACAAACAAAATACAAAATTAAATAGAATTAAATTGGATGTAGCATTGGACGGGCCCTCGCATCTCTGCACTAGTCGGGGCATACAGTGGCCACGACCCCGTGACTGGATGTCTACCGGTCGACAAGGCTCTGAATTTTTGTGAAAGATGTCGTGGGGGCTGCTGTTTAGAGAGCCATACAGTTACACAAACATATACGTGTAAATTGCATCAGGTTGAATGTCAATAGCAGTGTTTCTCCCCTTACCCTCGTCTGTGAGTTCCACAGATGAAATATTCATCATAGAAAGAATCATAACTGAGCTTGTTTGCAGTTTGAGGTGTCCTGTCGACAGCTTCACAGATGTCTCTTTTATAATGGTGGACTCTTTATGCTGCAATACCGCAAGTGGCCACTGGGAAAAACTGGTGGGAAGGCTGAGCACCAATGCTCCATCTAGTTCTATTATACATCTATGGGCAAACTCCATGAAAGAGGAGCTCCTCATTCTAAGGTAATGAAAACACAACAATTCTTATTAACATGTTATTATACTCTAATGAAAACATGCTCATGAATATTATATTCCATTTCTGACATTAGATCAACTAAATCTGACCCAATGGAAAATTATGAAGAACTTTTGAGAAACAAGTCACATTTTTATTCTTTACTTTGTAACTCTGTGTGTGAAAGTTTGATTCAAGTGTTGAACTTCTCGCTCACTGCGTGAATCCTAACAAATATGAAGCACTACTTGTCCAGAAGAGTGTGTCTGTGTGTGTGTTTGACTGTGTGTCTGTGTGTGTGTGTGTGTGTGACTTAGCCCTCTCATCAGCAGCACAGGGAGAGTGAATAAAGAACGACAAGTGTGTGTTAGAGAGTGTGTGAGTGTATATGTGTTTCTCTGAGCACAAGCTCAATGAACACAAACTAATCTGACCTGAATGTCTCACACTCACACACACACACACACACACACACACACACACACGCACACACACACACACACAGAAAACCAGGAGCACAATGTTGGTTTTGTTCTGTGGGAAAACTGATGAGGGAAGGAGTAAGGAGGGGGCAGGGGGGATACTGTTGTCATGACAACAAGCACGGGTCCCGATGGAGAGCTAGGTTGACTCTCACTGGGAACAAACACACACACACACACACACACACTGGTGGGACCACCTTGTACTGCAGACAGGAAACTCTGAGGCCTGCTTCTTTGTTGATTGGTATAAAAGTAGCTCCACGCACACACACAAACACACACACAAACACACACACACACACACACACACAATGAAAGAAAAGTTTTACCCACTTGTTGACAAGAGAGGAAAAGGAGGGAGGGGCAGAGGAGAGGACAGACGGATGGATGGATGGAGAGATGAAGTTTTATCAGTGCGATCACGTCACAGCCAAATGACCAAATGACCAGCTTCTTTACTTCTTTTTTTGTCCGTCTGCTTTTGAGTCTCTGAGAAAACGGAGCTCCACACTCTCTTCTTTCTCTCTTCTAAACTGTCAATTATCCACCAAAATAAAAGCCTGAATGATCAGAGAGCCGTGGCTGTGATGTAACAACTCTTCTCCACACACCAAAAACACACTGATCTCTTCACATGATCAATATATCACCATAAATACCATGTATATAAAATTTTGTCACCTTTTTATTCAATCAGTTTTGGCTGTCCTATATGAATATTCCTATATGAATATTTGATGATTTGTCCTTTTTTCCCACAGTGCAGTGCGCCACCCATCCCTATATGAGCCTACATGAGTATGTTTAACCAGTTTGACTCATGTTTTAATGCCGATAGAAAGATAGATTTACTGGACTTTCTGATGAAAATACAACGAAGACCAAAGACCAAGTTCAGAATGAGTTGGTTTTACTGTAACGAGTTTCTCTTTCAGTGTTTTACTCTGTTTTTAATTTCACATGTGACCTCAGACCAGCTGACAGGCTTCAGTCTGACTGTGATTATGATTAAACTGCTGAGCTCAGCTGCTGCTGAAGAGACAAATTAGTCTGAATCTGACCCGAGAGCTGATCCAACACACACACACACACACACACACAGAGCTGAGCCTGGAACACACAAACTGGTCATAAGAGAAACACACAACACAGACACGCACACATAACACAACTGAGGAGGTTTGATATGTGTGTGTGCCGCCCCCTGCTGTCTTGTCACTAACACTGCAGGTTTGACACATGAACACGTTTACACATAACTGCAGCTTCACTGCAGAAAACAGAAAAAATGCAACACAAATACAGAAAGTAAAGTATTAAACAAAATCAATGTTAATTTTATGTTGAAGTGAGATAAAACACAAACTATAAACTGTGTCTCTCTCTTCAGACTGCATAAAGACTGTTATATAACACAACTGTGTAAATACTGGTCTCTGATTGGCTGCAAGCTGAATTAAATATCAGGAGACTTCAGTCAACAGTTTGAGAACTGTTCTCACACGCTGTTCTGCCTGTTGGACTGCAGGTTATTATAGCATCAATACTTACGTTTTATTCTCCCATTCACAAAAAAAAAACCTGTCTGGAAAATTCACAGGTGTCTAAATTACTGATGATTCCAATCAAAGATAAGAGACACCTCATGTTGTTTCTCCATAGTATTTAATTAGTATCATACACAAGCATGTTTCTATTAAAACACATTATATATCAACTGAATCAAACAATAATGTACAAACAGGTTCAGACTGACAGACGGTCTCAGCATGTTCATCCTGCATGTACAAACACTTTGTTCACCAAAACTGCAGAATCTGCATCGAGACCAGAAAAGTCCAGTCAGAACCAGCTCACACTCCTGCTGATCACATCCAGTTTAAAATTACGGTCAAAAGCTCTGGAACGAGACGGTAGTTGAGTTTCTGAGGCATTGACATGGTTTAATGTGGCTGATCGTTCTATATGGATTTTGTCACTTTTTAATAATCTCCAGTATTTGACGAGAACATAACCACACAGGATAATCGTGACATGTTTTACATCACATCCTGTCCAGTTCCAGTTTGTACATGCAGGATCACAGGATGTCACTAGATTATTTGCCATAAAAAATCTGGTGTAACTTTACATCACGATGGCCGTACTCCAGTGTGTTCGTCTGTAAGAAAAGAACTGTAAGCACACTGTCATTATGAGAACCTCCTCAGACATAAAGAAGCACAACGTTGATACTTCTGTTTTATTGCACTGTTTGTAGTACACTTCACGCCGTGCACTTACATTACGTTTCTGCAGGTTAATACTCAGGTCGACACACTGGATTAAGGCCATTTAGTGGTAAAGTTGCACCAAAATATCCATTTACTTCATCAGGTCCCACAGATATACAATCCCTGCCCTCAGCATGCAAACAGAAGAGACCAGAGCCAATCAGAACAGAGCTGCAGGGGAGATTCCAAGGTTCAAACATTTGACCGGATTAAAAAAAAGAAGGACAGCAAACACCCACAGCTGTCATCTGAAGGTGTCCTCCTGCTGTAATGGACACCTGGCAGGCTGGTAAACTAGTGGCTGGTGAATCTCAGAGCTTTTACCAGTTGTGGTGAACCAAGACACGACACGTCTGGGTGTCCTCTGTCCTTTTCCTTTCCAACCGTCTTTCATAAAAAAGAACTGTGGAAAATTGGATTTTTTTTTTTTGACTCCACCGATGTTTCAAGTGTTAAAAGAATTTCTTAAAACTGCATTTAGAAAATCATCACTAAACCTTTTTGACTGTTGAATCACAACATCCCTGTGACTTCCTGCTGGACATTATCAAAATATCACACAAAAAAGTTGAAACTGAAATTCCCTCTGCAAGCTGGTCTGTCTGATGGCACCAATAACTAATAATCACTGTGCTGGCTGATCAACAGATCAAAAAAACTGAGTGGACCAGAAGGGAGGCGACAACTCTTCGCTGGTTCAGAGAACACCAGAGCCCAAACCCCGGAGCAGCTGGAGAACAAACTGATCAGTTCAGTTTTTCTTGCAGTTAAATATTCACTTGATGCGTCCAACTGGTGTGAGTTGTGCTTGTTGTTGTCTGGTGGTACTGGATCTTCTGCTGCTTGCAGCTCCTTCAGATCGATGGATCTCAGTAGTTATTAAGAAAGAAGCAGCTTTCCAGTGTCGGGCTAAAGAGGGCTGAAGATTCAGGTGTTGGGCTCCGACGTGGAATGTCCAGAAAAACTAATGGACTCAACAAAGATCTGAGATCTTTCTCACATTAAGAGATTTGATCTTGTGTTTTGGGACTTTAATTAAACTTGTGAGGTAGCTGGATTCACACGATCACAAAATCACAACAACCCATCACGCCAGGCTTCAGGTTAGCATCGGGACCACAGTGGTTTGGACCAGCTGCAGGTGTGGTTCAGGTGTGAAATAGCGAGAAGAAACTAGTCATTCTTCTTCTGACTGATTCTGGCAAGAGCTCTTCTACAGTGTCATATGGTTTGTTGACCTGATTGGTTGAAGGTAGACGGTGATAGACAGATGGTTCATCCAATCACCTGCCAAGAACTTTTGAAAGTGCCTGATCAGTTTCCAAAGACGACCTCCTGGATGGTTCTGTGTAACAAACCATCTGCTGTGGCAGGTTAGAGTTCGATGTCTCATTTTTTGGAGTTGGACTTTGTATTTTTGGGAGTTTGAAGTGGCCTGGTTGAGAGCTTGAATTTGCAGTCTAGCAGGTTCCATCTCTGCAAATTAAATTCCTGAGTCTCAAATCACAAGATTGTTCTGTCTAGAACTGGGACAGCACTCCCAGACTTGGTTCACTTTTAACACGCATCAAGGATGTATTATTTTGATAAATCAACATATGTTTGAAATCCAAGCTGTTAATTTCCAAATAAATCTCTAAATTTGGTCACTTACGGTTATAATGCAAGAAGTTTGGCGAAGTTTGACTCATGTGAAATGCATGGTGGGATACTTAAAATGAATCAATCAGCGATTTTGAGTCATTTTTTAGGGAAAAACATTTCTCGTTTTATGGACAGTTTACTGAATATCTTGGGGTTTAGAAATGTTGTTTTGACTTAATCTTTCTGACGACGTCACCTCTGATGTTAGTCTAAACCATAACCATAACCAATGTTTCACAAGACCGCGGACTGAGAAAGACCTCCAGTCTTTTGATCCTAAATCTGAATCCAGACAGACCCTGTTTGGCCCGACAGTGTAAAGCAGGTGAGTCTCCCACAGAAGCTGCTGACAGTTTGACCACTCTCGAACAAAACGACCTTAGTACAGAACATACAGACAGGTAATGCTCCTTCCTTTTCCTGTTTGTTCTGCCCTCTGATTGGCTGCTGTCAGGACCAGGATGTGTCAGAAACGTGATGCGTACCAATGAGAGAACACAGCTGACCGAGACGATGCGAATGAAACAAACAGGCAAATATAAGCAGCGTGGAAATATAATGAGGATGTGAGCATAACGCGAATGATGATCTTTGTCTGAAGCTACATGCTAATGTTTTGTAACTTTTAATTCAGTTTTCACTGATGTTTTTCTTAAAATCTCTAAATTATCTGTCAGATTAATATACTTTGACCATTAAATGAATATGATCTGGTAACCATAAGTATTTCACACTGATAAAACTAACAGAACTTTTCTTTCAGTACCTGCTCTGTTTTAACAGTAAAATGAATCAGTAGCAAGCTGAGAGTTTAAATGCTGGAAAATTTGTTGCTACCATTCACACACACAAAAAAACATATTCCTTCACATTCACTACAAGCTGGTGGGAAACTGACACCAGCTGTATGAGCACCAACTGATCATATAAATGACATAAATAAATAGAGAGAAAAGATTTCCTTATGTAGCATCATTCAGAGTCAACACAGTCCAAACTGTGGTCTTAAACCACTTTCCTATTGTATCACATGTACAACACATACAAGCACACGGTAAACACTGTTGTGTGGAAGTCAACGGCTGCTGATATTAAAACAAAATCATTCTTGTTTGTGTGCACATGATGCAGACGATGAAATCTTATTTTCGTTTTCACAAAACATAAAAAATAAGAAAATTAAACGTGCAGCCTAAAGAGTTTTGCATTTTAATTTCAATTATGTTCTGATTTTGGTTAATTTCTAATGATTTTTTTTTTCTGATGGTAAGACTCTCTCTGAATTTGAAGACTGTGAATATGACCGTGAAAAAAGTAATTTACATTTTATTTCATTAGAAATGAGCTAAAACTATAATGTAATTTAAATTCAAATGCAAAGCTCAGTTTAGAATACACCAAAGAGTTCTCATTCTGAAAACACTAAAATCATAATAAGATTTCAAAGTTTTAATTCTGTCACACATCATGCACCCAAAAAAATGCATAATTAGTCTTTTACAATTTATTTCAACATCAGCAGCCACAGACTTCCAGATTTATGTAATATATGTTCCATATTGTGGTAATTTAAAAACAGGATGTTGACATTTTCTGCAGGGTGGGATGTTGTGTGGAAGGACGTGAGGTTGGAGGGGATGAACGTCTTTTCAGGTTTCTTTTCTCACAGACATGAGAAAACAAATCCAACATGTATTTTGTTGTTAAAATCCTTAAAATGTGTCACGAGGAAAACAACTGGATGAAAACTTTTAAATCAAATCAATTTTAAAATAAACATTTAATGTGTGGGAATTCCAGACGAATTACACCGACATGATGTGATCACGTGACACCGCCTGGTCCAATCAGCAGACATCTCAGAGCAGAAAACACTGACCTCTGGCTCACATCCAGAGTCGACTTATGAAGTCAAAAAAAGCAACGATAAAAAATAATATAAAACAAATCAGAAATAAAAAGCTTATTACAGAGATATGAACAGAAACAATAACATTTCTCCTCCTCCAGTTAAAGTACCACTTCCTTAAATCTGGCCAGACCAGGTTATGTCACAATAAGAAGATTATTAACATTATTCTCATTATTAATATCTTACAAAACCAAAATCAACAGTGCAATAAAAAGGTTTTTAATCCCTCGCTCAGCAGGAGAAAGAGAGAGAGAGAGAGAGACAGAGGACGAGGGGTGGGGTTTGGCGACGAGGAAAAGGAGGAAGGTAACATCCAAAAATAAGAAAAGAAAGGAAAGAATACAGAGGAGGACAAGCAGTTCACAACAGACGAGGGAGGAAGAGGAGGGGCCTCTCGGGATTATATAAACGTGAAATAATGGAGGTTCAGATGGATGGATGGATGGAGATGTGGAGGTAGAGAGGAAGAGGAGGAATGGAAATCAACAGAGGAGGAAAGAAGGAGAGAGGACGTGATGAAGGCAGATTAGTGGTTACTGGCTAAAAGGTGATGGAGGTGGGGTCGGGAGAGAGGGGGATCATGGGAAAACTTGAGCAAGATCCACAAAACGGGCTCCAGCTAACCAGCTGATGAAGCTAAAAGTGTCTTCATGTCCATCAGAATGAAAAGAAAATCAGTTTTTGCCCCTTTAGTTTTACGGTTTATGGTGATGAATGAAAGTTGATAGAATTTGTTTAATAAGAAAACAAAACGATGTTTCAGATCTCCACCAGTTTTTATCTGGAGACCGTGGAGTGGATCTGTAAAGATGCACTGATACCTCTTCTCTGCTGCCGATATCAAACGCTGACATGACCGGTGGTTTTATTAAAGCGACAGACTGACAGACTGAAAACTAAAAGTAAGAACACTCAAATTACAAACTCATATTTCTTCTCTTTGTCTGTGTCGATGGTTTTGGTTTTATTCATCCAGGTTTTCAGACGTCTGCCTTCACTTCAGTACCATGGAGGTAACTGGAGATTAGTTTGTGGTCGGGCTGCCCTGACTTACATTTTTGTGGCTTTGAAGCTTCAGTGGAAATTACCCGAGAATATTCAAAGCCGTCAGACTTATTTACTTCTGTTTTAAGATGAGCCGGGTAGGTTGCCAACATCGCCACAGATGCCTGACGCCTTTTACTCATGTAAAAGTCAGTTACCATCTCTCTGATGATGTGGTTGGGGGGCACTGAGGACAGTCCACCTTGGGCGTCAGTCACGGCAGTGGCAGGTAGCCCCGCCCCCTCTCTCAGGGCACTTAGGGCTTTCACACACCAACAGCAACACAAATGAATGGCACGATTTCAACATGCTTGACTATTCAAATGTGATGAGATTTCACAAACAAATTATGGAAGATCTACAAAAAAGTTGTGCCGCGGCAAAATAGATAGAATCAATAATAAGTCCTGATGATCTGGTGCTTCTTTTACTTCATAAAAAGATGGAAAAAACAACATACATGTGCACCGAACCACAGCTGACTAATGATGTTGCTGTGACAGCTGGTGCCAAAGAAGAAGCAGAGGAGTTATTCCAGAGAGCTGATAAACCTGGAAAAATCTACCCTGATCTGAAAAAATAATCGATTATGATGGTGACAGTAGAAACTTGGAAGCATTTCAGTCAGCCCCAGTGACCACAGCGTCCTGGTTAGGCTGGATGATCCACACATCTGTTCAGTAATTTGGGTGAAATGACCCTTAAACTATTAAATATATAAATGCTGTGGTGTAAACCAGTGAAACAACTTTGAACATGAACGAACTGAGATCCCAATGTTTCCTGGGAGTTTTTCCCTGGGAAAATTCCTGTGGGAGTTTTTAAACATGTGCTTGTGTGCTGGTGATTCTGTAATCACTGAAACAAAGACGCCTTCTCTAAGCCTCATTAATGCTTCTGATGAACTGTCGTCACTCAAACCAGGGAGCCAACACACCGACACGGCTGCACATCAGGGAGTCTGACATTATAATTATATATGAATATAAAGGAAAACATAAAATTAGAATGAATTCTGACGAATTATCAGGAGTTCTGAGTTTAAAATTGTATTTAATTCATAGTTAAAAACCACATATTTTAAAATCAGTGGGAAATGCTTCGGGTGATGGAGGTTGAACGCGTCTGTCAGGAGACTTTGGTTTGGTTTGTCGTCAACACTTCGATAAAAGATAAACGGGGTATCAGTGCATCCTGAGGTGCAGGACTGATGGGTAACGAGGGGGTCAGGAGGTATTAATACAGGACGGGGTGGATGGAGGTGAGCAGGGACAGATCGGGGGGTTAGGGAGGGGGCTTTTGATCAAAGAGCGAGTGTGTTAGGACAGGTGGGCGTGGCCTGTTCTGTTGGGGGCGTGTCTGTTCTCAGGAACTCCTCTTAGTCCTGGAGTGTTGGATCAACCACTGAAGAGTGATGTCTGCAGAGAGGGACAGATGTGTGTGTGAGAAGAAACAGAAACACAGAGAGAAAAACAAAGACAGAAGGAGAAGAAAAGAAAAAGATGAAATCATAGTTAAGTTTTCATTTTGGAAAGTCTCCATCAGACCACGTGATGGAGTAGAAAGCTCCAGAGATCTCTTAATATAATCTTCCCTTTGTCCTGATGGTCTACTGGACTGACCTCGTCCATCCACCAGGCTGAAGCATCTGGCAATTTTATTTTCAGGGATATATTTTTAAATAGTTACAACCTGAATGCACTATGCAGGCGAAGTCCCTCCCCTTCCAGTGTGTACAGTAGTCAAAGGTGAGGGACATATAATTTTTTGATCCCGTTTGAATTGTGCCATGAATTACACAAATGATGTTTGTCAATTTCAGAGATAATTTAAGTCAAGAAGTCAACAAAGTCGTTGTTTCATTTCTTTTGTTGCAATCAGAGAATGTAGATTGAATGATTAAAGCTCTTCCACAGTTGTTTAGTTTTTAAAAATGTGTGTTGAATAAATGACTTATTTAAAATAACACATTAAGTAGTAATATTTTAACCTCTACAGTCAGTTTAATGTAGGGCCCTATGAAATCTGTGTTATGGTTTTTCTCAACTCCATGATGACGTTATCACAGAATCTGTAGCTTCCTACTGTAATGCTGCCTGTCAAAAAGACACTTGGCCCCTCATTAAAAGATTCTTACCACCAGGTCCAACAACTGTGTTGTGGAAAATGCTGTTATGTTTCATCCTAAACTTATACACTGACCAAAGAGCTCCAAACCCCATAAAAATATATACATTGCATTTCCTGTGTCTGTTTCACAATAAAGTAATAATTATCATAATTTTACTTCTCTGGCACTTTTTAAGTTTAACCACAAAGTGATTTGCAGTTTAAAGGATGTACAGAATTAAAAAAAAAGAAAAATACATGAAAATCCCTCTGAATAACTTAAATAATTAAATTAATTAAAAACTTAGGATCATGAGCAGCAATGAGCCCATAAATTAATGGATGGAAGTGCAAGTGCAGACTAAAAGAAATAAGTTCAAATATGGATGAAAGAAGTAGGTGAACTTTAAATAAAAGAAATAACCACATATATAAACAGATATGATGCAAATATAAGAGACATGATGTCATATAAGGCAGATATCTGATGAACTCATCATAAAATCCTGCTGGTTCACTGATAGAAAATGTTTAATGCGAAGCAGCAGGAAACATTTGGTGTGTATCAGCAGTAACACAGCTGAGAGACGCAGCTGAAAGTCATTAAGAAACAGTAAAATATGGCTTTTATCTGCAACTATAAACAGGAGTGAAACTTGAGAGTCAGTCAGTTAGCTGACCTCAGTTCAGCTTTACTCTGCAGAACAGAACAGAACAGTTTACATGGAACCATTTTAACAGTGTAGAAATACACTAAAACCTACAAAGTGATCTACCAAGTGTCCTTTACATGTTTTATTGTGCAGTGCAGTGCTTCGCTGGATGTAGTTGCTTTGTACTGCAGCCTGAGGTTATTTTGGTTTTGACAGACACCTTTGGCATCATTGGCTCATTCGGTGTAGGGATGTAAATCTATTATGTGTGTGTGTGTGTGTGTGTGTTGTACCGATGTTGTCTTTCTCCTTGCAGGAGATGGAGTAGCAGCAGATCTCTCTGTCCTGGATGGCTGACAGGTTCCTGATTTAAAAACACAGACACCATCGAGTCAGATGATGATGATGATGATGATGATACAGGAATGCCAACAGTTACACTCACATTCATGCAGAAACAATAACCTATCATCTGCGTATATCACATATTTTGGCAAGTTTTCCACTGTCCAAACACTCTGATGTGTTGCTTGACTCCAGAGGGAGGAGCTAGTGAGTCACAGTGAGAGCAGACATGGAACAGAACTAAAACCATGTGACCAGAAATCAGCCAGGGACCAGTTGCACCAACAAGACGTACACCTGGTCTTAAGCTACGTCTGTCTTAACTTGGAATTCTATGTCCAACCTCAGACTTAGGACAGTCGCACCACTGAGGCTGAAGCCTTCTTCTTTCTAAGATTATACAGCCATGATTTATATTTGCCATGAACGCTCAAGGAGACCAGTTATTCAACAGAACTGTGTGGAAAATGAAAGCAGTACAGGTGGGGAATTAATGATATTCAGCCTGACAAAACATCAGACATAAGTATTAAATACCATTTGCAGAATTTACAAGGATGCCCAAGAAAGGTCTGGCTCCACGTGTTCTCTTTCTGCAATCAGACTAGCAAGACAGCAGAATATTGTTAACAATGAATCTTAGCGAATGTGACTGTGAGTGGTTGTCTGTCTCTATGTGTCCACCCTGCGATGAACTGATGACTTGTCCAGGGTGAACCCCACCTCTCGCCCAATGTCAGCTGGGATAGGCTCCAGCCCCCCGCGACCCTTGGTGTGGATGGATGGATGTTTCTTAGCAACGCACACTGCTAGGCAACAGCCACAGTCTTGTCTTGCATTCACATGAAAGCGCACTGATGGGACCAGGTGTAGTTAGGACTAGACTTAAGTCTGCTTGGTGCAACACACATCCATTCAGTCTATTCTGAAGACTGGTCTTAACTAAAACCGACTAAGCCGTTAAGACCAGGCTTAGCGCAGACCAGTCGGTGCAGCCCACTCCAGGTGATCAACTGCAGGTGGCTTTAAATAAGTCAAGCCAATGTGAACAAACTGAAACACTTAAAAGTCAAGGATCATGATATATGTTTGCTGTGAATTTTCATTTTGCAAAAAAACAAAAATGACTTTTGGAGTTTGGTGTTTCCTGACAGTGTATTACACACAGACACACAGAATACACACACACACACACTATCACCACCATTTAAATGTACACGAGGCTCATATCCATGTAGCGTTTAACTCCACACAGCTTTTTGCTGATTAGAAAACATCAGGAGTCAGACGTGAGCGTGGACTTACATCCTCTCTATGAGCTCCTTCTCATCCAGAGCTCCTGGTAGGTCCCTCTTATTGCCCAGAACCAAAACCTGCAGACACACAGAGTGGAACAAACATCAGAGAGCAGAACAGCTGTCAGTCAGTGTCAACAATGGAAACTAGAGGCGGATTTCTTATTTGTTATCCAGCAGCAGGCTGCATCTTCAAATGTATTGGTTTCAAACACTGGTTCTGCACTGGGCAACATTTTATCACTGTGGGCTAAAATGCAGACATTAGTGACATCACATGAATACATTTTAAGATGAAACCACTCCTGAACAACAATATTTCTGCACATTTTTCACTATAATCTTTAGTACTAAGAATTTACTTTCGTTGTTTTCAAAGGTATTGGAGGTAATTTGACGAAAGCTTGTGTTTCTGATTTGGTTTGCTTTGGCTCATAGCATCAGGTCCAGTGTTTGGTCAATATTTAATCAGACTTTGATCGTTCAGTTTAGTTCAGTCAGCTCGGTCAAGTCTGGTACAGATCGTTCAGTCAGGTGCAGCTGATTCATTCTGGTTCACTCAGACCACACAGAGTCACTTCACTGATTTTCAGCGAATGAGAACACTATTTGATCTAAAAGAACTATGTGTAAATGAAGCATTCATGATGTGGTTTGAGACTCATTCTAACCATACGATGGAAAGGTGTAACTGTATGAGGTTCTTAAAACACCCCCAGTCTCTCTGTGATAAATGCAGCTAAATTTACACTAAAGTTTCTTCTCTGTCTCATTAAAGCAACCAGAAAAAAAGCTCCAGTTCTTCCTCACACATACCATCAAATATAAGCTGCATGCAAGAGCTGCTGAAGCACTGACCTGATCCCTGATCAGTTCAAACACGGTGTGTGTGAGGGAGCTGCTCGAGTTGGAGCCGTGAAGACAATAAAACTTGTTTCACTCTTAGTTCATAAATATAGAATTTGTTCACGTCTTTCTGGTGGTTTATAGACAGGTGTTAGCTAACACTAACTGAACTGTCATTAGATGCGCTCGAGATGAGCCAGGCCTGCACAGAATCAGTGACCAGTGGTCACCACACAATGCATGCTGGTTAGACTGGTGTCCAACTTGATCCCGACTAGCTCTGACATCATGTTCAGCTGTTCTCCACCAACTACAAACACCTGGCTGTCACCTGATCGATGAGCTGACAGGCTCCGGTTGGCTCTTAACTTTGACAACAAACACCACACGTTGTATGAAATACTCATTTCCTATGCAACTGTACTATTTAACATGAGAAACATATCGAGACATATCAGTCTTATGTTCTGAATGAAGTTCTAACTGTCGTATCAGTTCCTGTTTATTCTCTGAAGTCTGCTCGAAAGTCTGCTAGTCTGCCCACCACAGACACAGTTATGTGAAAATAGCAGAACCAGGATTCTCTGCACATCTTTCATTAAAACGTAGCTGAAATCAGGTGCTTCTCAGCTTGAGGACATCAAAATGGGAGGATCATAAATGGATGGAGTACAACTGATCAATTTACAGCTTTAATAGTACAAAGACTGTCAGAGTCACTCTGACTCTGATGAAGACACAGTAGTGTTGAAATGTCTGTTTGCAAAATTAAAGCTGTAAATTGATCAGCTGCTCTTTTTGTTCCTACAAAGAAATGTGACTCAGTGTAAATGCAGGAGTCTTAAATATCGACTGGATTTTATCCAGAGACGAGACACTTCAGGTCTGGTTCTCTGATATTTGTAGATTTCAGGCAGTTCAGGAGGTTTAATTAGGGCCGTTTCAGCTTTTTTCTCAGGTGTGTTTAGTTTCCTTGTTTTTTTGTTGGTTCAGTCTGTTACTGGCAGGTTTGGTCAGATTCAGCTGGTATCATGTGGGTCAGTAGACTCATTCATTTCTGTCAGTTTCGTTTTTTGGTTAACATAGTTGAGCTCAGCCTCAGTCTGGTTTGTTTGCATTCAGTCCGTTCTGCTGGTGTTCTTACAGGAATTCCCTGCAGCTGCGGTTTGTCCAGCAGGTTGTGGAGTTCGTTCTTGGAGGCTTCGATCTTCTCTGGATCTGCTGCGTCCACCATGTAGCTACGACGGGGAAAAAGTACATAAAACATCTGTATATTCATCCAAAAATGTTTAATTTGACTTGCTTTCTATATTCAACAGTATCATAAAATGCTCTTGGTTACATTAATTTTTTAATGTTTATAGTTTAGCTGTCCAATCATATTGTATGAACTGGACCTAAAACCAAAACGAGATTGTAAGCTGGCACAGCCCATCAGGATCATTTTTTACTACATCTCCACTGTGCACGCAAACCAACTTTGTTACATAAATGTGACTTATTTGCCCTGCAGCTTTCCTGTCTCATCTCACCAAGTCAACTGGGGCAAAACGAGACAACAAAACTGCAGGACTGCATCTTTCTGGTGATCAAATCCAAAGATTTTTCATGACATTCTGCATGATTTGACCAAAAACCTCCTCAGACTTAATGCTGAGCATGTCTTTTGTTGGACAGGAGGATGAGCTGGTGGACAAATTTGCCAGACTCTCCTCTGTCTCTCCTGTCTCATTAACACCTCCATGGCTCCTATCATGTTTGGATCCAGCAGAGACAAGTTTAGGAAACCAGGACTTACACGATAGCGCTGACTCCTCGACAGTAACGCTCCCACATGCTCCTGAACCGAGGCTGACCGCCGATATCCCACAACTACAGACACGCAAAGAGTCCAGAGTTAGAAAACACAACATGTACAGTCTAAAGACTCATTCTTTAACATAATAAAATAAGATTTACAAAAATGAACAAATAAAAAGGAGAATATTTTTTTTTTTACTTTTGCTAGTTTATTTAACTCACATACTGCACAGGTGAGTATATTCAGACAGGTAGAAACAGGGAACTGAATCACCAACCTTGATGGTGACGTTGCCTTTAGTGATCTTCCTCATGTTGAACCCCACTGTAGGAATCATGTCTTCGCTGAACTGACCAGACTGAAACACACACACACACAATTTCTTAAAAAAAAGGAAAAAAAAAAAACAATCAAAATTTTCTGATTCCAGCTTCTTCAATGTGAATATTTTCTGGTTTCTTTCCTCCTCTCTGACAGTAAACTGAATATTTTAGAGTTGTGGACAAAACAAGACATTTGAAGACGTCATCTTGGACTTTGGGAAACACTGATCAACATTTTTAACAATTTCTGGCACTTTATAAATGAAACGATTAGCCTGATTGATTAATTGAGAAGACAGATTAATTGATGATAATTATTAGTTGCAGCCCTGCTGTATTAATTTGTTTGTCATAAATTAAGTAATAAGAAATGTCAGTGGTCAGGTGTCCAGGTGATCGAGCAGTGTCCCAGCTTCAAATCCTGCCTCTAATGCATACAGAACCATTCCCCACCTTGCTCTCCTTGCCAAAATAAAGAGCTCTAAAATATCATAAAGAAATGTTTATTCATGTTGTGCAGTTAACTAACAACAATAACATATCAATAAACAACACATGATAATCATATTTTTAAACTCAAAATCTGACTCCATTATATCAGCCTTGAATCAATCAATCAATTCAGTATCATTGGAGCTCTAGTCTGCTCTCAAAACTGCAGATCATACTTCCAATAGAAAGAAACTATAATAATAAAAATACCTGTTCGATACACCTGACTACATCAGGTTTCAGCCATGAAGTCACAGATCCATGTCAACAGTTGTTTAATCAACGTCCCCATTAATCTAATCTAGTCATTAATCTATCAGTTAGATTCCTTCATTCATGGTGAGTTCAGTGTCACATCAATCCCTGACCTCATGTTACCTAAAATACTAATTATGTGTAAGAGTTTCATAGTAGAATAACTCAGAAAATATCACGGTTTCACAGTATTATATATAATTATTTTATCAGTTACAATGACCCTTAAAGGAATGAAAACAAAAGAGTTTTTTGTTATAAACAATTTCACTAAATATTATGTCCTGGCAGAAATGAAACTTGGAAAATGGGAAATTAGTAATACTTGATAAGGCAGAATTCAAAACCAGAGATAAGCAAATGTTCATGGTATAATATCCACTAATTTTCATTTTATGGCCCAATAAACTAATTAATTAATTGATTAATGGAGAAAATAATCAACAGATGAGTTGATAATGAAAATAGTGGTAACTTCCACCCTTACATACAGAAGATTTATTTATCATTATACAACAAAGTTGTACAGGCAGTTTCATGTAGATTGACTGTATTACAATAATAATGACTGTAAATGTATTATACTGTATGAAGTTATTATCTATTATATGTATTACAGTATACTGCAGAGTATTAATAATACAGTAGAGAGTAATATTTATGGTTATATTTACTGTTACTATGGTGTCGACTACAGACAGGCTGCTACATCAAACACTAATCCAAACCCCATCTCTTTATTTTCTGTTTTTTCTGATCAGAAAAGTGATCTGACCCCTGACTCAAAGCTGTGATGTCATCCGAAATATGAGTTTTGTGATCCATGGCAATGGCAAAAAAATTAGAAGTGAATGGTAGCTGTAATTCAAATTTCCCAATTTACTTTCCTGCCAAACCCAAAATCTGCCTGCATTTGGCGCTCAGGTGTTAATCCTGGAATCTGTCTGCAGTGACAGTTCCTTTATCAATATCATCATATCAGTTACCGTCCTTCAGTCATGGTGGGATATGGACTGTTTTTAGTGCCACACCACCAATCAATGACCTCATGTTACCATAAATTACTCTAAAGAGGTCCATGCACTGAGCCAGACCTTTTAAAATTTGTGGAAAAGTGAGCAGTGATATCAGCAGATACTCTGAGCTGAGTTATCAGAATCTGTTTCTGGAGCAAAAATCTGACATGGTGCATCTCTAATTATCTGTTTATTAGAGCTGGAACTATGAAGCGGGTAATCAGTTATATATCAATTATTACACTAATCATTGACTAGCTTTTTAATCAATTAATCAGTTATCCATTTGAGTAATTCTTTTAAGATAAAAATGTCCAAATTCTTTGATTTCAGCTTCTTAAATGTTAAATTTTACATAATATTATTACAATAAACTGAATATCTTTGGGGTGTGGGTTGTCTGATCGACATCTTCTCACCATTTTGTGTCATTTTATCAACCATACAACTAATCCAATAATCAAGAGAATAATCAACAGACTAATCGATGATGAAAATAGTCATTAGTTGCAGCCATAGTGTTTATATTTTAAAAAAACCTGAAAATATCACTATCTGATTTTTTTTAAGTCAAACACTGATCTCAAAAAGCACTCACATCTGTTTTTTCTGATTTTATCAGGAGAGTTTATCTGCTTAATACCAAAGCCAATAAAACAATGGCTTTGGTTGAAGTGAAATCTGTGTTAGTGGGTCACCCAAAAATAAAACAGGGAAACACGAGAGGCTGATGTGAGGAGGGCTGCTCAGCTGATGATGATGTGTGACAGGGATGGACTCTGGTGTGGAGGGGAGGGAAGGTCACTATGACAGGAGGGGGGGATCCATCCTCCAACATCATCATCGGACCTACAAATCCTCCCCCCGGTCCTGCTGACAGCACCAGAGCTGGAGGGTTCAGGTCCCAAAACTGCCTCCCCAATCCTAATTAAAATGCCTTCATGTGTAGAGATGAAGAACATCCAGCGGTGCAGATGTGAATCAGCTGAGCTCATGTATAATGACTCATTAGAGTCAGTGCAGAGAGTTAGCTGCAGCGTTAGCATCAGTGATAAACACACGGAGGTGTTAGCTCACACGAAATGATAAATGCGACTTTAAACAGCGTAAATCAGTTGGAGTCCTCCTCCTCCACAGCAGCTGACCTCACCACCACCACCGCTGCAGGATAACAATGGATGCAGCCAGATGCTAACTGACAGCTGGCGGCGTTAGCTCATGACATTAGCCTGAATCTTACCGCTATCACGTTGACGAAGGTGGTCTTCCCGGAGTACTGCAGCCCCACCAGGGTCAGCTCCATCTCTTCCTTCCAGAAGAGCGCCTTGAACCAGTCCAGCAGTTTATTGATGAGCGCTATCATCTTTGTCGTCTGGTGCTAATGCTAATGCTAGCTGCGGCTGCTGCTCCTGCTACGGCTAGGTGGCTATGCTAGCTAGCTAGCTGGCTAACGCCCCGGCAGTCTGTTTTTTTCTCTGGCCGCTGACAGTCGCAATGGCAACCACGGACGGTAACGGCAGAACAGACGGCACCGACAGGAGACGAACGTTCAGTCAGTCGGTGTTTTGTGTCTTTGTGTCCGCGGTGTGTTTTCAGCTCTCGGTGATGTTTACTAGCGACGCCTTTTCCTCCAGGAGCACCGTCAAGACAGAGACAATTAAGAGCAACACATCCGGTACAGCCCTTCAAAATAAAACAGCAGGGCAGCGTATTCGTCTTAATTCCTCAAATAAAGGTTCAATATCGACATAAATACTACAGTTAAAAATGAACCTGCTGTAAAATCAAACACAAGCGGTGTTTTTCACGTTAAGTTTTCTTTTTTTTATTGATTATGTTGTTGCTTTTGTTAAGTCTGTGATCAGGTTGTCGGCTCTACTTCCTGTTTGGGTGGGGTTGATAGAGGAAGCAGAGAAGAGCAGAGACAAGAGGACACAGACAGAGACACATGCTTCTGTGTGATTTAAACACTGCCCCCTGTTGTTAATATAAGGGACTTACAGTTATTATTACTTGATGAAGAGGTTCTCTCTTTTTTTCTCATGGATAGAAAACAGCCACATGGGTTATTAAAATTAACTAAAACTAAACTAAAAACTAAAGCTAGATTTGAAAAAAAAAAGCAGTTAATGTAAAAAGAAAAAACAGAACTAACAGAAATTGTATTGTGTCATTCTGTAACTAAACTAAAATAAAAAATGTACAGGAAATTACTTTAAATATAGTCCCTTTGGTCAGATTTGACAACAGACACGAAGAGGCATGACTGTCAGTCAGTTGTGTTTGTAATATAATACCTATTCTTAAATCTGTCCCTGATGAATACCCTTAATAAAAACGACAACAAGAAAAAAAAAAGTAAACTTGAAATACACATTGTTAAACAATAAAAACTGAACTGAAACAGAGCAAACCCACTCTGGAAACTAACTGAAACAAAACCGAATTGAAAGCAAAGTTAAAAACTAATAAAAAATACAAAACTATAATAATTCTGGTACGTTGGAATAATTTGACATGACCTACTTTTTTCACTTCTACTTTGTTATTGTGAAAGAACAATTCAAAAGAAATGTACTAGAAAAATATTAGACATGTATTAACAATATCAGTATCATGTTCTGATTATTTTAGATCATAGACCATAAAAACAAATATATTTAAAATATAAATAAGAGAAAATTTAAAAAAAAGGGCCAAATAGAAAACATAAAAACATTGAGCCTCACCTGTGTTCTGTATGTTATCACTGAAGTGTAAGTCTACAAGCTGAAACAAAGTTTTACACACACACACACACACACCCACACACACACACACACACACACACACACACACACACACACACACACACACACACACACACACACACAGCTGCAATGACATGTGATGTGAGAGAGAATGATACAGGAAGTGGAACTCACTGGACATCCGCTCACACAGTCAGTTTTTTACAGTTGACTTCAAAAAAAGACCTTTAACTGTCTTTTGAATGACTTAAATTTCTACCTCGAACATACCAGACAGCCTGTAGACATTAAAGGGTCAGTTCACCCAAATTCTAAAAAACATTAGAGCTAAAACAATTAATTGATCCTGTGAGGACCTGCTGTTTTTTCTTCTTTCAAAAATGGAGACCAAAGCTTCATTACCAATGAATCCAGCTGCTGTTTTAAATGTAAAGAATCTGCTCGTTGGTCTGAGCAGGTGGAGACACAGGTGAACATATTCTTCAGAAACATGGATGTACTTTTGGCTCCACAATCTGTAAAAATGTATTTATTAATATAATTCATTTTGCCAGGCCAGTGAGCCCCCCCACCCCCCCACCTGCCCGCTGGTGTCCTAAGTGTTACTGTATGTTCTACCTATTCTGGCCAGCAGGAGGCGTGAACAAGCAAACATCAGGCTGTTTGTTTTTTTCCCAGCTCCGTGCATCACTGAACAGGCTCCGCATGACGCTTTTTTGAAAAAAAAAAAAGTTCTATTTTTGCAAAATTTTCCATCAACCAGTTTTCACTGGTCAAAACTGATGCTGGCATCCTTCACGTGTCAGTTTCTTTTTTTTCTAATTTAAGTTGCACAGACATTTTCCGCCCCAAAAAGTCCCCGCTCGGGGGTTTCCAGAACTGAGCTTTGCAGGTGCTCGGAAAGGTCTGCAAACTAGACCGATGCAGGACTTTGGTCTGGCAAGGCTGGACTCTGAACTGGGCAAAACTGCTGGCGGCCCTCAGGCCCGCAGGGGCCCTGAAAGGACCATGTCGTCTGTATGGTAATCTGTGGTAATTTGATTACTTTCTGCTGAAGTGAAAAGAGCGAGTAGCTCTGGTATTTTTACCTGAATTTGAGGCTCTAACATATAAGACTTTGACCATTTTCTCATACTTCTTAAATTTGACTCCTGAAAAGTAGCCTTAAACTCGTCTCAGGCTGAGACTAATTTAAGCTCAATTTAAGATCTTTTTTGTCTCACTGCACTGATCTTGAACTTGACTTAAATAATCAGCTCTTGAGATAACATTTAAGATCTCAGTGGTCATATTTAAGTCTTATTTCTGCATACAGTTGTCAAGGGGAAAACTCTGAGACATTTCTGAGCTCAGCTGCTCCTTTTCTTTTGTTTCAATCCTTTTTGCTCCATAGGGGGGCTTGGGACAAAAAGATGAGACATCAGTGAGCTCAAAAGACAAAGAAAAGACAATTGCAAGAAACAAAATTTTCCTGTGGGTGCAGGTGTGTGAACTAACAGACACCCGACTCTGGATTCATCCATTTAATAAAATGACAGATGCTCAATAGGTTTTTAAATTAAGGTTAATAGAAGTTCTGGTTTCACTCCATTTTCACTTTGGTCATCATTCTATTGAAATTCTCTTTAGAGTTATTACTTTAATTAAATATCTTCATATCTCTGGAAAAAAAAACACCTCAATCGTATCAAAGAACATTCCTCTTTTATTTAATTTGATATTAACTTTGGGACATTTTTTTTCCATCTGGTTTTCTACTTGGTTCTCTTGATTCAAGTTTCTTGGTTGCATTGAGAGAGGTTAGTGAGATTTTCAGTCTAGGATGAACAGGATGATCTGGGTTCTCCAGGCCTCTGCTGTGCTGGTTCTTCAGGATTAAACTGGACCAGAATATCTGCTTTTTTGGGCAGGATTCCTCTGTGATCCCCACATTTCTGATGCTGTTGGATCCCCGAATTCCCCAACTTATAGGTGCATCAGTTCTTTGGGTTCAACTGCTTGCTTCTTCCAGTTTTCTTGGTTCCGTTATTCTGGTTCTGTTAAGAATACTTGTTGTGCATTCTGTTGGATTTGAGGTCTCCTGGAGTTCTTTAGGGTTTGTGCCTGCCCTTAAAAACTCTGCTGGTTCTCCAGGCTCTGTGTGGAATCAGTTCTTCACATTCTGTGTGTCGTCCAGCTGGAGGTTCTGTAGCTGTGTGCTGACCTGCTCCTCTGGGTTCTGCTGGTTCTGTTGCAGTGTAACAGGCTGGTTCTGGTCCTGGTGGAGAGAAAACATAGTGTGTTACCCCTGAAACATAAGAAGCCCTCACATTGAAAACCACGAGACTCTCTGATCTGCCAGCTGTGTGGTTCAGGTTTAGCAACAAAGATCTACAGATCTAACATTTACAGAGTCAACCTCTTAAAGGTTCAGTGTGTAAGAAGTGAAAGTTTGGGCCACCTGTCCGATTCATACACACACATCTGGGTAATTCACTGATATTATGGTGGTTTTTGTGTAGAAATTGTATAAAATGGGTCAAATCGACTGTACTGTAGTATTCCCTTAATGTAGGCGGAGCCAATTCTTAAACAACCACACAACAACACACACACACACACACACACACACACACAGGAGCTCTGCTTTGGTCTTGAGAAGCTGCAGCTTTTATTCACTGAAAAACTTAAACTGTACATTTACTGTCAGACTGACAGCTTCACCATCACTCTGGAAATGAACTTTTTCCTCCACCAGGGGGCGATGTTTATTGTAACTTTGGCAATATGTGCCAGCTTCCCCTCGACACAGCTCCGCTCAGCTCACTGCAGCAGCTCCACAGTCTCTGCCTGTCTGTTACACAGCAGCCTTCAGTGTTGATTGGCTATTACTCCTGACATTTAACCAATCAGATCGTGCTGTGGGTGGGACATTGAGCAAGACCACAGAGTGCAGTGTCTGCAGAGCCAAAGTAGTGCATGTTTAAATGATTTGTTTTATTGCTCCCCCTTGTTCACCTGCCACTGTGGCTGATAGATTCACTTCAAAAATTCACCTGCAGTGGGCGGAGCTTATTTCAAACTCTGATCAGTCTGCTACTTGCCGTCTCTCACAGTTGCTGTGATAGACTACTCTGACCAATCAGCAGTCTGCAGTGTGTGCTGGCTCACCTTAAAATATTTCCAAACAGATCAGAGGCATTTTTCTTTTCTACTAGCCGGTCCTGTAACTTTATCCCTCAGACGCCACATTTCTCAGTTCAGCAGTGCACCCTTGTAGAGACACTGACCTCTAGTGGTGAGTGCTGTGCACTACAATACAGCATCTCCCTATCAGTTTATTAGACAGAGGAACTTCTCTGTTACTGTCTGGATTTCTTCACACCCTGGTAGGCTGAACCAGCGTATCTTATACCACCCAAGCCTGCGTAGAGTATCGCCAGAGTAACTGCTAACTGCTGCTAACTGTAGCTGCTGTTAGCAAGGCTGGACCGAGAGCACGAAGCACCCTGGGGAGTGTTTCCACCTCGAGCAGTGGAGTGGGAGGAAGAGATGTCCAGGCCAGGGGCAGCGGTGACCCAGTGGGGGCAGGAAATGGTGCTGAACTAGAGCCAGGAGAACAGGCAATAGAACCGGGAACAACAGCCTCATGGCCAGACTGGGACAGCCTGTGAGAATACAGTAGGACTCTGACTATGGACGACAAAAGCACCGCAAGCGAGGACAAGGGAGGTGTGACACAGGGGAGGAGCAAGAGGAAGGTCAGTTATAAGAGAGGCAGTGGGGAGCCAATTTATTTTGTCCAAACCAGAGTTGGTGATTGTTGAACAGTGGAAAGATGAAACAAGATGGTTTTTGTGAGTTCTTGTTAAATTTAAAGTGTGTTTTTCGAAAAAGCTCATCTTAGTTTAAATCAGAAGGTGTACGGTTTATTACAGACAACAGTGAATGTTTCTTTTCCTGACATTTTGTGAGCTTATTTTGTTTGTTTATTAGAGTAAGTAGGAACCTGCTGCTTGCTCACATTTCCCAGAGGTCACACTATCACCTCTTGAAGTACAAAGTGGTATTACGAGACAGAGCGGGCCGGGGCTAGCTGGTTAGCATGCTAACATCAGTAGAGATTTCTGCAAAACAATGCATAGACATCTTTGACGTAACATCAAAACTGTTATTTCTTCACATTCGGTTGTCATTTTTTGTTTTTAATTTATATTCTGGTCATATTTTACATGTTGTTCCTTTAATAAACTGGAAACACTGGTAGTACCTGGTTGTGTTGTAGCTGGGAGCTGTACTGGGCCAGTGTGGAGTACAGGAACTGGTACTGCTCTGTGGTCTGGATCATACCACCCCTGCACAGGACGGGGGAGAGACTACAGGTTAGAGACAAATGTTACAGCGTAGACTGGAGGAAAAAGGGGAGACTGGAGTGTTCGGACCCACCTGTCGAGTCGAAGCTGACACACCGTCTCCAGGATGTCGACCTGACCCGTTTCTCTGAGCTGCTGACAGCCGATACTGCTGACAATAAAACAGCCTGTCCTCCCGATGCCTGCACTGAGAGGAGACAAGAGACAGTAATGGAGGATCAGTGAGGGAGGAGTTTTTGTATTTTTATCCATCATTTGATCGTACGTTGTCATAAATCGCTCATTTCAGCCTGATAGACATCTGTTCACGAGGAGGTGGACGCTCCTGAGATAAATGCACCATGTCCTCAAGAAGAGTCCAGGTGATTTAATTCACCTTAAAATTGTGTCTGATTTCTGCAAAATTCATAGTAAATGTCAACCAAAATTAGCAACAGTCAGGAGCAGCAGCAGTGGTTTTCTTTTGCATCACTGAAAACAGTGACATCACAAAGAACATGACGTCATTTCAAATCATTTTCAATAAAAACAGTTGGTGAAATAATTTCAGTGTGTGTGTGTGTGTGTGTGTGTGTGTGTGTGTGTGTCGGTACTTTCAGAACATTTTCAGCACATTTGAACAAAACTACAATAAATATAACCATGATATGAACATTTTAAAGCATCTCATCTCTAAATATGTCTGATGAAAACAGCTTCATCTTTTCAATAATGATGATGATGATGACATAATCAATCAGATATCAGCAGGAGACATTTTATTGCACAACCAGTACTTTTACCACTGATACTTTCAGTGTGTTAAGCTGATAACACCTCTGCACTTTTACTTATGCAGGACTTTGAGTGCAGGACTTTTACTTTTTACTTTTTTTTAATGAAATTTTTACATTAATGGTTTGGTACTTTTTCTGAAGTAAAGAATCTAAAGTAGAATTTTCCAAACAACTACTGAACTAAAATTGCCAAAATAGGCTGATAAAACCTTTAAACCCAATTTATCTGTTTTTATTTTGGTTGATTTTCGTGTCAAGTCAAACTGTGGAGAGGCAGATTGCCTCTACATGACTATTAGTCATGTAATCTACTTCCTCTTTCTCTCCGGAGAGAAACACTTCTTCTCTGTGTTTTTGGACACAGATCTGCTTCTTTGCATGTGGAGGCAAACTGGAGGTCAGGTCCACGCTCACCGCAGCCTACACACTCTTTTCATCTGTCCTCTCTGCTGCGGCTGGCTGCTCAGCTACGACCATCCTCGCTCTCAAACAGGAAGTAGCTTTCGACACATCCGCAGCTCTGGTTTGATTCATCACAAACTGGTTTCACTGTTCGGTGACTCACATGGTTATCGGCTGATGTTAACATACAGGATGCTGCGCTCTAAAACAAACCAATACCACTTTTTATTGTGCTATAAAGTATTTTATCTGGTCGCACCAAATGGTGAATGAATAATATGCAAATCTGTCATTTTGAGTTTTACCACAGTGACTTTTTTTTTGCTTTTCATGTGTCATTTCACGCCGTGTCGTCTGTACTGACTTATACAGAGAGTCCAAAGATGGAGGAGGTGGGTGGATGGTTGAGTCAAACAAACACAGGACTTTGACCCAGAAGACTTCATGTGCCACATAAAAACAAAAGTCAGCGATGACTTTTTAAATTTAGCGTGCAAGCACTTACGTCATGTACTTAACTTAACCTCTATAACCAAGTAATGATTTTAATTCAAATTGTGATCTTTTCCTACAGAAGATCATCATGACGACGAACCTGAATATTATTACCACGTCCAAAATTCAATTTAAAAAAAGTGTCAGACTACAGACAATTAAAGGGACCTGAGTATGGGTCTTCAACACGGGGTCCAGGACCCCTAGAGTGTCCTCTGAGTTACTGCAGGGGTCCCCAAAATGATTGGTAATTTTTTTAAATTAAAATATGTCTGAAAATATACATTAACATGAGTCCAGTATTACAAAGATAAATCAGCCTGTTTGGAAAGAAGACCTGTGGATTAGAGGAAGTAGAGCTGAAACTAACAATTATTTTCATCATCTGTTGATTATTTTCTTGATTAATTGATTACTAGTTTGGTCCCTAAAATGTCAGAAAATGGTGCATAATATTCATTACTTGTTGTCTTGTTTTGTTCAGAATACAAAGATATTCAGTTTATTGTTAGAAGGACTAAAGAAACCAGAAATATTCATATGTGAAAAGCTGAAATCAGAGAATTTGGATATTTTTTTTAATTAAAAAAATGACTAAAAATGATTCATTGATTATGAAATTAGTTGGTGATTAATGCAATAATGGATTAATAATCACTCAATAGTAGCAATATTTTGTGAAAAAAAAAACCTATAAAGAAAAACTATAAATTTTGGAAAACAGTTATTTCAAGAAATAAGTTCTAAATCAAACATGTTTCATAGGTAGCAAAGATCCTGCACTGTTAGCAAACATGCAACTTTTTCAATGTGAACTTGGAAGCAAATAACAACAACAAAAAAAAAAAAAAAATCAAACATACCAGGAGTGATTTTCTCTGCCGAGGTCATTTATTCACAGCAGGTAAAGACTAAACTAATTAATTTCCTCCCTTTTTTCTCATGTCCAGTAAATTAGCATCTGTCAGGAGACTAATGTAGACTGTTTTTGCAGCAGCATGTCTTTTCCCACCGAATCTGTTCAGAACCCACAGATTGATTCTGTTTGCGTCCACCAGCCGCCGTACAACAAGCAGAAGAGAAGAAACCTTTGATATCTCCAACAGTGATAGTGGCATTAAGCCGGTTCTGCAGGTCATAGCGCTCTTAATGTTTCTCCACCTTAACAATCAGTCTTTCCTCGTCCATTTCTCAACTGAATGAACTCATCTACAGGATGACGACAAACGGGATTTGCTGCGAGGAGGACGCCTGTGGTTGCTGCACGGTTGCTAAGCAGTAAGTCCCAAAGTCTTGAATGAAAAAGGTGAACAATGTCATGCAGTTCTATATTTTCAAATTCAACCTGTATCTCCACAAGATTCATATTTACTTTCAATTTTAAATACAGAAAACACACTTAAGATTAAAAAAGATCAGATAAAATCATTTTAAAGCAATTTTATGTTTAAACAGTTTTGTGTGGTGCAGCAGCCAGCAAAAATAGAAATCTATTCTATATTTGCTGCGTGCTGCAAGTCTGCTGCAGCTGCAACATGCTGCATTCACATCTGGTGTAAAAACACACAGTCTGCTACCATGCTAATCACATTTTACAGCATTTCTAAATTCTGAGAGGAGACACTTGAGCAGTTGTGACAGTTTAACTCTGGTTTTCTCACACCAGCTGTTGAACGTTCACACACGGCTCCCACAATCCTCCTCTGCTGAAGAGGAGGAACTACCGAAAGCATCAGGGACCAACCTGCAGTGGACGATGATCGGTCCGGGTCCGGGGACGGGGACGGGGACAAGGGCTGCGATCGGCTGAGAGCCGGATGGTAGGAGGGACTTGCTGTACGCCTCCACCTCCTCCACCAGTCTCAGCAGGGGAGCGGTGCATTGTGGGATGTGGTGGTCTGGCCAAGAGGTGAACCAATAGTGTCTGACGGGACGACGCTCTGCACACAGCTGCACAAACACACACACAAATACACACACACACAAGTCAAATTTCTTTATCATACAGAGATGTAAGATTTTTAAGTTTGGACTTTAGATTTGTGGACACTAACATCCACACTGATGTCCAGAATATCTTTTGTTTTCACCTCTAACCAGTTTTCATGTCTGCAAACATGGCCAGGGGAGACGACTATGTTGTTGCAGGTGTTTTCCTCAGGACCCGAGGAAGTTTGACTCAACGGTTCTTTCCAATGTTCAAAATTAGGGAGGATTTTAATACCAAATATCTGAATTTCAGACACTTTGTTTCCTGCATTCTGGTGACTTTTAAAGAATGAAAATAACAAAATAATAAATACACTGCAACAGCATTTTTAAATTTAATTTCTCTTAATTCTTAGGAAAGAATACAGAATAATTTGTCCCTCTAGCGGAGAAGTCTCTTTTTTGTTAACATTTAAATTTTCATCTGACATTGTTGTAATTTAAAAGTGATTCTTGTATTGTCCACTTGTCAAAATATCCAGCTTTATAAGAATGAAAAGAAAAGTTTTAATAATTTGTCCACTAAAATATGGATAATGGCCTACGACTATGGGTCAGTGCATTTTCCTCAAAATTTTACCGGTGGCTAGTCTTAACTCAGCTACGGGTGCCAAATCCAAAAAACCTGAAGTTCCTGCTGAAATTCTTTGCGGCTCCAGACAGATTACCGATTTTGTTCTTTCTTTTTCAGTCAAAAATGGTTCTTGTTAAGGTTGCTGCTCTCGCACGAACTTGCGTGTATCTCTATTCATTAGTTTTCTTTCATTCATTTAGTTTTTGCACTGCCTCTAAGATTTTATAAATTGCATGAACTTTTCCTCTAAAACTTTCCTGAAGAAAAGGGAATTCTTCCTGGGACGTCTAGTTTGGTGCAGCTGTATGGTTGTCTGGATGGAAACACTAGAAAAGTAGTAAAATATGTCAGAAATTGGGAGAAATGTAGGAGAATTGTGATCCCAGGAAGGAACAGGGACTGAAAAATGGGAGGCTCCTGGGAAAATCAGGAAGGTTAGCACGTACAGTTCTTGAGAAAGCTGCAAGCAGAAATGATGAAGGCCGAGCAGTCGAATGTTTTTATATCCAAATCTTTCATGTTTAGAAGAAGGTGTGTTTTTCCTTTTGACCAGAAATGTGTTTTTGTCTTTTGTGTGTTCAACTGTTGGCTGTTTGTTTAAAGCTCACAGAGCTGATCGGTCTGAACGTTACCAGCATATCCAACATGTCTTTACTGGAAAATGATACGTATGAATATCCTGTTTACATGACCTGCATCAAATCCGGAATATTGTCATGTTTGGAATATTAATGAACAGTGGAAAATAGGGCGTCAGGCTGAAACAGAGACAAACACACACTGTTGGTTGAAAATGCAACGATTTGATTTGATTTGATCTACAGAGACGAGAACTATAATGCAAAAACAGGAGCCGCCATGAAACCAGTACGTGATTTTTATCTGAAAGGAAACCACAGGACATGTGATCTGTACAGCAGATACATGGAGAAAAAAACAAAGCTATTTAACTTCAGATTAAGGTTTTTTTTCTTAATCAGCTGATCATTTATGTGGTTACAGACGTCTAGCACCCACACTTGAACATGTCCTACCAAAAAGAAAAATGAGGAATAACAAGCTATACCTCAAGGACCCCGTCTCATTTCCTGGTTTAAAACAGGTGGGAATTCTGCTCAAACTCTGGTAAACTTTCTATTTTTTGTCAAATTCATTCAATAATATTTCTATCAGATCATAACATGTCGACTCTGTTGTCCTTCTAAATCAAAGATAAATAATAAATAAATGTGTATTCTGATTAACATTAAGCGACTCTGAGACACTTTAAAAACAGAAAATGTCGACTTGTCAACTTCATCAGATTTTCCATCTGACAGAGTCGACGTCTACAATTAATAATAAATGTAATCACCAGGAGGTTGGCCTGTTACAAGAGCTTAGATCTTTAAAAATATATTTTCAGTGTAACTGAAGAGGAAAAATCAAAACATTCTAAAAATATGGTTTCATCACAATTTTCAAAAATGAGTGGCGGATATTATAGGTTAAAATATAAGATTTATCCACATAGGAGTAGACTCAAAGTAACTGATCAATATTCAAACCAATAACCAGTTTTTAAAAAATAAAAACTGATGTATTTTAAGTCCCTTAATGTTCACAGCACATGTAATGACTGAACCTGTCCAGCGGGTGGAGCACTTTCTTTATTCACCTGTCCAGGTGGGATGAAACAGTGACGTCAGTGTAGTTTTATATAAATCATGTTGATGTTTTAGATGCAGGTTCTGTGTAACGACTGGTAAATGAATAATGTATCTTTTAATCCAGAATAATCACTTCCTGTGTAATATTACATCTTATTTTATTGATTGTCTATTTTCAATCTGAATCTTAATATTTACTGTACCTGGATCTCCATGTCGGTGACAGTGAACCCGTCTTTCTCTTGGCTGTCTTTCACTCCGAGGAGAAATCTGCCAAACTGACCCGTCTCTCCTTCCTCGTCCTCCTCCTCCTCCTCCCCCCTCTGCTCCTCTTCATCATCCTCCCTCTCCTCCTTCAGCCTCCTCCTCCTCCTCCTCCTCTCCCTCGGCTGCGGCCAGTACAGCTCACACTTCTGGAATAAACACCAGAGACACTCTCAGGACAAGTCTGGAGTCACAAAAAAAAAACAGGAGGAAGGAGAGAGGAGGAGTCGTGTCTCCTCACCTCGTTGTTCTCCTTGAGTCTGGTAACCATGACGATGATGCTGCTCCTCTCCTGCCACACCATGTCCCAGAAGTCCCCCACAGTGTGCACCATCGGCCCCTGTGTGGCGATGTAGGCCCTGGGAGCCCCTTTGTATCCCTGAAGGACAGAGAGGAGGACAGACCTTCGACTGAGTCCAACTGTCCAACAGGTTCACACAGGTTGCTGCCATACAAGGTGCTTTACTGACTGATGAAATTCTCTCTTCTCCCTAAAGATTTTTTTTTTATTTGTGAGTTTATGAGTTTATGGAAACTCAAGACAACAAGCCACTGTTAAAATTTGGAGCAAAAGGCACCGAGCCAATAGACGTAGAGGCTATGATGTCCATTTAATTGACAAAATATTAAAAATAATAATAATTTAATGTGTAGGCTGCATATTTTTACAGTTGGCAAATGTAAGAATCATTTTACACTATAAGAAAAATACCTCAAAACTTATCAAAATTCAACAAAATAATTTAAGGCAACAAACTGCAACAGACTTGAGTTTTGAGTCTGACTCAAATGTTTTGAAATGAACTTTTAAAGGTTTTAAAAGTTGAGATAATATATCAATATTCTTCAGATAAACTTTGTTTTAACTGAGTTTTAGAAACTCAAGTATTTCAAAATTTAAACATCATTCACTTTCGCTGAAATCACTGGAAATTTTCAGATACAATTATTCAGGGTTTCTAAAATGTGATACTTGAAAGATTTATTTAAAGAAGAAGAGCTTCTCAGCAAAAGATCATTAAAACTTTTTCAGAACTCTTGAGTTTTCAGACTCAAACATTTTTTGCAGTAGGTTGCCTTATGACTTACAACGATGATGAATGAAAATTCAAATGTTAAATAAATAACTGTTATGTCAGGTCCATATATTTTTTTTTTTGCTAAAGTCACAGAGAGCTAATCTGTTCCACATCTGTCCATCCTGACAGGAGTGTGTGTGAGTGTGTGTGTGAGTGTGTGTGTGAGTGTGTGTGAGTGTGTGAGCAACAGGGATGGAACTACTGTCTGCAGCTGATCTCAAATATTCTGGACTCATCAGCCTTGAAACCAGGCCTCTGCAGGCCTCTGCTGACTTCACAAAAGAGATCGAGTGAATACCTGATCATGTGACGGCGTATTGACAGCACGCCATCGACAACATTTAGTCTGATGCGTTTTATTCATTTTGGATGAGCAGGAAACGACTGAACTGTAACCTTTGTCGTGTTTAATGTGAAACTGTCACGGAAAAGTTTGTTTTATCTCACCTGGGTGCCAGAAAAGACTTAGTGTTGCAGGTCTTACTGCCAACTACAACAACAACAACAACAACAACATCTTTGACCTGATAAGACAGGAAGTGAATAATGACTGTTCAGCAATAACAACCGCCAAGCGTCCAATCAAAAAGTGTGTTTGTAGCTTCTGGTTGTATTAAACAAATTGTTGTGACACATCAGGAGGAGCAGCAGGTGTCTGTCAGCAGATTAACACACACACACACACACACACACACACACACACACACACACACACACACACACACACAGACAGAGCTGAGGCTGCAGAGTGTGAGGGATGCGTGGGCCGCGGGTGAGGGGAGGGAGGAGAGGGGAGAAAGGGGGGTGAGTCAAGGACGTGTCACTTCCTCCCTCACTTCCTGTGGTTTTCCTGGTTGTCAGACTCCCACGCTGACAAACCGACAGCTCATATCTGAGTTTCTGTTTGTTTAGCTGTCCGACACGCGGACACACACACACACACACACACACACACACACACACACACACACACACACACACACACACACGCACGCACGCACACACACACAAGACGCCCACGCTGAGTGACAGCACTGTCACACACTATCAGCTTGTTTGCTTTTTGATAAAACGCTGCGTGTCTCTAATTGGGGACTAAATAATAAAATAATAAAGAAGAGATGATGAAAATTATCAACCAGCAGCCGTTTTTCTCTGAGGGTTTTTCTGCAGGTGTGAACAATAAATAAGGAGGGAACATTAAAATTCTTTTAATTTGCATACAAACACTTTTATTATCAAACTCTTTTCCCCTGAACTTTGACACTGTCATCATATCCAACCTGCAGCGCTCCTTTGGGAAGTGGAACCACAAGGATCTGAACCCGGCCCCCTTCTGTTCCCAGTCAGGGTGAACAACGAGGCTTGTCTGGCTGAGCATTTACACCACAAATACACTGATCTGAAGTCTGAAAAACTGATTCCCAACTGGAACTAAAAAATAGCAGATGAACCAAAGTGGGCGTGTCATATTCCACTGGTTGTTGTGTATTGTGCAGCTCCCTGTGTTGATGACATCCTTGATTACAATGGGTTCACACAGAACTGCAAGACCCAGAGCTCATTTGGTGCAAAAGGGCCTGAGGAGTGGATGTTTTGTTGGGCAAGTGGAGGAGAAATTTACTTGCTCCACTGGACAAGTTAAACGTGTGTCTTCATGTTATCTTCATGTTATGTGCTGCTCATTACTCAGCTGTTTAGTTCAGTGATTAATTGAGAATACTCATTTGAAACAAATGCGTTTTCCCCACAATATGACCAACTCACAATGTAAAGTATTCTGCATAATACAAACTGATCACAGCTAATATCTATAATATATAAAAACCTTGGAAGAGCAGGTTCTGCAGTGTCAGAAGGACTAAGATTACAAATGCAGCGCACGAGTCAAAAAGATGACAAAAATTCATCAGCAGCTGGAGAGATGAATGTGATTTGGTGTGTCACCACAAAAAGGATGGAGTAACTTCATTATCTGCTGTGTCTCTGGACAGCAGCTAACCAGCTTTAGCAGCTGTGAACATTTTGATCGGTTAAGGTGCAAACACAGGACAGGGAGAGGAGCTAGCTTGCTAGTCATGTTTGATATTACCTAAACACACTGCATCTGTTGTGTTCCTGGTGTTCTAGTCTGACTCACAAAACTCACACTGCAGGTATGAATCCTGTCATTGGTCGCTTGCTTCAAGTGACATCACAGCGTTCAATATCTACTTTTTCAAAGTCAAACAGTATGAACATAAACAAGCTAACAGCTGTTAGCTTTTCTTTTGCAGTGATGTAGTCAGTTGAATGCCAGCGTTCACCTCCCGACTTGCAAATGTTCCACAACAAGTTCTGCTTGAACATTATTTTGCAGCACCACTGCCGCTACATCCTGGGCTGAGCTCCACCCAAGACGTTTGTGATTGGTTTAAAGAAATGCAAAGTGCTGTGGAAAGATGTCAGGCGACTAACGATGTTCAAAAATTCTCTTGGACAAAATGAATTTGAGTAGGCAGGACATCGGTTCTAAAACTGTGTGCTGTGGAAACCGACATGTGGCCAGATGCATAAAACTCACATTCAGTTTTTCACATCTAAACCTGTGTGCACAAAGAAAGAATTATGCATATGTATTCTTTTCATCATTCTATGTACACCCTGATTCAATCTGATAAATCTCAGTCAGTGTGGAACCTAATGCAGAAATTGCCTCCAAATTTACCAAGTACCATTTCCATGTAGTTGGTGATTATTACAAAGCGACATATTTGAAATTTTTCTGAGTTTACTCCCAGATTTCATGGAAAGTATGTGATAATGCAAGTGTCATTTTCAGACATACTTAACAAGAAATTTCAACTATATTACTTGGTAATTACCACTTATTTATCATGAAATGACTGGACCTGTAAACTGAAGCGTTACCCATGATTCTTCTGCTGATGACACTCAGCTCTGTCAGTCTCACCAGATGACTCGACCGTCTCAGCGCTGATCTCTGCCTGCATCAGAAATATCTCAAAATGGATGACGGAGCACAATCTTCAGCTCAGTATCTCTTAAGCCACTGTGCAGATTCTGCACAATTTTAGCTCATCGAACGTCTCTGACTGATTTTAGGATCAGGCACCTGTGCAGGTGTTCAGGGTTTCAAAAGCTGCAGGGTGACTTGACTCAGTATGAAATAATAACGTTAGACTCTGACCCTGATGTAGTTGGCGTTGATGTAGCGGTCTGGCCCCGCCTCTTCCTCCGGGCTCCTCAGGATCACCCGGCTCTCAGGGTCTAAACAGAAAACAAACAACAAACACCGATAAACACGAGTGAAAACAGTGCCTGGAGTGTTTCTGCTGAGGACAGGAGGACAGGAGGACAGGTGAGTTACTGACTGGGCAGGATGGTTTTGTATCGGTCTTTGATCATGTGACCTGGAACGTCAAGCTCCGCAGCGCTCACAAAGTTCGGAGGAATCTTCTGCAGAGGAGACAAGGACGGACAAACGGTTAAAAATAAATAACTAAATAAATGGATTTTAGAAAGAATTAATGTTTTACTTTAATAGCATGATTTGTAATTGAACAAAAAATGACAATTTTTAAATATTATTTAATCAATAACATCAGGGTGTGTGTTATAAATGGAGCGGACGCTGCGTCACCTGGTATTCTACATTCAGTGTGTTTGTGTCCATGGCCGCCTGCTGCAGCGCCGCGTGTGTGAGCGGTCGGGAGGAGGTGTGAAGCAGCTGAAGCCACACCTCCTTTGGTGTGGAGACGGAACAAACAGGCTCCACCCCCAGACTGCTCACGTCCAATAGCAGAGACAGGTTGGAGCCACGCCTACAAAAACAACGACATAATGATGGTGAAAGAGAAAATTTAATTAAGTGAGGACATTTTTAAAAACTTTTTTTTTGGACAAACTTTTGGAAAATTTAGAGTTGAGAGACTTCAGCTTCTTGAATATTTTTGGTTTATTTACTCCTTAATGACAGTAAACTGAATATCTTTGGGTTGTGGACAAAACGAGTCATTTGAAGACATTAACTTGGGCTTTAGGAAACACTGACTGACATTTTTCACCATTTTCTGACATTTTATAGACCAAATGACTATTGATTGATCAATTGAGAAAATAATCATTAGAGGAAACAGAGAACTTTTTTTAAAGTTCCAACATCAAGGAAAAACATCTTAAGAAAGTGGTAACATTTTTACAAAGAGAGGATATTTATTGAAAAGAGAAGACATTTTTAGAAATTAAAGACATTTTTGTATATTGTATATTTTTGTATATTTTGTAACTTTGTTGACACATTTTATTGATACAAAATATATCCTTACAAAATTTTAGAGTTTGGTAAAAGATTTGTAAAAAGTGAGGAGATTTCAGATATTTTAAACATTTTGTGTGTGTGTGTGTGTGTGTGTGTGTGTGTGTGTGTGTGTGTGTTTAACACCCACCTCTCCTGCAGGCGGACCGAGGCTTTGCGAGGAGGCGTGGTCATGGGAGGGGGCGTGGTCGGGTCCTCAGCAGGAGGGGAGGCTGAGCGGACTGCTGACATGTTCATAGTGTGTGTGTGTGTGTGTGTGTGTGTGTGTGTGTGTGTGTGTGAACTTGGGTCCTAGCTGTTCATCACAGCACCGTGCTGCAGGAGAGAGAGAGAAGGAACATTAATATCAGAATATCGTCACGTTTGTTGAACGAGAATCAGCAGCTTCGTTTGACCCTGAGATCAAAAATACAAAAACACATTTTTCTGAGATTCTGCTTCTCTTGAACAAACAGAACGGAAGTTATCAGCTTCAAACAACCACTAGATGCTGACTACAAGGAAAGTTTGTAGCTTTGAAGAGAAACTAGCTGACTTCTCTCTTAAAGGGACAGTTCACCCTAAAATGAAAATTCAGTCATTATCTGTTCACACTCGTGCTGACTGAAGGTCAGTTTTGTTTTTTAGTTCACAAACTCTGCTGGAGTCTCACAGGAAAACAGTTTTGGAGACTCTCCCAAACATTGGAAGTGAATGGTGTGCAGTGTGGAGTCCCTTTAAAATACAAAAACAAGGTACGTGTCCTGGCTGTGTCTGAAATCCTGCGTATCACCTGTTCAAGGTATCTGCTTCAACTCATGTTTGAGTGTCTGAATTCCACACGACACACTGATTCAAACCACATCAAACCACAACTTCAGTACAGTAAACCCAAAACCACCAGAACACAGACCCACAACACAAAACACAAAATGTGCTGTTGATTAGGACTGCACAATCTGATTCAAAAATAAAAATCATATTGTGATTATTTGGACTGAAATTGCGATATACAACACAATTAGTGGAAATGACCAGTTTTGCATTACAATTTTAATGTTCACTGAAAAACAATATTAAAATTGTGATATTTATTGAGGTCTGAATCAAACAAACATTTTTTTATTTTATCTGGAGAACAGGATTTATAGAGTACAGTATCTCATTATAATTTATTTATTTCACATATTGTTCCTTTTTCAAAAAAAAATGTGATTTTGGTTCTGGTTCTACAATTTGGATTTTGCACTTATTGCTCATATTGCAAATTTATCATGATTGTATTTAATTGTGCAGCCCGACTGTTGTTGGACACTTAGTAACAAAAAGAAACAGAAGTGATTTTTACTGCTGCGAAAAACGATCATATTATAAATATCATATTATACCCAAATTTTAAGACCACCTTGGTATTTATTTATTTATTTTTTTTTTTTTGAATAAGCAACTGGTGACAAATAGTTTTTAGTGAGACCTGAATTCTTCTCTCTTAAAGAAAGTCTACAGTGTCTCTCAGTGAACGTGTCCTCATGTGTCTTTGTGGACTGACTGTCTTCAGTGATGGACAAGAGTTCAGGTTCAGTCCACCAATCAGCAGCAGTACAGAACAGGGCTGAGTGATTGTGATTATTTTATTGCAGCTGTGATATGGATTTGTCATATCTAGACAGAAAGAGGATTTCTGTAGAACGGCGTTCTGCAGATATTTGGTCATAAACCAAAGTTCTGGACCGAGACGGTTCCCTGGTCGGTTCCCTGGTCGGTTCCTCATCCCATTTGTTTTCTGTCATGCAGCCTGAGCCTGTTTGTCTCCGACTATGGACAGCATTCTCTCTACTTCATCTTAACTTTAATTTATTTATTGTGAACAAAATTAGCTGGTTTGTTTGATATTATTTGTTTGATGGTGCGATCAGATAATCAGTATGATTGATCTTCTGAGGAACAAGAACGTCTGAACTTGTTCAGTATTACGGCTCTGTGCTGCACCGAGTATCATCTCTGGGACTCTGAAGCTTCACTGAGAATTACTCATGAATATTGAAAGTCTGCGGTCTTTATTTACTGATATACTTTGTTATATTATAGTTCAGTCAGAGACGAGGACGAGAGCAGAGACATCAGCTGATGTCTGTTCCAGTGTTTCCCAAACCTTTTTCTCTGGTGACCCACTTTTTAAAAATGACAAACCATCGTGACCCGATTCACAACAGGTCTTCATCAGTAAATCCTGGGAAGAGTTCATTTGTGTTTCTGATCATTTTCACTGCTGTTTCCATGTTATCTGGACGTACAAATACACACACGTTAAATACTTTTACATTTAGACTGAGTTAACATGTCGTCTCATCGTTTTTAATTTCCTCTCATCAAGAAAACAAATGATAAGAAAAATAGTTGGGACAGCTGAAAATCTGAGTCTTGAATCAAACTCAGACTCTTAAGAATTTTTTTTTTCTGAAGTTTTGCTGACCGATCATCTTTAGTTAAGATAATTTTCCTAAACTCTTTGAAGTTTAGAAACTAAAAAAAGAACTTTAAAAGCTGCTTTATTTGTGTTAATTGAAAAAAAAAAGAACTTTAGCACTTTAACAAGTTTAATAGTTTCAATTTTTGAAATACATTTTTTTTTTTGGGGGGGGGGGGTCTAAAACTTGAAGACTCAACTTTATCTAAACAAGAAAAAGTAAATTATCTCAACAAAACATTATTAGTAAAACTGTTTTTTTTTCAACTGTTTGAGTTGGGATCAAAATTGAAAAATCTTTTGAAATTGCCTTGAAATTTTGAGTTTTCTAAACTTTTTTGTTTTTATAGTATTAGACATTTTAGCCTACCATATAAAATTATTATTTTTCTAAAATTTAACATTTTGCAGATTTTTTTTATAGTCTTTTATTTATTTGCTAACCCAAGTAAAATCTCCATTCTATTATTTATTTATTTATGTTATTTGTTGTATTTTTTCCCTGCAGCATTTCTTTCCTCTCTTCAAAATAATGACATGAAGACGAAGCCTTCAGAAACTGTTCAGTAACTGATGATCGTCGATACGACAGAAGCTTCAAAGCAGCACGAGAAAAATTTAAAAAAACCACCTCTGGACATCACATCCAGAAAGAGTACTGACAGTCTGTACTCAAGTACAAGTACAGTTACATTACTAAAATAACACTCACTTACAAGTTAAATACTGGTGTTATACATGGTGTAATAATATACTTAAGTAAAAAGTATTTGTCACAAAAACTACTCACAGTATTAGTTATTTTTAGTCACCTCTTCAAACTAGAGTTGCAAATGTTGTGCGTTTTCCTTAAGCAATAGTTGAAAATGATTCATAATTAATAATTTATAAGACATTATTCCTCATTTTCATTTTTTTGGTTTTTTATTTTGGTCTTTTTTTTTTCTTATTTTAAGTCTAAGTTTATTTTTCCTTATTCAACAAATGTTTCTGCCAAACAAAACAATACTGAATGAGTCCAATTACTGTCATGATTATTGATTAAATATCAATTAATACATTGTTAATTTGTGAAATGGCAATTAATCGATTAATCATTAATCATTAACATCATCACTCCAAACATTTGCTGCTGCAGCATTTAGTTTTGTTTTTGTTTTCATTGATCCGTTTGTGATCAGATCACCTTCAAATGCAGATTAAAGTTTTGGATATTCATTCAAATTGTACTCAGAAGTCAAATATGATTTTAAAAGTAATTAAGTAGATTACACCTTATAATGCACTTAAGTACAAATAAAAGTACGGCTTGTCATAAAAGTACAAGTACCCCAAAAAACTTCTTAATTACAGTAATTTGAGTAGATATAATTAGTTACTTCCATCTCTGATTACATCAGTAACAAACACTGTAGTGTCTTTTCTGTTGAAGCGAACAGGAGACGTAACGTCAGTCGAACTATTTAGAGACAAACAGCAAATACACAAATGTTCACATTTGGAAAAAACAGATTATTATTTTTTGAAGTGTGTCCTTGAATATTTTCTTTTTTTTTTTGATGAATTTCAACAGGAGTTAATGTAAATATTTTAGAGTTTTAGTGTAGAAAAAATCAGGCCAATCCATCTGATACAACTATAATTAATAGTTAGTTTAATACTTAATATTTGTTATATTATTATATATTAAAAAACTGAACAGCACATGAAATAGTTAAAATCAGTTCCAACTACACCACTAAAATATATATTAGTTATAATATAACAGTAATAATAACACAATATACAATATTTATAGGAGTATTTTTTCAGCATTATTGATACTTTAAAAAAGTGTAAATTTAGTGTAAATGCAGGACTTGTACCTTCACAGTGGAGTATTAACACTTTTATTGAAGTAAATGATCTGAATACTCTGACATTTACTGTCTGTTTCAGTCTCAGAAGTGTTTTTCTGTCCTGCTCATTTCTCTAAAAACAGAAACACTGATTGTACTCACCAGTCTCTAGTTTTCCTTTTTAGATTTTATTTCAGCCCAAACTTCTGTCTGTTCTGCGCCCGTCTGAGGGTCTTCGTCATTAAAGAGACGTGGAGCTCAGACTCCACGTGTTGACGACTGACGGCTCTCGCGGCCAAATCGGTTTGTTGTCGTCGCCTCAATTAAGGAAGTTGGATGTGACAAGTAAATTATTGATGCGATGACGAGGTGAAGCTCCCATCAGACTCCACAGATCAGTCAACAGTCACATCACAGACAAACACATGTCATCCTGAAAACTCAACCTGCCTGATGAAGAGATAAAAACAAGTAAACAGCCCGTGTGTGTGTGTGTGTGTGTGTGTGTGTGTGTGTGTGTGTGTGTGTGTGTGTCTGTCTGTCGGTGTGTGTCAGTGTGTGTCAGTGTGTGTGTGACTCAGTTTGTTTCCACATCAGTTCGGATCTGAAACGTTTCAGTGTGTCTCCATCGGAAGAGAGTTTCCTCACAGCAGGAAGTCAACACACCCACACTGGCTCAACACACACACACACACACAAACACACACACACACACACACACACACACACACACACACACACACACACACACACAGTCAATACACTGAAATAAGAGTGACACATTTGATGGTTTTTGGTTGTTTCTGTGTTGTTTTTTGGTCAGTTGACCTCCATGTTTAGAAGAATCATCTGCTGATGTGACTGTTGTTACTGAAAGTGACAAACAATTAGAGACATGAATCTGTTCTCAGTCTGAGTTCTTGTCTGTTCTTGTTGTGTCATCAGACACCTTCTCAGTCCACAACTAGAAAAAAACAGTACAAATGTTGCCCACTTTACCAAAAAGGCTTTGGCAGCTGCTTCTTAGAAGTATCCCAGCATGCATTTCACATTAAGATTTGAATTTTCTTCTCTTTTTTTGTTGCCAAATGAGCCACACAGATATCAGAAGCTCTTTGGTTCTTTGCTGGTTAGGGTTAGGGTTAGGGTTAGGTGTCTGTAGTTTGAGGTTCTGTTGAATTGCATTGTGCAAATTATGAAAAAGCTTCTTAAAGGGACAGTTCACCCCAATAAAAACAAAAGTAAATATTTTTCACCTGTAGTGTTGTTTATCCATCTGTACTACAGGCCAGGACGAATATGTATTTTACATTTTGGAGTGAATTGTACCTTTAAGTGGACCTTTGAGTTGAGGTTAGTCTGATTCACTGGATGTAAACTGTGAGTAAAAACCTGCCATTGGCCACCTGTTTCAGGTGACATGCATCATATCTGCTATCTGCAATTTCTGCAGTGCATCGATTCAGACGGCCTGTATCAATAAAAAGCTGATTGAAAATTGGAAACAAATTGATGCACCATGATGATACATGTCATATGTTTCCTCTTTGGCATCCAGGAACTGCCGCTGTAACTTTCCACTGTTTTCTCTCTCCCCGTCTCCACCTGCACTGCTCTCGCTGGACACCTGCTGCCTCGCTGACACAAAACAAGCGCTCCCCCTCCCTCTCCTACCTCTCCTCTTTATGTCCTCAAAACAGTGAAAGAACAGTGTCGCACCACCAAAGTTTCATCACGCGCAACTGTGGAATAAGTTTGTGTTTTATAAAAAGATGAGAAGCAAAATGTGTGTGACAGCAGAGTACAGAGCCACGAGTCACCCGTCCTACAGAGACATCAGGTAACATGTAGCATCACTGTTCCTCCACACCTCACTTCCTCTACACGGTCAAAATCAATCAAAAGCACAGCACTCTTCATGTGAAACAGAGCAGCAGATCATCTTACTGCAAAAATAAGATTCCTAATAAGATGTTAACACCACTGTAATGTAACGAAACGTAACGTAACGTAATGTTTCTTTTGTTACTAGATTTAGTAAAACTATCAGGATTTCTTCTTGCAACTAATAGTACCCTACACATACAGCATTAATAGAATCAAAATGTAAAGATTCACACATTGCATCGTCTCTTATTGAATCATGACAGGGCTGAATCATATTATACCAAATTGTTGGCTGTTTAAAAATTTCTAAGATGCATCATATTGTTGTACTCTGTACAATAATATGATGCATACAAATTCACATACAGCAATGTGTATTTGTATCATCTCAGTGAGATGCACACTTCTAATCTGCACTCTGATATTAGTAAGTTAGCAGCTGGTTGCTAACAGTACAAATGTAAACAAGCTAACAGCTTTTAGCTTTCCTTTTGCAGGGATTTAACCACTATGATGCCGGGGCGTCGTTGGGGTTGGATATGGAACTCAGTGCTACTAATTATGGCTGGACAATAAATCCATATTATATCGTATTGTGATATGAGACTAGATATTGTGATTGTGATTTTTGATATTGTTATATCGTGATATGTCATAAGTGTTGTCGTTTCCTGGTTTTTAAAAGTTGCATTTCACTGAAGTGATGTAATTTTCTGAACTTTTATTTTCCTTTACCCATTTAGTCATTAAATCCACATTACTGATGATTATTTTTCAAAAAGTCTCATTGGGTTAAAATATTTTGTGAAAGTTAGTATCGAGGTGGAGTACACTAGAGCTACAATGATTAATCAATTATTAATCAATAATTAAATTAATCACAAACTATTTTGACAATCGATTAATCAGTTTGAGTAGTTTCTTAAGAAAATAAAAGTAAAAATTCTCTGATTTTAGCTTCTTAAATGTAAATATTTTCTGGTGTCTTCGCTCCTCTCTCATGGTAAACTGAATATCTTTGCCGATTGATATTTTTCACCATTTTCTGACATTTCAAAACAAACAACTAATAACTGATGACTCGAGAAAATAATCAATCGCTTAATCGACTATGAAAATAATCAGCAGCAGCCCTAGAATACACAACATGTCAGAACCTTTTAGCACATTTCCACCAGTGTAAAACTTGATGATCATGATAGGTTTTGCAGCTGTATTGCCCAGGGCTACTATTACCAAAAATCTAATCAATCAGTGCCAAATGTTGATATCTTGTAGTGCATCTGCGTGGGAGAATCTCAGAGTTTAGAGAAAAAGAGAGCGAGAGCAGCAGCGGCACGTCACGGTCACAGAGCGGAGTGAGCTGGCGCAAATGTGGTTAAGCTTCTCAGAACCTGACAGAAACAACACTCGCTGCTGTCTGTGTACCATGAAATGCAAAGCTGGCGAGGACAACACGTCTAACCAGCCACAAAAAACTGTTCATCTTAAAGCTAAAGAGTGCATCGTTTTCAGAGCCTGAAGGTTAAATCCCCCCACAGCAGCTGTGGCTAACGTTAGCACACCTGCAGTTGCACCTGCAACTTTAAGTGTGGCAACGACAACTTCAGATGATTAGTTAACTCACTGGATAAGTTGTTGTCAGGGAAAACTGGGCTTTTTTACTGTCTTGGTTGGCTTAGCATTTTTGCTAGCATTAGCCAACACTTAGCCACTGTCTGTGTCTGAAATTCCTGATATTTAGTGCACTAGACCATTGTGATTTATTAACATGTCTACAAAATTAGTATGAAACCAATTTTTGTGAACTGCAGCGTATTAAAGGGGAAATATCACATTACGGAAGCACAGCAGTGCTAACAACAACAACAACAACAACAACAACAACAACAACAACAACAACAACAACAACATAACAGGAAGAATATTGTGTGTTTCCTCTGCGACACAAACACCAGTGTTGCCCTGGTGACAGACTGACAGACTGCAGGTTATGTCTGTAAAATGCTCCAAGTAAAGGGCACACCAGAAGGGGAGGGGCTTCACCTTTGCCTCTCTATGGGCAACTGAGAAAGTTTAATTTTTTAAGTTACGTTACAATCAGTTTGAACATTGGCAAAACACAGAGGTGTCATGTAGATGTGTTCAGGCTGGGACTCTTATCAAACCTGTGAAGTTTGGTTCAGATTGTTCTATTTATACTAAAGGTATAGAAATGTTCTGTTTCATGGCGAGACAATTAAACTCAACGCCATCCCATGGCCACGCCCTTTGGAGTTTACAAAGTCTTTTAATGACTTTTGATCACAAAATAGTCTAGATGGCACACACTGATTTTGAAGTCATCATGATGAAGTCTGTAGGAAGAGTTTGTTAAGATACAACATGTGGAAATCGCCAAAATTGATCATGAAATTCAAAATGGCCGACTTCCTGTTGAGTTTAGGGGTCCAAGAGCCTTTTTTGTGTGTCTGGGCGTGATATGTGTGTATACTGATTTTCATGCGTATCGGTGAAATGTGCTGCAGGGGCTGCTGTTTAGCGGGCGTGGTCAAGTAATTTGGCCACACCCACTGCCAAAAGCTATTTCAGTCAAAATTTTTCCTCACAGCTAATGGGTGTGCCAAGTTTCAAGTGCCATAGAGCACATTTAGCCCCTCAAAAATGCAACTGAAGAAGATTGTAGAAGAAGAAGAATAACCATTCGGTGCTCGGGTCTAATACGTCCAGAAAATAAAGAGCGATGATGATAATGTGTGATTGCTGCAATTGGCAGAAATCACACAATAACTATTAATGCATCAGCTTCCTTTGTTGCTCTGGAATACTTCTAAAAAGAATAACTTATTCAAGGACACACACACACACACACACACACACACACACACACACACACACACAAAACCACATTTTCAGATCAGATAAGACAGAAGACACCAACAACAGGAAGTTTCGAAGAGATCAGTGTTAATGATGAATACAGGGATCGTCTTACCGGTTATCTGACAGCCATGATGTTCTGTTATTGTGTAATTCAGCCTGGTAACATGTGAATCCTCCTCTGACGTCTCCGGATCATCTACAACAACCTCATTACTGACTTTTCTGACCCCAGACGTGCTCACACATCAGAACAACTACTGACTGAACAACAGACAGACTTTACTAATGAAATAAGCAGTGGCAGAGGAGGCAGATCTGTTTCTTCTGTCTCTTTCTCGCCTCCTTCACATGAAATCGATGACAAACCGGGGCAAGAAGAAACAAGTGAACGGAGAGAAAAACGGAGGGAGAGGGAAAGTGATAGTGACGGAGAGAAAGTCAGAATGTGAGGTGAAGTAAAGAGTGGAAGCAGCAGGAATAGACATGTCCTGTTTTTCTGGCCGTTATTACCCTGATTCAAGGTGTTCAGGTAGAGACAGAGAGAGGCAGAGACACCTGAGGGGAGACAGAGAGAGAGGGAGAGAGAAAGAGAGAGAGAGAGAGGGAGAGAGAGGGAGCAGGAACAACATGAGTCAGAGCAAATGAAAAGAGAGATAGATAGAGAGATAGATAGATAATGAAGGAGAGGAAGAGAGATGCTCCAGGCGTTGATTATTAACACACCAACAACAGCTGCTCATGAATCATTCATGTCAAATCATACAACGCACCAACTGCTAACAGCAGCACAACACAAACACACAACACAGTAACACACATCACAACCTGACAGTTGTGGCTCTTCACCTCAGAGGAAATATGGAAAAAAATATCAACCTTTTTATGAGCAAACAGTGACTCAACCTCACACCTCCATTTTGTTTCTCACTCTTCAGTCCACAATGGAAACTTCGGTCTTTTTCAACTTGGAACCCCAAAAATTTATGACTTTTAATAAGTAACTTTGGTATTTTTCAACTTATGAAAAAGTCGGACATCAGAGACGAAGCAAGGATAAACGGCGTGCAGAGCGAGAATATTTTCACATCTAACTCTGTGAATTAAGAGTTTATTTCAACCAAACCAGAGCTGGTGATTGTAGGAACAGTGGAAAGACGAACAAAGTTGTCTGGAGTTTTATTTTGTTTTTGTCGAGTTCAAATGAAGTGTGTTTTACAATGATAAAATGCCTCTTTTTGTCAATGAAGTGTGGTGGCTTTGAACAGAGCGATCAATCATCTGTTTCTGTGGTAACAAAATGCATGTACTACATGTAACCATCATGGTGTGAAACAGTTTCACTGTTGCTGTTACTTTCATACAAGTTGAAATACCTGAGATGCTGCTGTGTTTTACTCTGCAGCTCTCAAGTGACATCACCACCATGACTTCAGACGTTTTCACTGGTGTAACTATGCTATCGTCATAGAAACAGATCATAAGATCTTGATATTTATTGAAATTTTGGCGATGTCTGCAGTCTTAACTTCTACACACACAGCTCCTCTCAGCTCACCGGAGCAGCTCTGTGTCTGTCTGTCTGTGAGGGTGTGTCTTTTTGTTTCACACTGTAATTATCCAAGTGGACTACAGAACTTTACATCACACTTATGTCCTGTTCCCGCAACTCATTTTGTTTCGGTGATATCCTGTCGTGATTTCCTGTAATCGGTCCGAACCATCCAAAAAAGTTTAGTTTTCACACAAGAAACAAACTAAATTATGGTTCAGTTTGATTTGAACGGAGACCTCCCCTCTGGCTTTTTGGTCCGGACTGTGGTCTGGGGGAGGTTTCACACCTGTAAATCTGGTCTGGATCAAACTGAAAAGTCTGAAAGTGTGGCCCAAACGAGGAAGGAGTGAGGATGCCCTGACTCTTTAACAAAAAGCTCCGTCTCTGTAGGGATCCTTTCCATAATGTTGTGGCACTTAAAATACCACACTGAGCCTGTCAGAGGTAAAACAGGCCCTTTTACAGTTCACAGTTGTCCGTAAGGATTATATTACAGCAGGGTGCAAACTGCCGGGGGGGAGGGTTTATAACTCATCATTAGCTAATATCTTCCTACGTGCAATACTGGCCGAACCTCATGGTTATTTGTGCAATAATTCACCTGTTTAATACTCTGTGCAGTGATGATAATTCTCTAGTGCTGTACACTGGTTATACTGGCATCATTACTGCATTTATTTATTTATATTGTGTATTTAAACCAACCTTTACTCTTATTTATAATACTTGCATCTCAGCATGCAGCATTATTGTTGTTTTTGCATCATCATGTCAACCACTGTTGTATATATTGTTGTATATTTTGTTGTTTACATATTTTTACACAACTTTCTATTTTTCGATATTGTTGTCTATTTCCATTCTTATATTTTCTATATGTTCCTATTTTTGAATGGGAGCCTAACGAGAGTTGTTGGGGTTACTATAAAAATAAAAAGTAACCTAATCTAAGTATCGCAATATTAAAGTAATGCAACTTGATCATTTAACATACTTTTTGATTATCTCAATGCTAAATATGGTGAAACTGTGATTTCACATGAGACCTGAGTGGTTTTGTGAGACTTGAAGTGAAGTGTCTGTACTGAAGGTAGTGGTATATCAGCCTTTATTTCAAAATGTATTTAGAATTTTTATCCTGCTAATAATCCCAATTTTTACTAAATGTAATCTAAGTACATCTGTTTTATTTGTTGCTGTAATTGGTTCCTTTTTTTGTGTCTAGATTACATAATCCTGTTACAAGTAATCCATTACCCAAACCTGAGTTGAACTATGATGTAACTACTGTAAAACTTGTTCTGACTCAAGTGGCTGGTGGAGTCCACATTTTTAGAGTGAGTTAATTCTTAAGCCTGGAGAGGATCATGTGATTGTTTGTATGTATGCGTACCTGTGTGTGTGACCAATGACACTGGAGTTTGTCTGCAGCTAATCTCAAACACTACTGGACCAATCAGCATAATATTGTTTGTGCACATTCATGACTGTATACTGTAGGACCTTTGTGAGTCACAATTCTGGAAAATCCTTGAAAAAATGTTCTTTAAGGCTTCATACTGGCGACAGCCATGGCCACAGGCTTTATGTTTCCTGGTCATCTCGTTCTTATGAAGGCAAGAACACCTCAAAGGTTCTTCAAACTTTGGACCCAAGCATAAAATGAGTTCATTTTGGTGGTCAAAGGTCTCTGTGACTTCACATTTTTGGCAAAAACTCAAGAATTCACAGGCTAATTTTACTAAAAATTTCACACAAATATCTAATCAAACATAACAGTGTTACAGAGTAATTACTTACATGTAACTAATAATGTAATTAAATTAGAAAATATATAAATTTAATTAGAAAATATTGTTCACAGTTACTGAGAAAAAAATATGTGATTAAATTACAGTTACTGATCAAAATGTTGTTTTCTAGTTCTCTCTGCTTCTGGTCAGACTGAATGAACTGATGTATTTCCTACGACTACCAGTAGATGGTGCAGGTTGATGAGCCGTACTAATAAATACATAAAGACTTACTGGATCCTCCTGAGTTGACTGATTCATGAGTGGATCAGACTCTTATATGTTGCCGTGGTGATGCTGCCCCTCATGTTCAGAATGACACAATAAATCCAGTTCCACAGTTTGTTAAACTCGTAACATAACGATGATTTGTCACCTCCCCTCACTGTCTGATAGTGAAGCACGAGGTATCCTTCAGCAGCTGAATCTGACGTGGCGTTAAAAGCCATTTTTAACGCTCTGAAATGTCCGCTTGTTTTTGTAGGTTTAGGCACAAAAACTATTTGGTTAGGTTTAGGATAAGTCCATGTTTGTGGTTACAACGACTACATCACGTGACGTCAACACAGTGATTTCCAAGACTAAAGTCACATGACTAAAGTCATGCAACACATGGAACATGTCCGTCTTTATACTACATTAACAGCCCGGTGTGTCAGACGGTTTTACAAACCAATTCCTAAAAAATAGTGACGCTGTGTGAAATGTACATAAAAACAGACTGCAATGATCTGCAAAAACTTTTCAACCAATATTCAAGTGTGTACCGTACAAAGAAGAGATTTTTAATGTTAAAACTGATAAACACTATTGTTTTTTTGATGCCTGTAACTTGTTTCCAAAAAAGGATCGGAGCAACAAAAGACTGAAAGTTGTGGAACGCCTCAGAAACAGCTGTTTGGATCATTCCACAGGTGAACAGGTGAGCTGGTAACAGGTGACAGGATCAAGATTGGGTTTTAAAGGGGCGTCCTGGAAAGACTCAGTGGTTCACCAACATGGATGGGGTGAGATTCACCACTTTGTGAAAAACAAAAAAGAGAACGTTTGTCAACACAAAACTGCAGGAATTTATAGATTTCATCATCTATAATCCAGAATATCATTAAAAGTCACGTGAAAGCTGGTGTGTCTCTTCCAGCTGAACACTGATTGCATCTGTGTGCGTCGCTGAAGGGTTGTGACAAATCAACCAGGTTGAACTGTTATTTTATAATAACATATAATAACTAATAACTTTTAGCCTATTAGCTTATCTTATTATTGGCGTTCAGTAGCTATTGAAATGGCAATAAAACATTTAGAATTTTTTTGTCATGAATTGAGCCTTGATGACATTACGAGGTCTACTTTGGTTGATGTGGATCAGATTTTAAAATCCATCTTAAAAAAGATCTGTATTGTATCGAGTGTGATATGACGTCCGGTAAGCTACGCTGCGTCGTCTTTGAAGTGTTGTTTTCTTCTTCGTACATGCGCCGGACGCCGCAGGTAGGTGGAGAGACAAAAAAAAAAAACTGAAAGACTAAACAGATTCTTCTTTTTCCATTTGATGACTGAAATTGAAAGCTCATTTTGATCAGTTTTTGATTTAATGTTGAAACCCCCGGTGTACGCAGAGCTGCAGTCAGAGAGACACAAAGAGTCTGAAAGGTCACGTCTTTCAGGGCCGTTCAGACCAGCCTCGTTTGGTCCGGACTTTTTCAGTTTGATCTGAACCAAAATTACAGATGTGAAATAACCAAACCTCAGTCCAGTTGAAAGTGGTCTCAAGATGCCAGAAAAGTCCCCAAGTTGAGTACAGGTGTTGATAACTTGCATGTATTTCAATAATTATACTGTAATATAAATTCTATCTTGGGTAAACACTGATTCCAGCTCTGCTCATGACGATGAAGTGTTCATGATGACATCATGGTGAATAAACATCATTTTAAACAACTTTTTCTGCTCTAAAGGTTCATCAGATTCATAAATACAACTGGAATAACTCCCTTCACAAACAAAGCACACCACATCTATACGACTGTAAGCTCTCCATTCAAAGTTATCTTTCAGGTGACCAAGTTTTCGTCTCCCTTCGTCCTCACCTCTGTCTCGCTCCCGTCTCTTCCTTCTTCGTCTTCCTCCTCCTCCTCTTCTTCTTCTCTTCAGTCCTCGTCGCTCTTCTCTTCTTCCTTTTCTCTCATCTGTTGCTTTCTGTCGTTTTGTCTTCACTTCTACCTTCTTCTTCGCCACTTCCTTTTCTGCACCCACCCACTCTCTCATTACCACACACACACACACACACACACACACACACACACACACTTTTTCGCACACACATACACTTTCTATTCCCCTCATTCAAGGTTATGGGTCCCCTTTAGACTGCACGCCACGGGCTTCAACGTCGTGTATCTGTGTATTTATTTTCATGTGTTGTTGTTGTATCTGCGTGTGTGTATCAGTGTGTGTGTGTGTGTGTGTGTGTGTGTGTGTGTGTGTGTGTGTGTTAAGCCATCAGCAGTGTGTTCACAGTGGGGCTGTATAAACTGATTTTCCATGTCTTTTTCTCTCCAGCTGTCAGATGAGCAGCGGCAGGATACAGTCCTACTGGGACACCGTCAGGGAAGCTAACCTGCTAGCGTTATTAGCAGTCACGATAGAAATAAAATTAGATGAGCAGATAATCACACCGCGGGCGGGGGGGCTTTTAGGGGTTCATTCAAAGCTGTGAGGCTGCGTTTGTGTGCTACTGAAGAAATGGTGCTGCTGTTGTCTCACCGTGTCGTTCGTCTCGTGGCCTCGCGTCCGTCTCCCCGTCCTCTTCACACTGTCATGGAATTTAAAGAACATGTTAAAATGTTAACAAGTTCTTGCTTTTTGGTCATCAAAGTGAAACGCTGCATTAAGGAGGAGAGAAAAACAACATGGAGGACGAAACAGCAGGACACAACAGAGAGGTGAAGACCCTCCCCTTCAGCTGGACCATCATGTGACCTTATGTAAGAAAAATATCAATGAATTAAACATGTGATGTTTGTCAATTAAAAACAAAAGCACAATATGTAAGTTCTGCCAGAAGGGGTCTTTCTCACATAACAAAAGACTGATATGTTGTGACGTAGTGTGGATCATGTTCATTGTTAAATAACCACCATATCTGTTCTGTGCGGACATCAATTAATAAATTATTTAATCTGACTCATAAGCACAGGTATCTGCTGAGGTGATTATGTACAAATACCTGATAATCAGCCTGATTAATAAATCAACCTAGTGAAAACAGTAATTAGGAGGACTACTCACCCAAAACATCACGCTCTCCACAAGCTAACGTCGCCCCAAACCACTGAAGCTGTGATTCCTGTGTTTCACACCAGGATGTAGACACACAAGCGACAGTTCATGCTCGTTCTTTAGCTTCCTAGCTAATATAAAACCAGGGGTCTTTATATTAGCAGCGGTGTAGCAGGTGGCTTTGCTATCTTACACCAGCACGGTTGCCATTTTTGACCTGTAAATGACAAGTAAATGAACTTGCGCCTAGTCTGAGCAGCCGTGGGCAGGAGGTCTAAAAATGGAGGATAAATGAAGGCGTGTCACATGGAACATTAAGCAATGATTAATGTTTGAAATGAAATGTTATTTAGATTTCTCAATATGTACAGTTTGCACAATCCAAAATCAAAAGGCACTCTTTAACTTTCAGCAAACAAAAAACTACAGTTGCCATGAAAATATAACAAAGCAGTGCGTACTTACGTCAGAGTAACTCCATTTCCTTCATATCCACAATACGACCGTGATCGTGATCTAACGTCATCTTTCCAGCTGTAATCTGTGATGTATAAAAGTTTGTTGACAAGAAGAAGCACATTGTAAATGTGACTCAGTTGTATGCAAAGTGAATGGAGAGATGTTAATGGGTGAAAACAGATGCAAATTCAGCTAAAAATATTTCAAGTCAAATAGTTCAAGTTGGTTGTTGTAGCTAATTTAGACCATTTAAACGGCGTGACCGTTACAGTAGCTGTAGAAGTAACCATGCATGAATTAGGTCCGGTTCAGTTCTGGGTCGTACATTTGGGTTCGGGCACAAATTTTTTTGGACTCTGGGACCCGAACCCATGCAGAACAGAGGAATGTTTAAGCTGATCCAGCTCAGAGAGACAGACCTGATCGGCACCGACTTCACAGCTGATTCCTCTCAACAAATTAATTTCCAGGTTGACAAAACTAAACTTTGTGCGTTGCCTTAGCAGTCTTCTCACCGGTGCCTGACTGTGACACAAATAATCCATCATCCTGCCAAGAAAGTTACTAAAATACATCCAGGTTTTCTGTTCTTCCTTTGTTGCTAATTGAAACAGCATAGCTAACCCTCCATTGCTAATGTTAGCATTGCTATTTTGCTATCACCTGTGCTCTCCAGGTGAGCGTGTGTCCCTGCTCTCCTCCTGAGCAGGAGCCCACACTCATGCAGGTCATTTGGCGCCACCTTGTGGCCAAAGATGCACTTAATGATCAGTGCCTTCTTGGATTCACTCCGGTATGACAGACCCGGGGAGCCGCAGCGATATAACAGGACCTGACTGACTGGATGAAACGTGGATCTGATTTTAAACACTGCAGGCAACAACTCTTGATTTTAAAAGATAGACAGATATGAGATAAATAAGGATAGAATATCTGATCTGTAGAATATAGAGATTACACAAGAACAATATAGTTATAGTATAAAGATGTGTTTTAAATATATTATATTATTTTAATAATGATTTTTATTTTATTTTCATGGATCTTGACTTGTACGCTACTTGGCCACTAAAAGCTGAAATATTAAATAAATAGTTAAACTAGATCTTTTAAAAAATGTTCCCATGGCTGCCCAGAAAAAAATGAACAACATCCTGTTGGGTAACGTTACGTTCAAAGGCTGGGATATTTTAAAATTTGTGTTGCAAGAAATGTCAGTTTTATTTTAAATGAGATTTTGTTACGTCTGGAGCAGAACCTGGATTTCTAGTTTCTCTTCAGCTGACTCCACTGCTTTAACATCGTCACTGTCCCCGTGTCCACTTCACTGTCTTTGAGTAAAGAGATCAGAGGTTAATTTAACCTTTACAGCCCAAACCTCTATTCTAACACTCTTGGTACGTTTGAGGAAAGACTCTGAAAATGAGAAGTGCATCTTCCTTCATGAAGCCTGAAAAGCTGCAGGTTGTTCAGTAAAAGAAGCAGGGACTCGATGATCCCCTCTGCAATTACTGTTTCATTTGCACATGAGATGATTTAGCCTCTCGTGTCTGTAACTACCTTCTGTTCTGACGTTTTATTGCTCCTCACTCCCTGTCTGCTCTTATCCTCCATCCTTCTCCTATACGATGATATTCTGTATGTTGTGTCTTTTTCAGCGTGAGGTTTCTCTCTGACGCCCGTCTGCAAACCAAATTTCCCTCATGAACAATAAAGGCAGAATGACTGAATGAGAGTGAGGAGTGTGTTGACTTCAGCGGCTCCCTGTGAAGTTGTTTCATTAGTTTCTATGGTAATTCAGCGCTGCCATGGAAAACAATTCACTGTAGACTCACTACTGAAGCACTTTAATTCATCTGCTAATGACACGGGGAGCGTTTATACTGCTGCGTGTGAGATAATGGGACATGGAGTGAGAGAAGAAATGAGAGAAGAAAGAGAGAGGGGACGCAGAAAAGAGGAAGAGTGGTTGGCGGCTGTGAGCATACAGGAAGTTAGAGAGGAAAGAAGAAGAAAACAGAAAGACAGGTGATGAAAAACTGATGAAAGAGGGATAGAAAAGCAAAAAAAAAGAGTGAAGATGAGATAGAAAATACATTTTTAATTAATAACAGACACACCGATATCCTCGGGGTGGGGTAGTGATATTTTTGGGTATGAAATTAGGGTTAGCTTAAAGCCTTCAAATCACATCAGATTTTTAAAAATAAAAAACAAAAGTGGAAACAAACTGATTGTTCCTGCAGAGAGCGAGTTCCTGCAGCATAGTGACACGTGGAACGTAGCTACAGACAAGGAACTGCAGTTAATCCACAGATCGGACCTGTCAGACCATAAAAATGAACATTCAGATTAATAGCAGATGGTTCGTTTGTGGGTGAAACAGGATGAATCTCCTCAGTTAGAGAAACGCTGTGTGCACATTTACACACGAGGCACAGGAGCATAACTTCTGTTATTATTTAATTGACCCTTTGCTAAGCCCCACCTTCCAACAGCCACTGTCCAATCATAGGTTAGCAACTGTAACTAGAGCTGACAGACTTTCCGTTTCTCTCCATGTTGAAGGTGTGCAGGAGGTTCTGAGGAGAGACACTCGGCGTTTCGTGAGTCTGGACGGTGGCGTCTCTTTTGTCGTCTCTCAAAGACATGAAACATCAGAGCACACGTGTGGTGAACAGATTAAACTCTGTCTTCATCTGCTCTAATATAAGTTGCTAACATTAGCATGTCTGGCTAACTAACACTAGCTTACTAGCTGCAGTAACTTGCAGTCAAACTTGTTAGATCCCACTGCATAATGAGTGTATTTCTGTCATCTATCATGTAGATATACCTGCTGTATTTCACCATCTGACCAGTGTTAGCTTAGATGTAAGCTAGCTTTAGCCTCAGTCTGTTAGCATTAATGTTATATCATGTACGCAGCTGTTAGCTAACTTTACATAAACACTTTGACAGGGTTCTTGTTTTAAAACGTGTCAGATGGAAACATTAAAACATCAGATCAAATTGAATCTCTTCTGCTTCTCACAGACGTCACTCAGCTCAGAACAAACAGGACAGAGACAGATTTCATGGAAAGAAAAAAAAACCGACGTGAAGGTCAGAGAACTTGTGTCTGGAAGGTTCTGCTGAGGATAGAGTCAGCAGCAACAGAATCAATATCAGTTTAAGTCTACACTATATTTAGAATATTTTCTCCTCTTTACCTTTCTGTCAGACAGACTTTTCTGACAGGAAACTACTGTTATATCAGACAAATATCTCTCTCTACAAACCAACCAAACTCCACTGGAAAATCAGAGATTTTACCTCACAGAAGACGAGTTGTTGGTCTGCTGCTTCGTCCATCTGTTATGATTCAACAAGGTGGAGGAGGGTACCAGCTCAAAAAGATTTAATTAAGTAAGACAACAAAACAAAGACTTACACAGAAACAGGGAGGGAAAAATCCAAAGTCCAACAAAACAGAATTCACAAAAGGGAAACGCAAAAAACAGAACAGGGAAAAATAAGACGGTTGAAACACAGAGGATACAAACCGACACACAGAAACACAGAACTAATGAGACACAGGTGGACAAACAGGTGAAACTAATGACAATCAAAAAGAGCGGGAAAACAGACAAAGACAGGAAGTAAAAACAAGACACACGAGGGAGAACCAGAACTACCAAAATAAAACAGGAAATATCCAACAAAAAACCAAAACCATGACCTCCATCTGTTAGTGTTTGTGTCACTTCTGTATTTTAAATGGACATATTTCTAGGATCCTGTAAAGCAGATAAATAAATAAACTTGCCTCATGTCGTGTGCTTTTGGATGTTCAGGATATTTTGATGTTTGTTGTCACATTTTAAAGTAGAACACAACTTTAAAACTTTTAAAAATCTACCTGAGATCTCAGCCTGTGAACATTTTGGTCAAATTCAGTTTTTTATCATTTATCTCAATCATGTTGAAGCTCAAGGATACAACCAGGTGACAAATATCAGATGAATATTTCTGTAGATTGTCAGTGATCCTTCCCACCTGCACTTTGAGCTTTTACCCTCCGGGGGGCGCTACAGACCAAAGACGAGGACAGAAGGTTTGTCTCTTCAGTGCTGAAGGCTGAGCCTCGTTATGATCAATATTCAGTCATTATCTCATTTATGTTTACTGCAGTTTAGTTTTACAGAACAAAGAAAGGATGATATATAATTATATTTAAATGTGTGAATGTAGCAGGGTGTAAATACAGTTTGAGTGTAAATAATAAAAAATGATAATTTGTTAGTAATCAGTTTCAGTTTATTTAAACTGTAGTAAATAAATGTACAGTCAGACACAGAATGATTTTTTTATTGTGTAAAATGATTAAAGAGTGTGAATAAAACATAGGAGTAAATATATGATTTCAAACAAGATGATATAAGTTTTGAATGATTAAAGCAACATGTAACCTGTTTAGAATCAGTGTGTCATTACAGAGTTTGTCCACCAGAGAGCGCTGATAACGTGATGTCTCATACTGTAAATACAGATCCGTAGATGTACAGGTTTCATTCTGAGGTCACAGAAACACAACGATTCTTTATTTATTTACCTTCATGATTTCTATCCTACTGTCCTAATCTGATTATCATCTTCAGTGAATCTGTGAGCTGAAGACGAACTGAAAAACTGATTTTGTACATTTGGATGATGCATAAAGAGTTTTTTGAGTTGGCTGTTAACATATGAAACATTTGCATTAGTTACTCCTTTCAATGTGATAACAGTTTTTTTTTTTTTTGTTAAATTATTTTTTAACTGGAAGATGTACAATGTGTTCTAAAACTAAAGTCAAACTGTATTTGTAACCACACATCCCTCAGTCTCAGATTAAAGCTCGATATTTTTGATAAATCAACTGTTGACTGTAGGAGGAATTCTGGAGAATCATGAGTAGAACCCTGGACCTTGGCGATATGATAGAAGAGGCTGAAAAACAAAACATAATGAGAAATGATCAAAATTAAAAGTACAGAGGCCCAACATGTTCAACATGAAACAAATGAGATTAAAAAACAAACAAACAAACAAACAAACAAACAAACAAAACAGCTCATTATACTAAAAACTTTCATTTTGTTTTACAATTTACAGCATCTTTGTATGTGAAGTGCATTTCTTTTAAGGAACAATATGTAGCATTAACACATGCAGAAATGAGAACAGCAGTCAAAATAATGAGTTAGAGCCACAGACTGGATACTAAATGGGTTGAATCCATATTTAATATATGATCTATATCAGATATGTTCTGTTTTCTCTCTGTTTGTGAGGTTGGTAAATATGACAGACAGACAGATATTCACCATTGATGAACTTTCCTCTTCTCTCCACTGCGACACAGTGAGTCCATGTTCAGAAAGAAAAAAAACATAAGAAATTAAATTTTTATTTCTCCCTCATGTCCTGTTACCACCCACCAAATGTAGTTTTGTATTAAAATGTATCTAAAAATAAAACTGATTCAGCTCTTCATAGTTTGGGCTCTTTGGTCACATTTCATTTTACAGGTGCACAATTATCTGAAACTTCTTTAAAATGTCTTTGAAGTTATCCATAAATTACACAAACATTTACCCCAGATTTCATGGTAAGTAAGTGATAATTACCAATGAAATATGTTCTTTAATGTCATCAACTGTCATTTTGTGTTTCCTTTAAAAAATATATTGTTTCAGTCACAGTTGAAGCACCAATAAAAAAAAAAAGACCTCAAACAATAACCGACGTCATTTAATAATCCAGTTCTGTTATGCAGGAGGTAAACTATAATCTAAGGTGATCATTGATCTCCTGCTGCTCTGATCTCTGAATATTAGATATAAATGAAGTCTGAAGAAAACTGTGCTGCTGATCTGACCTCTGGAGGATATCTAGACATTTGGAGATAAATTTCATAGAAATTTAAAATGTGTCATTTGCAAATTAATACCTACATACCATGAAATCAGAGGCCAGTAAAATGAAACTTGTCGTAAACTGTGTGAAGAGAATGATGGTCAGAGAGCAGATATTATGGTGAACTAGTTAATTAGCCGACTTATTACATCAGAAACATACCTGTGATGGTCCAGCTGTTGCTCCAGCTGTTGTTCCAGCTGTTGCTCCAGCTGTTGTTCCAGCTGTTGCTCCAGCTGTTGCTCCAGCTGTTGTTCCAGCTGTTGTTCCAGCTGTTGCTCCAGCTGTTGCTGTTTCGGGTATCCCATTTATCAGTTCTTCAGCGACATCAAAACATCTCCGCCAGTCTTCACCTCTTAGTTTCTCCTTGACTTCTTTACTTGCCTTTTCCCTCAGAATCTCTTTTCTGACTTTCTCTGTTTCTTCCAAAATCCGTTTGTCATATTTAACTTTTCTGTCACAACAACCTGATTCTGTACCGCAGACCCTACATCCTTCACAGCATTTCCTCCAGTCAAACGATGACAGCAGAGCCGCAACAAAAATGATACCAAAGAGAACAGAGAAGCCAATAATCTGAAAAAGAAGCATTACAGATGGTTATATTATCACAGAATTACTGTATTCTTACATATTTCCTGATGATTCACAGGCTGATCATTTAGAATCACAGTGAATTATAACTAAAACTTACATGGAAGCACAGGCTGATATGACGAGTATAAAACAAGAAAACTCTCACATTTGAGTGATTTTTCAGTTCACCGATGATTCTTTGTCCCTCATCTGTTTTCTTGTCTTTGCAGACTAACTGCATCTGTTGTTCAGACTGATAACTTTTACAGCAAACATACCAGTCTCCATCGAGGTACACAGAGGCAACCCACAGCAGAGCAACTAGAGCCGCCTTGATTATACGTCTGGTTATAACCCAACAGAATCTGCCACAGCAACACTGATCACGACACTGGTTACTACAACACCTGGTTTGTTGGCTGCATGTGAATTTCCAGGTTCTCTGAAATGTCTTGTCCATCCATAGTGTCAAGAAAAATATGATCAAAAATGGCAGAGCCATGTATAGGCTGCACTCGTAGGTCTGCGGTTTGCAGGTGCATCTCAAGTCTCTCTCGAGCAAAACATTATAAGTAAAGATGAATATAACAGTGCCAAAGATGCTGAGCTTTTCAGATGGAAATCTCATCAGGTAGTCCGTCATCTCGGGCAGACAGTTTGCATCTGCTGAAGCTGCAGCTTGTTGCATCCACATCAATCACAGAGTCTTTGCTTGCAAAGAAATCGGCTGCATGAGCTGCACAATCTTAGTCATCTGAAATCTGGCCCTGGGACTGATACACAAGACTTATTTTGTTTGTTGAGTTCCCATCAGCATGAGAGACAGCGAGCCTTTGGTTTCTGTTGGAACTTGTTTCTTTCTCTTTCTTTGTTCTCATTAAATCTGTTTCCTGCAATCTCGAATGCAGTGGAACTCTAACATATTATGTCTGGTTGTGACACTGTGGTCGTAAGTTTGATGTTGAATTCATACATGTGTGCTACGGTTTTGAAAAGTTTAAACTGAATGCAGAAGCTGAAGAATATTTTCTCATGAGATTATAATGATGATGTAGGAACACATGTGATGCGATGGTGCAAAGTCTCTGAAGTTAAAGAACAAATAATAATTTGTTCTGACTTTTGAAACAGAAATACAACCAGGATGGTTTGTTCTGATGATGAGGAGAAAATAAAATTCAAGAGGACCATGAAAACCACACAGTTACATGGTATAGGTTGCCATGGCAACACATGAACATGGCACAGCGAACAGAAGTCAGCGCATAAACACACACACATATTTTTTAGAGTCCCCAAACATAGATACTATCTGTTTCACAAGAACCCATGGAACCATTGAATGCTTCTTTCCAAAAACATTTTTTCTTCAACTCATTCAGCCAGATGACAGAAAGAGATAGTAACAGACATACGTCACCGTGATAAACTGCATGTTTTTAAGGATTAAAAGTTTTCCTTTTGAGTTAAAATGAATATATCCATTTTAGATAGTTAGCAACATCAGGTTACACTTTCAAGAAATAAATTAAGGTCTTGGGTAAGTTTAGACACCAAAACTACTTGACTTGGTTTAGGAAACGTCTGTGGTTTGGTTTAAAGGGACAGTTCAGAAGTTGAAAATGATGATGACAAAATGCCAGATACTGTGGAGACACAAGGAGACCTTTATGGAGCAGAGGACACAGAAGACAAATATCTGCAGAGACTGAACAGGTGGTTCAGGCAGAGAGGGGAATTTTCTGTGGAAACTAGATGTCGAGCTGGAGGTAATAAAACACAAGCTACCTGCTGCTGTTGCTTCCAGCTTCTCAGGGAGGAGATATACTTGCTTTTAACAATACATTCATGTACACATGATGTCTGCATCATGTATCCTGAGAGTAACCTCAGGATAACCCTAACCCTAACACCTCCTACCATACTTACACAGATGACACACAACTCTACATTACAGTCACCACCAGACTACAGCCCCCAGCATCTGCACTGAAGAAATCAATACATGGATGTGTCAGAGTTTCCTACAGCTAAGCACAGAAGACACTGAGACAGTTGTTTTTGGCCCCAAAGGACAAAGATTAAAAGTCAGTGGTCACCTTGAATCCATGACACTAAAATCTACAAATCAAGCCAGAAATCTCAATTTACTAAATTTCAACAGTCACATAAAGAAAATGATTATTTTAGCCCACAACTATCTTAAAAACATGTGAAGAATTAAAGGATCTCTGTCTGAACAAGATACAGAAAAAACTTGTTCATACTTTCATTTTCAGCAGGCTGGATTATTGTGACGGTGCCTTCACAGGTCAGAGTAAAAAATCAATCAGACGGCTGCAGCCAGAGTCACCAACACCAAGAGAGAGCAGCACATGACATCACTGCTCTGACTTCCAGATTTTAAAATCCTGTTACTTGTATATAAAGCATTAAATGGTCTCTGGCCAAGTGGTGAATTTCTGCTAACCTCTGCAGCTGTACAGAACTGAGCCTCCATGATGAGACTCTCATGTGGGGCAGTTAATGGACTGGCTATGGTTAAGAGCCCCATACTGAACAACCCTACAAAAAAAATCCAAACTGTTAAAGTAACTGCCTCTTTAAAACAGTCAACAGGAACTGAACCCTGGTCTCCTGCATGAAAGTCCTGTGTTGTTAAATCTAAATGAAGGCAAAATAAATGTAAGGAGAAATCAGAGATTACAGCTGTTCAGACATAAATATATGTTGGCAAAAGTCCATGTTTGTGTTATTATGTTTGAATACTGTCTGTCTGTCTGTTCTGAAGATCTTTTTGGATCAAGATGAAATCTGTCTTTAAAGTTATAGTTGAGGCGTGTCGCTGCATGTGAGATTTTCAGATAGCAATCATTCTTTTGCGGCACGTAAGCTTGAAAAGAATACTTTGTGAGAGCTGAGACAGACGTTGAATACTGCGTTGAGAGGAAAAAGTCAAAAACACAGCCGTTCCTCTTTTAATGAATTTATTGAACAGGCATCAACAAACAACTGTCTGCAGTACAGTGAAGAATCTTCAGTCCAATGATGACAACAGCTGTGAAGAGGAACCCCTGGATAAAAAGTCTTGCTGAAGTCACAGAGATCCCAAAGCCCTGGAGATCTGTCTACGGTTTTTAAAGCATTTGTGACAATAGGCCATTCCAACCTCATTATTATCCAATAAACTTAATTAATATCCAATAAGACTACGCAAAGACTGTGTGAGACACGAGCTCATCCCATGTCCTCCTTCAATGTATACATTTCGAACCCTTAAAAGGAGACAGAATGTACATTGCTAAAGTCTCTGCACATCTCCCAACATGGATCGATGCAAAGAGCTGTATCTTCATGATACCCAAAAATGGAAATACACGGCTCTCAGGCCACAGAGAACAAAGAAATGTTGAATTGTTAGAGAAGGTTAGAGATTGTATGATCTGTAGGCCTGTACTACACATGAACTCAACCATCTTCCCAGAAATATACCCCAACGTTCAAATGCCAAGTGTGGAAAGAAGCAGAGCTGAAACAAACTGACCAAACAGAAAAATACACTGATCAAATGATGGAGATCCAGAAAATTTAACAGAACTGACTGCAAATGAAAAAAGGGACACAAAATAGTCAGAAGTGCAGCTGCCTACAAACTTTATCCCTGCAGTGCAATGAGTGAAATGTCAAACAGAGGCTGAGGTGAAAACTTGCAGAACAAAGTGGAAATCAGAACGGGAATGACAGTAATGGGTGTACTTGTGTTTGGGCCAAGAGAGAAATGAACCCTGATGACCCCTCTGCATACAGCCACAACATTTAAATCTATAATATGAAACATTTCCATATTAAAATGTCTAAAAACATCAGCTGTATTTTATATATTTTGTTGAAGCAAATGTACCAGGAGACACCCGAGTGTGGTATAGTGTGGTTCTTCTCCCTAAAAAGAATAATTTACAACTACAGTTACTCCAAAACTCAGCCGCTCGGATGCTGACAAAGACCAGAAAGAGAGCTCACGTTACACCGATTTTAAAGTCTCTGCATTGCCTTGCTGCACATTTTAGAATTGATTTTAAAATTCTTTTATTGGTTTATAAAGCTCTTAACGGTCTTGCCCCTTCTTATTTATCTAACTTCCTTTTACCCTATGAACCCAGCAGAGCCTTCAGGTCTTCTGGAAGTGGAACAGCGCCCAAAGTTAAAACTAAAACATATGGTGAGGCTTATCTTTCTTTTTATTACTCTGCCCCCCGTTTATGGAATAGCCTGCCTGAAATTTTGATATTTTTAAAGGCAAACTTAGGACCCACCTTTTTAGTCTGGCTTTAACTAAATTTCTAATTTTATCGATTTTTAGGTATTTTATTCATTCTATTCCATTTAATAATTGTCAAATATTTTATATTCTTTTATCTTATGTATTTATTTATTTCTGTTTTTATTATTTATACTTTTATTGTTTTAATATTTCAAATTTATCTCCTGTGTTTCCTCATCTAATTTCTATCTAATTTCCTCATTATCATGATGTAACATGAGTGCTGATCGTATGGGTTTGTGTGATCCTGTGTGTGTGGGTGTGTGGGGGGGTATTCGCTTAGCTATGATTGTAAAGTACTTTGTGCTACAATTCCTTTTGTATGAAAAGTGCTATACAAATAAAGTTATTATTATTATTATTATTATTATTATTATTATTATTATTATTATTATCATTATTATTATTATTATTATTAATATTATCATTATTATGTCTAAAGGGGGCCTCACTTCCTCAAGACAGGGAGAAGGCCTCTCAAAACCGAGAAGTACCAAGTTCCTGACAATCCCTTGTAATAATTTATGTACAGTATAATTATCCTAAACATGTACATATCTTTGTTTCTTCACACTCTGTTCAGCTAGAGGCTTTTTCCCATAGCAAAGCAGAATCATAGGAAATGGAACTTCAGATACAAATGTCTGGGGCGACAAATAAACTTCTCCTCAAGTTCTTGTCTCTGAACTTCCTTGTAGCTTCTTAAAACAAAACCACAAGTTAAATTTCACTCCAGCCCCGACAAGTCCAACACTGCGCTGCAGATTCCTTCCTTAAACAGAAAGGGTGTGGTTTCCTCTTCATATTCAGAGGTAACAATCAGCAGCTCTCAGATAAACTCTGCAGCAAACATGAAGAACATCTTTCCAACATTTGCTCTCCAAAAACTCAGCACCGCCGTCGCAGTCATTGTGATGTTTGTTTACAATGTTGTGCTTGATAATGATCTGCCGTGTTCGTGCACAGAACAAGCTAAATATTGCAATATATACATGATTCTGCCATTTTTTATTCTATTCATTTCCCAGCTGTGGATGGACAAGACATTTCAGAGAGCCTGGAGATACTGGAAAACATTTCGCTGTGTTTTATGTTATCACTTGTTCAGAGCATTTTTCATAGGTCTGCTCTGGGTTGTGTTTGTGCTTATCGATGGAGACTGGTACGTTTGCTGTAAGAACGATGGTTCTGTAAATCAGGTACAGTTGGCCTGTAAAGCCAAGACAAACCTCACACTGGAGGAACATGAAATCATCGCTGGAATGAAAAATGAGTCCATGGTGAGTTTTTCTGTAAAAACATTATGTCAGTTTGTGTTCATTCATTATTTTACTGTGTTTTATTCCATCAGATCAGAGTGTTTATTATCTGTAATCAGGCTGAAAACAGACGTGGTTGAATTTATCTAATTATCTAAAATCAAAAGGTTGTTTTCTTTCTCTGAGGTGACAGTTTGTTGCTTCTTTGTTTTTCAGATGACTGGCCTCTTTATTTTCCTTGCTGCCCTTTTAGTGACTGCCTTAATATCATCAATTGGACAGATCAAATGCTGTAAGGATTATAAGATTTACAGCAGAAAAATTCTGTATCACAAACTGATTTTTGAAGAGGAGGAAAACGCACTGAGAGAGATTTTAAGAAACAGCGCAAAAGAAAAGTTGACTGAAGAAATCAAGAAAAAAGTTGCTGAGAAACCATGGGATCAATGTGTTGATGTTTTCAAAGAAGTGATTGAAAACATGACTACACCTAAAGAAACCACCAAAACAGGTAAAAAATCTACTGTTGGCTCCATGTTCATTGTGAAACTCCTGCCTGTCAGGACATGAAGTCCACGGTTGTCCTGACAGAGGAAGAGGGGCGCTGGCTGTCGCTGCTGCAGAAACTGAAAGTCCAACATGAACGCAGGATTAGCTGTTAGCCTACACTGTTCACTCACCAAGACGCCTGCCTGCTTCTTCTCTCTCACACCACAACTCAGTGTCTGTCCTCTGACCATGATTCCTCCTCACCCTGATCTGTTCCTGCTCCCTCTGACACCTACAATGCTCATAATCATGAGTTTGATCATATTCACATGAATAGATATTTTCAAAGTTAGCATTGGGATCCATATCTATTCATGTTAATTCTAATCTAATTCAGTCCATCTGTCTCGATCATGTCATTCCTGGTTTGTTGTTTTAAGATGTGGAAGTAAAATTCGCTCACAAAAATGTCTGCAGAAGTTAAGTAGTTCATTCATTTTCAACATGGCTGCTGGAAATATTTTCCTCTGATCTCTTCGTGATAGTTCCTGTTTGGAGTGCAGTGATCTGAAGATTTTCTTTTCTGTGTCTTTCTGTGTCTTTCTGTGTCTTTCTCCACTCACTGTCTTGCCATCACAGTTCAGCTTTTTATTTCATCTCACAGCCATGTCCAGTCTTAATTTGTGAAAATCAACAGATTATTGATTTTAAACTGGGAGAAATGCAGATTCTGACAATTTTTGTTTTTGAATTGAAACTGTGAACTCATCACTGTGGTTGTTTCTGTCCATACAAGTCAGAGCAGAAGAAAAACTGTCAACAGGCTCTTATTCAAAACACTGAAGAACAGATTGTGTTGTTAACAGATGCAGCAACAAGAAGGCCAACATCAGAACCAACATCAGAACCAACAGCAGAACCAACAGCGGGACCAACATCAGAACCAACAGCAGAACCAACAGCAGAACCAACATCAGAACCAACAGCAGAACCAACAGCAGGACGGACAGCAGGACAGACAGCAGGACCGACATCAGAACCAGCTGAAGCTGAAGCCTGGTCTGTATCTGATCTGAATGAATCAGGTTAATTAACAAGCTCAGCATCATATCTGCTCACTGAGCATCGTTCTCTTTATCAGCACAGTTTCCTACAAGTTTAGAACATAACAGTGAAAAACTGATGTCATGATGTGAAGCAGTTTTATCTACAGGTCACATTTCATACAGAAACACATAATAATAATGTTTGATGATGTTCAACAGCATTAATTTTACACCTGCCTGCTGAAAGTCAAACTTTGACTCACTGTATGAAATCATTTTCAGGAGGAACAGACGTCGACCACAAGAGACGGAGGTAAATACATCACATGACAACAGAACAAACATAAAAAACAAACAAAAAGAAAAGATGTGTTGCCCTGTGTTCTCATTTCATTTCTGAAAATGAAGTCATCACTGTGTGAAACTCTTTGCAGGAGTCTGGAACTCCGACAGATATGAGATCAAACTGGTCTGAAGAGGTAAAGCCTTGTGCACTTTAACATGTAGAGAAATAGAAAGTTTGACAGCTCTAGTTACAGCTGCTGATCTATGATTGGACACTTGCTGTTTGGAGGTGGAGTTTAGTGAATTGGTCCAAAGGTCTAAAACAACTGAAAATAAGTCATAAAAGTTGACCTTTTTAAAGGGATCGTTCAGTCAGAAATGGAAATTGAGTCATTCTCTCCTCACCCTCATGCTGACTGAAGGTCAGGTTTAGTTTTTAATCCACAAAACACTGAAGAGACAGTCTGTGGTCCACAGTGAAGGACGCTGTAATATACATCCATCTTACTGACATGTGATCTTTACAGAGAGCAGTAGAGGTCGCTGCTCCCTCAGGTTTCACTCTGACATGCAGACAGTCATTTATCAGCAGGTGACGTTCACTTTCAGTTCGGTTCACATATGAGTCAGTTTTGATCTTACTGTCAGTCAGTGAAAAGTTCTCGTTCAGGTTCCTCCAAAGAGTCACCAGATAAATCTGAGGGGTCGTCAAAACTCTCATTTCTAGTCTTTTAAATTTTTCTTTGTGAAATTAAAACTTTTACTCATTGAATGAAACTTTTTGCAGGTGGAGGAATTTGAACTTGAACCACTGATGGCAGGTGAATATATCGTCTGTCTGTCTGTCTGTCTGTCTGTCTGTCTGTCTGTCTGAACATCAAACAACATGTCAAAGAACATGACGTCATTTCAAATCATTTCTTCACCATGTTGAGACTTTCTGACATGTGATCTTTACAGAGAGCAGTAGAGGTCGCTGCTCCCTCAGGTTTCACTCTGACTCTGGTCTAACAGGAAGTGATCACTTTGAAGACTCTGAGGAGAGCTGATCCATGATGTTTAATGTCTGAGTTCACTGCAGCAGCTGCAGCTTTAAAATATGATTCTGTCACTAAGTTTTATTGAAAGGGATAACTAAGCAAGGGATAAATGTAGGCCTTATCCTATATTCACACTCAAGAATATATGTGAATATATGTGGCTGCAATGCTCATAATCATGAGTTTGATCATATTCACATGAATAGATATTTTCAAAGTTAGCATTGGGATCCATATCTATTCATGTTAATTCTAATCTAATTCAGTCCATCTGTCTCGATCCACGTCACTCCTGGTTTGTTGTTTTAAGATGTGGAAGTAAAATTCGCTCACAAAAATGTCTGCAGAAGTTAAGTAGTTCATTCATTTTCAACATGGCTGCTGGAAATATTTTCCTCTGATCTCTTCCTGATAGTTCCTGTTTGGAGTGCAGTGATCTGAAGATTTTCTTTTCTGTCTTTCTGTGTCTTTCTGTGTCTTTCTCCACTCACTGTCTTGCCATCACAGTTCAGCTTGTTTTTCATCTCACAGCCATGTCCAGTCTTAATTATTGATTTTAAACTGGGAGAAATGCAGATTCTGACTTTGATTTTATAATTTAGCTCATTTTGATCAATTTTTGTTTTTGAATTGAAACTGTGAACTCATCACTGTGGTTGTTTCTGTCCATACAAGTCAGAGCAGAAGAAAAACTGTCAACAGGCTCTTATTCAAAACACTGAAGAACAGATTGTGTTGTTAACAGATGCAGCAACAAGCAGACCAACAGCAGAACCAACAGCAGAACCAACAGCAGAACCAACAGCAGAACCAATAGCAGAACCAACAGCAGAACCAACAGCAGAACCAACAGCAGAACCAATAGCAGAACCAACAGCAGAACCAACAGCAGAACCAACAGCAGAACCAATAGCAGAACCAACAGCAGAACCAACAGCAGAACCAACAGCAGAACCAATAGTAGAACCAACAGCAGGATGGACAGAAGGACCGACAGCAGGACCAACAGCAGGACCAACATCAGAACCAACAGCAGAACCAACAGCAGAACCAACAGCAGGACCAACATCAGAACCAGCTGAAGCTGAAGCCTGGTCTGTATCTGATCTGAATGAATCAGGTTAATTAACAAGCTCAGCATCATATCTGCTCACTGAGCATCGTTCTCTTTATCAGCACAGTTTCCTACAAGTTTAGAACATAACAGTGAAAAACTGATGTCATGATGTGAAGCAGTTTTATCTACAGGTCACATTTCATACAGAAACACATAATAATAATGTTTGATGATGTTCAACAGCATTAATTTTACACCTGCCTGCTGAAAGTCAAACTTTGACTCACTGTATGAAATCATTTTCAGGAGGAACAGACGTCGACCACAAGAGACGGAGGTAAATACATCACATGACAACAGAACAAACATGTGAATGACAAAAAGAAAAGACGGTGAAAATCATTATGTGACAGTTTGTGATATGTGACACTCAGTCTGGAGTCTAGAACTGAAGACGTGAGATCAAACTGGTCTGAAGAGGTAAAGCCTTGTGCACTTTAACATGTAGAGTAATAGAAAGTTTGACAGCTCTAGTTACAGCTGCTGATCTATGATTGGACACTTGCTGTTTGGAGGTGGAGTTTAGTGAATTGGTCCAAAGGTCTAAAACAACTGAAAATAAGTCATAAAAGTTGACCTTTTTAAAGGGATCGTTCAGTCAGAAATGGAAATTCAGTCATTCTCTCCTCACCCTCATGCTGACTGAAGATCAGGTTTAGTTTTTAATCCACAAAACACTGAAGAGACAGTCTGTGGTCCACAGTGAAGGACGCTGTAATATACATCCATCTTACTGACATGTGATCTTTACAGAGAGCAGTAGAGGTCGCTGCTCCCTCAGGTTTCACTCTGACTCTGGTCTAACAGGAAGTGTTCACTTTGAAGACTCTGAGGAGAGCTGATCCATGATGTTTAATGTCTGAGTTCACTGCAGCAGCTGCAGCTTTAAAATATGATTCTGTCACTAAGAAACATTAAGAAAATTCATACAAACAAAAATATTCCACCTCAGCAGACACCAGATATGAGCTCTGTACATGTTGTCATGTTATTATTATTATTATTATTATTATTTATCATGCACTAAATTCTGTTTTACTTGAAAGTGTGTCTTCTCCACACAGGCAGATCCCCTCCTCCCTGGGACTCAAGAGTCCATCAGATGAGCTGGACAATGAAAAAAAAATTACTTGATAAAATCTTCTGAACAGTTTGTTGACATTTGAAAACTAAATGTTACTGCTGTAACATTAAGAATAATTCTCCTGCCAGTATCAAGTCAAGTTTACTCACCACTCAGTTTTACATCTGTGAAGATATGAAGTAAATGTTACTTAATTATAATCAAGACATTTTAACTGATTAAGTAAAGAAAGTTTGTTTTTTCTTAGACGGGAACATCACATTCATCAAAATATTAAATAAATCTAATATCTCCAATATTTACTGTTGTGAAATAAATATATATGTTACATATTTTACATATTCTTTTCTGTTTGATATTTTCAATGACTTCATTGTTCTTATTCTTATTATATCTTATAATATTATATATTAAAAGTATATATTATCCAGGATTCAAATATTCATTTTTTTCTTCTGCTTTCTTCTCTTATGTCAAACATAACTTCTGTTTAAACTGCGTCATTAAAAAAATAAAAATCATGTTTTACCATCTTCAAAAGGTTCCTCTTCTTCCTCACCAGAGAACATTATGAGACGACAGATGACAGCTTCTGTCTCTTCACAATGCTTTGGTTCTGTAAACAGATTAATATTGTGTCAATATTAAATCATAGTTCACACACAATGAAGCGAATAAGAACACAAGACAAAGAGCCATGTGTGAAACTAGTGTGTGAGGATTTGTGCTGTATGTATGTATGCTGCATGTGACGGTGTGTGTGTGAGAGAGAGAGAGAGAGAGAGAGACAGTAGATAATGACTGAATTTTCGTTTTTGGGTGAACTATCTCTTTAAACACAGCAGTGAGAGGAGGAACTGGAGTGAAGCTGAGATTCACAGCAGTTTACAGAGGAAGACACAAAGATTGGCAGGTCAAATCAGCTTGAATCAGACGCCCAGTGTGAGAATTTCTCTGATTGAATTCTTAGAAGTGAATCTGCTGAAACATGAAATGACTCTGTGACCTGCCTGATATCACGCCACGCTCAGCTGTTGTGATGATATATCTGAAAGAAACTATCTGCTCCCGACCAGGTTATGAGTTAAGCATCAGTTACCATGGTGATCTAGCCAGGTTAAAAGAGAGCCACTTTCATGACACTGAAAACCCTGGATTTAGACTCAACATACTCACTAACACATTTATCTCACTTCGTAGTTACACCCCTCTGGTGCACGTAAGCTTGGCATCAATGAATTGATGGTGAGACGTTGGAGACGGCAGCATGAAGAACTGACTCAATGCAAAAAGACGGCAAAAGCTACAATGTGGACACCTGCAGCTTATAGACAAGTGTGGCCTATATATGTACAATTTTTCTTTTTCTTTTTAAATTTAGTTTGTGCGGCTTATATTCAGGTGCGCTCAATAGTCCGAACATTACGGTAATCATGACAGTTCTTTACAATGGAGAGGCTGGAAAGGTTTCACAAAAACATACAGCTGGAAATCATCAGCGTAGCGATGATACAAGACTGATAAAAATCAACATGCTGCTTCTTGCTGGCGTTAAAATGGCCTCCGATCTGAGTCACATGGTCATTTTGCACCAACAACCAGCCAATCACAAACAGTCAGATCAACACCAAACAAATCTGACAGCCAGAGAAGAGGCCACAGACAGACGAGGTCCTTAGAGCAGATTAACCAACCGTACATCCTGTTCCCAGGGGCGTGTCTAGACAGGAAGCATAGAGGGGCTCTGAAATCTGATTGGCCACCCTGAGTGCCCCCCATTATCCTCAAATATGACAGGTTATCTGTCCAGTAGGAGGCGGGACCTCAGTTTGAACTGTTTGATGATTATTCATAAATGTACCTTTTTTTGTTTGTTTTTTTATAAAGCTTACTTTTAAATTGAAATTACAAGATTAATTTTACTTTATGGATCATTTTACAACACGAGGTTGAATAAAGAGATTTTAGCTGCAGTTCTCTTAATGATCTTAATCTCTTAGTAATAAATGAAATTATCTTTCATGTTGAAATACTGAAGATAGATGCAGAATGGAGGAAGTAGGAATTTTAAACATACATAACTGTAAAATCTATGTAGTTAATTAACATAAATTAATGCCACTATGACCGGCACATGTGGACATGCATATACTTCATACCAGCCCTGCATAAGTCAGTGTCACCCCGGTCAAAAAAAGTCAAGGACTGACCAAAATACTCCCGACTCAAACAGAAAATTTCTCAAATTTAACAACTATTCCTCATCAGCCACGATTAGTCTTTAGCCTTCTCATAAATAACCTCAAACTGGCCTCGCTTAATGATTAATTTAACAAATAGAGAGCAAAGAATTACACTGTTATTAGTGTCAGTGGACTGGTTTAAAGATGTCAGTTGGACTGACGTTATGTTTGTTAATGTAACCGGTGGAGTCATGCCTATGGTGTTCTGCATTGTGACCTGGCGTTCACAATCAAGGGGCAGGAGGCAGGACTGGATTTTTGGTCTTTAGTGTTGATCTCTCTCTGATGAAAATATATACAAAACAAGCTCAGCAGCTGTCAGTGTTTGTCTGTTCAGCTTTCCTGATGGAGATGGAAAAGGTTACAATTAACAAAAAAGTAGCGTTTGCACAGTGGGGTTGTTCAGCTAGCCTCACAACCAACTCAACACTGTAACGGTAACCCAACGTCCCTCCCTCTGACACCTACAACACTTATAATCATGAGTTTGATCATATTCACATGAATAGATATTTTCAAAGTTAGCATTGGGATCCATATCTATTCATGTTAATTCTAATCTAATTCAGTCCATCTGTCTCGATCATGTCACTCCTGGTTTGTTGTTTTAAGATGTGGAAGTAAAATTCACTCACAAAAATGTCTGCAGAAGTTAAGTAGTTCATTCATTTTCAACATGGCTGCTGGAAATATTTTCCTCTGATCTCTTCCTGATAGTTCCTGTTTGGAGTGCAGTGATCTGAAGATTTTCTTTTCTGTCTTTCTGTGTCTTTCTGTGTCTTTCTCCACTCACTGTCTTGCCATCGCAGTTCAGCTTTTTATTTCATCTCACAGCCATGTCCAGTCTTAATTTGTGAAAATCAACAGATTATTGATTTTAAACTGGGAGAAATGCAGATTCTGACAATTTTTGTTTTTGAATTGAAACTGTGAACTCATCACTGTGGTTGTTTCTGTCCATACAAGTCAGAGCAGAAGAAAAACTGTCAACAGGCTCTTATTCAAAACACTGAAGAACAGATTGTGTTGTTAACAGATGCAGCAACAAGCAGAACCAACAGCAGAACCAACAGCAGAACCAACAGCAGAACCAACATCAGAACCAGCTGAAGCTGAAGCCTGGTCTGTATCTGATCTGAATGAATCAGGTTAATTAACAAGCTCAGCATCATATCTGCTCACTGAGCATCGTTCTCTTTATCAGCACAGTTTCCTACAAGTTTAGAACATAACAGTGAAAAACTGATGTCATGATGTGAAGCAGTTTTATCTACAGGTCACATTTCATACAGAAACACATAATAATAATGTTTGATGATGTTCAACAGCATTAATTTTACACCTGCCTGCTGAAAGTCAAACTTTGACTCACTGTATGAAATCATTTTCAGGGGGAACAGACGTCGACCACAAGAGACGGAGGTAAATACATCACATGACAACAGAACAAACACGTGAATGACAAAAAGAAAAGACGGTGAAAATCATTATGTGACAAGCCTTGTGCACGTCACTTTAACATGTAGAGAAATGAAAAGTTTGACAGCCTGAGCTACGGTTGCAAACCTATGATTGGACACTTCCTCTTTAGAGGTGGAGCTTAACAACGGGTAAATTGGTTCAAAAGTTTAAGACAAGTTTGCAAGAACACAATTTTGATAGAAACTGAGAATAAGTCATAAAAGTTGACATTTTTAAAGGGATCGTTCAGTCAGAAATGGAAATTCAGTCATTCTCTCCTCACCCTCATGCTGACTGAAGGTCAGGTTTAGTTTTTAATCCACAAAACACTGAAGAGACAGTCTGTGGTCCACAGTGAAGGACGCTGTAATATACATCCATCTTACTGACATGTGATCTTTACAGAGAGCAGTAGAGGTCGCTGCTCCCTCAGGTTTCACTCTGACATGCAGACAGTCATTTATCAGCAGGTGACGTTCACTTTCAGTTCGGTTCACATATGAGTCAGTTTTGATCTTACTGTCAGTCAGTGAAAAGTTCTCGTTCAGGTTCCTCCAAAGAGTCACCAGATAAATCTGAGGGGTCGTCAAAACTCTCATTTCTAGTCTTTTAAATTTTTCTTTGTGAAATTAAAACTTTTACTCATTGAATGAAACTTTTTGCAGGAGTCAGGAAGTGAACTTCAACCACTGAGGGCAGGTGAATATATCCACTCACTGTCTGTCTGTCTGTCTGTCTGTCTGTCTGTCTGTCTGTCTGAACATCAAACAACATGTCAAAGAACATGACGTCATTTCAAATCATTTCTTCACCATGTTGAGACTTTCTGACATGTGATCTTTACAGAGAGCAGTAGAGGTCGCTGCTCCCTCAGGTTTCACTCTGACTCTGGTCTAACAGGAAGTGTTCACTTTGAAGACTCTGAGGAGAGCTGATCCATGATGTTTAATGTCTGAGTTCACTGCAGCAGCTGCAGCTTTAAAATATGATTCTGTCACTAAGAAACATTAAGAAAATTCATACAAACAAAAATATTCCACCTCAGCAGACACCAGATATGAGCTCTGTACATGTTGTGTATTATCATTGTTTTATATTCATGCAATAAATTGTGTTTCACTTAAAATTGTGTTTTCTCCACACAGGTGGTTCTCCCTCTGACTGAGAACCAGCGTTCAACAGATGAGCCATAAAGCCGGGTCAGGAACGCTTCATTTGCTGGGATGTGCATAAGACTGATATAATCATGTCACGACACCTTTATAACCTTTGTAATTCAGTGTCATGCTGCAGGCATACAGAGTTGTCAGTTGTCACTGTGCTGTTCACACTACGCTGCTCCTCATCTTGTAATCATGAGTGTTGAAGTTGTTGTTCTTTGCAAACTACATGACTGATCAGAGGCTCTAACTCAGTCCACAGTACAGACGCTTTATTTAGAATATACATATAACAATATACTACTAAAATAATAAAATATGTGCACATAAAAACATGCAAGTATACTATAATAAGCTCATATTAAACTACTTATCTCATGCAGTCCTTCCTTAAAATAACACAAAAAAAGACAAATAATTTAACACCATAACACACAGCGCACAGTCACTACACACACACACACACACACACACACAAACACACAGTGGCAGGTTCTCCCTCACTCAACTGCAGCCAGTCAGAAAATTAAAAAAAAAACATTATTTTTTACTGTTTAACACCAGTGAAAAAAATCCAGACCACATTCACAATGATCTGTCATTTCAGTTGAGCAGAGGAGGGACACCATCACATCTATCAGCTGTCCACTGTTTGTCTTTGCAGACGGAGTTTGCAGCTCCGTCACCAGTGTGTGTTTTATGCATCAATAATTAAAACCACATCTAAGAGCTGGATATGAAGCGTCAGTAGCACATAATAATATAACATGAGTTCCTCCCTTCATCTCCATCACTTCTAGTTGCATTTAGAGGAAACACTGAAACTACGTCATCATGAAAACTAGAAGTGACATTAGATTATTAACACTGAAGTATCAGTGTGCAGCAGGCAGTGTCTCAGTCAGACCTGTGTGTCTGCATCAGTGCTGCTGAAATCTTTATAGCTACTGCGGCTTTATTATTACTGTTTGATCAATTTTAGATATAAATATGGTTTTAGTATCTCTGATGGCCTCTTTATGTCAAGTCCAACTGGTTCCAGTTCAGCTGAAGTCCAGGAAATTATTCATGACAACGTTACAATTGTTCTTAGATTTTCATCAAACCACATTCCCAGATTCCTCACAACAGACCTGATCATGACAACAACAGACCTGATCATGACAACAACAGGCCTGATCATGACAACAACAGACCTGATCATGACAACAACAGACCTGATCATGACAACAACAGACCCGATCATGACAACAACAGGCCTGATCATGACAACAACAGGCCTGATCGATCGTGACAACAACAGGCCTGATCATGACAACAACAGACCCGATCATGACAACAACAGGCCTGATCGATCATGACAACAACAGACCTGATCATGACAACAACAGGCCTGATCGATCATGACAACAACAGACCCGATCATGACAACAACAGACCTGATCGTGACAACAACAGACCTGATCATGACAACAACAGACCCGATCATGACAACAACAGACCTGATCGTGACAACAACAGACCTGATCATGACAACAACAGACCTGATCGTGACAACAACAGACCCGATCATGACAACAGGCCTGATCATGACAACAACAGGCCTGATCATGACAACAACAGGCCTGATCGATCATGACAACAACAGACCCGATCATGACAACAACAGGCCTGATCATGACAACAACAGGCCTGATCATGACAACAACAGGCCTGATCGATCATGACAACAACAGACCCGATCATGACAACAACAGACCCGATCATGACAACAACAGGCCTGATCATGACAACAACAGGCCTGATCATGACAACAACAGACCTGATCATGACAACAACAGGCCTGATCATGACAACAACAGGCCTGATCATGACAACAACAGACCTGATCATGACAACAACAGGCCTGATCGATCATGACAACAACAGACCCGATCATGACAACAACAGACCTGATCGTGACAACAACAGACCTGATCATGACAACAACAGACCTGATCGTGACAACAACAGACCCGATCATGACAACAGGCCTGATCATGACAACAACAGGCCTGATCATGACAACAACAGGCCTGATCGATCATGACAACAACAGACCCGATCATGACAACAACAGGCCTGATCATGACAACAACAGGCCTGATCATGACAACAACAGACCTGATCATGACAACAACAGACCCGATCATGACAACAACAGGCCTGATCATGACAACAACAGGCCTGATCATGACAACAACAGACCTGATCATGACAACAACAGGCCTGATCGATCATGACAACAACAGACCCGATCATGACAACAACAGACCTGATCGTGACAACAACAGACCTGATCATGACAACAACAGACCTGATCGTGACAACAACAGACCCGATCATGACAACAGGCCTGATCATGACAACAACAGGCCTGATCATGACAACAACAGGCCTGATCGATCATGACAACAACAGACCCGATCATGACAACAACAGGCCTGATCGTGACAACAACAGGCCTGATCATGACAACAACAGGCCTGATCATGACAACAACAGGCCTGATCGATCATGACAACAACAGACCCGATCATGACAACAACAGGCCTGATCATGACAACAACAGGCCTGATCATGACAACAACAGGCCTGATCGATCATGACAACAACAGACCCGATCATGACAACAACAGACCCGATCATGACAACAACAGGCCTGATCATGACAACAACAGGCCTGATCATGACAACAACAGACCTGATCATGACAACAACAGGCCTGATCATGACAACAACAGACCTGATCATGACAACAACAGACCCGATCATGACAACAACAGACCTGATGACAACATCTCAAACAGCATCAGCTTTGTTTTACAGACACTTAAAGACAACAGTCATAAACATCCATAAAGACTCCCTCATGGTCATGACACAGTTATGACAGTCTTATGCACATGTCTTCAGATAAAGTGTTACTAATGGATCTTCTTTGATGGAGACATTTTAATACAACACAAAATACTGATGACAAATTTCATATTGAGGTTTTATCAATAATTGTAATGATTATTTAACCACACAGCTGGAGGTTTGTGTTGCTTTTGTTTGTCATGGCAGTTAAAGAAATCTTTTTATTCTGAATCATATTTTCTGTCCGTTCATTTCAGCTCCCAGGACTCTGCACAGCTCAAATAAGTGATTATGAGTGTTTTTTTTTTTTTTTGTTTTAACTTTGATCAAATTATAATGCAAATGTAAATCAAAATGCAACATCAACATTAAAGCTCTGCAGGACATTTAAAATATGAAACTTGATATAAAAGTCTCTAAAAAAATGTGACACGTTAATGTTGATTTTATAAACAGAACAAGAATCAGTGTTGTTTGCAGCATCAGTTTCTCCAGTAGATCACATGTATTTTAAATATGCTTTTTGAACTAAACTGCAGTTCCTCCAGGATTTCACAGCCTTAAACACCTGACTTCATGGCAGCTTTTCTAAAAAATTGTGATGCATGTTGTGATGTTTTTTTTTGTTTTGTTTTTGTTTTTTTGCAATTAAATTGTGGGAGCAAGAAAAACTGCAAAAGAAAGTTTTGTTTTTTATTACAATATAAGGTAACTTTTTCCAAGAAGAACAAATCCACACCAAACGTCACCACAAAGGCCGACGAGTACAAAAACTCTGAACTATTTGTAGATGAAGAAATGCAAAGAGCATTGATAAATAATAACAATTACAAACTTTCTGTTCTTTTCAGAACCTGGTACAAAAAATATAAATATAAAAGCAAAAAATTGGTGAATAATAAAAAAAAAAATGACTGGGTTCATTGAGACTTACATCTATGATGTCAGATTTTTTGAAAAGTGGTGGATTTTGGATCACGAGGCCTCAGTTGGCTGAGTGTAGATTTTTAGTTGTGATGCTTGAATGTCCAACATATTTGCTGCAGTGATAATGAATGTATGACACATGCACAAAACTGAAAGCAGCTTCTCTGATCATTAAAATAAATCATACAGCAACGAGACATCACCTGGAGGGGCGGGGCCCTGTAGCTCGGTTGGTGGAGTGTGTGCACCTTCTGCTGAGGATGTTGGTCGTCTGCAGCAGCTGCTGGTTCACTTTCAGCTTGTGGCTCATTTTGTTGCGCCCCCCATGAAGCTCTTTCAAAAACTTCCCTGAAGACACAGCGGTCTTGATTCCCCGCCTTCACGGCTGCAGCTGTGTTTTCTCCTGTGTCCCGTCTTTACAGTTTTTATAAACCAGTATCTTTTGTTGAGATTGTAAATTCTTATTGAGGCCAGTTTGAGATTATTTATGAGAAAACTAAAGGCTAAAGTTTGAGTCGGGAGTATTTTGGTGACTTTTTTTGGCTTTATCTTTAAAATTTGTACTTAAACGATAAAACAAATTTAATATAAAGCTTAGATACTTTAAGTCCTCAAAATAAATTATTCCTCCATTTTCCATTTAACTTCAGTATTCCAACATGAAAGATAATTTCATTTATTACTAAGAGATTAAGATCATTAAGAGAACTGCAGCTAAAATCTCTTTATAATATAATGTATATAATATATATAATCACTTTATAAAATCTCTTTTTTTAAATAGAACTGAAAGCAACGAAGTCATTGAAAATATCAAACAGAAAAGAATATATAAAATATATAACATATATATTTATTTCACAACAGTAAATATTGGGATGCATTAGATATATTTAATATTTTGATGCTAGTGACATTTCTTTCTATGAAAAAACAAACTGTCTTTACTTAATTAGTTAAAATAAATGTGACTTATTTCTTGATTATAATTAAGTAACATTTACTTCATATCTTCACAGATGTAAAACTGAGTGGTGAGTAAACTTGACTTGATACTGGCAGGAGAATTATTCTTAATGTTACAGCAGTAACATTTATTTTTTAAAATGTTCAGAGGATTTTATCAAGTAAAATTTACAGTTCAGTATTTTCATCGTCCAGCTCTTCTGATAGATGCTGATTCCCAGTCAGAGAGTCCTGTGTGGAGAAAACACACTTTAGTAAAGTAAAACAGAATGTCTTGCATGGATAATAATAATAATAATAATAATAATAATAATAATAATAATAATAATATGACAAAATGTACAGAGCTCATATCTGAGTGTCACATAATGATTTTCACCGTCTTTTCTTTTTGTCATTCACATGTTTGTTCTGTTGTCATGTGATGTATTTACCTCCGTCTCTTGTGGCAGAGGTCTGTTCCTCCTGAAAATGATTTCATACAGTGAGTCAAAGTTTGACTTTCAGCAGGCAGGTGTAAAATTAATTATCATCAAACATTATTATTATGTGTTTCTGTATGAAATGTGACCTGTAGATAAAACTGCTTCACATCATGACATCAGTTTTTCACTGTTATGTTCTAAACTTGTAGGAAACTGTGCTGATAAAGAGAACGATGCTCAGTGAGCAGATATGATGCTGAGCTTGTTAATTAACCTGATTCATTCAGATCAGATACAGACCAGGCTTCAGCTTCAGCTGGTTCTGATGTCCGTCCTGCTGTCTGTCCTGCTGTTGGTTCTGCTGTTGGTTCTGCTGTTGGTCCAGTTGTTGGTTCTGATGTTGGCCTTCTTGTTGCTGCATCTGTTAACAACAGAATCTGTTCTTCAGTGTTTTGAATAAGAGCCTGTTGACAGTTTTTCTTCGGACAGAAACAACCACAGTGATGAGTTCACAGTTTCAATTCAAAAACAAAAATTGATCAAAATGAGCTAAATTATAAAATCAAAGTCAGAATCTGCATTTCTCCCAGTTTAAAATCAATAATTAAGACTGGACATGGCTGTGAGATGAAAAACAAGCTGAACTGTGATGGCAAGACAGTGAGTGGAGAAAGACACAGAAAGACACAGAAAGACAGAAAAGAAAATCTTCAGATCACTGCACTCCAAACAGGAACTATCAGGAAGAGATCAGAGGAGAATATTTCCAGCAGCCATGTTGAAAATGAATGAACTACTTAACTTCTGCAGACATTTTTGTGAGTGAATTTTACTTCCACATCTTAAAACAACAAGCCAGGAGTGACGTGGATCGAGACAGATGGACTGAATCAGATTAGAATTAACATGAATAGATATGGATCCCAATGCTAACTTTGAAAATATCTATTCATGTGAATATGATCAAACTCATGATTATGAGCGTTGCAGCCACATATATTCTTGAGTGTGAATATAGGATAAGGCCTACATTTATCCCTTGCTTAGTTATCCCTTTCAATAAAACTTAGTGACAGAATCATATTTTAAAGCTGCAGCTGCTGCAGTGAACTCAGACATTAAACATCATGGATCAGCTCTCCTCAGAGTCTTCAAAGTGATCACTTCCTGTTAGACCAGAGTCAGAGTGAAACCTGAGGGAGCAGCGACCTCTACTGCTCTCTGTAAAGATCACATGTCAGAAAGTCTCAATTCAAGTTTCAATGATTTGAAATGACGTCATGTTCTTTGACATGTTGTTTGATGTTCAGACAGACAGACAGACAGACAGACAGACAGACAGACAGACAGACAGACAGTGGATATATTCACCTCTGTGCCCCAGTTGTTCAAGTTCCATTCCTGCTGCCTGCAAAAAGTTTCATTCAATGATTAAAAGTTTTAATTTCATAAAGAAAAATTTAAAAGACTAGAAATGAGAGTTTTGACGACCCCTCAGATTTATCTGGTGACTCTTTGGAAGAACCTGAACGAGGACTTTTCACTGACTGACAGTAAGATCAAAACTGACTCATATGTGAACCGAACTGAAAGTGAACATCTATTTTTGTTATTGTTGGGCCAGAGACTGACATAACATAACATAACATAACGTAACGTAACGTAACGTAACGTAACGTAACGTAACGTAACATACAGCTCAACACAGGTGCTAAAACACATAAACATTGTATTTGTCTTCATGGGAACACTACAGGTCACGTACAAACTGTTTTTTCTAATTGAAAAATTAATTAGTTGCAGAATAGTTTGAAATTTCAGACAACCAAGATGTTTTTGGTTGACTTAAACTCTATGATAAATAAAGTTGATTTGACTGTTTACAGCTTCTTGTTGGAGACTTTGAAGTGAACAAGATAAACTGAAAGTTTGATTCTTTACCTGGTTCTCTGTTGAAACATCTGGTCTCACAGAATAATTAACCAGTTCGTCAGCAGCGTGGAAACACTCGTCCCACTGTTCACTCTGTAGTTTGCTCTTAGTTCTTTCAGTCAACTGCTGAACTGCTGAATTTCCCAGAATCTCTTGCAGCACGTTTTCCTCCTTCTCCAAAATCACTTTGTAATATTGAAATTTTCTGCTGCACTGAAATGATTTTCCACAGCTGCCTCCAAGCACTGACATCAAGAACGCCACAAGAACAATGGCCAGGAGTAAACCGCCACCGACCACCTGACGAGAAACACAGACGGTTGAGGAATAAATTCTCCGTGTGCACAAAAGAACTTTGACTTCAAAAACAAAAGTGTAATTAAAACTGATTTAAACTGATCAGAAGTTGTGAAGAATATAACAACCTCATCTATGTTGAATTATTTTGGCAGTTAAAGGTCATGTGGTTGATATTCATGTTATTCACACATGAAGTTGTGGCTAATTTATCATATTCATTATTTGTCCATTTTTGTCTTTTTGAGCTGAATTATTTTGTTTGTTTGGTTTTCAGAGTTTCTTGTGGAGATTAAATCTGTTTCTGAAGCTCGTCTCTCTGCTGCTTTGCTCTTTTCTCTCTTCACATAACAGAAGAAGTTTTTTTTATTATTATTTGATTTTTAATTTTAGTTTTCAGTTCTGTTTAGTTTCATTTGGTCCCAGACTGGATTTGTTCATTTCAGTTTAGTTTTGTGTTGTTTGTTCAGACTCGGTATTAAACCACAAACAAATCACTTCAATCAATGTTGATGATTTTTCTGTCAAAACTTCACATTTTTATTTTATTTTTGTGAGTTTTGTAAATAGAAAATATTGTCTCAGTTAGTTTTTTATTTTCTTCTAAAGTCTAGTTTTCCTTTTTATGTCAGTTAACTGAAAAGTTTTGTCAAACCTGGTTTTGGTTTTCAGTTTTGTTTGAGTTCAGTATAATAACTCGTCATTTCTGTGAAGCAGCTGTAATAAATGTGGCTGCAGAAGAAGAGATGAAGATGTTCAAACCCGTCAGCGTCAGTCCCTCCTGAACTGATGTCCACTAAAGTATGCAAAGACAAAGACAGACAGAAGACAGACGGTCTGTAAGTCCAACACAGCGGCTATTTCTGCCTCATAAAATAATCCAGTTCATTTAGCTCTTTTTCACCCCTTAGATTATACAACTGTCAGAAATCTGAGGTCCACTTCCTGCGGCCTCGACACTCTGCCTTTTTTAAAATCTTTTTAAAGATGTTTTTAACTGCAAAGCATCAGATATCAGATATACTACAGATAATCAGCTGTTCTCTTCAGTCAGGCCTTTTTCCAACGGTCCTGAAGACCACAGACATTAAACCTCATCTGGATGCTTCAGTAATAAAATAACTACAGATCCATATCAAACCCACCATTTTTAGGAAACACAACTGAACACAGCTGATTTAAACCAGAGCTTAAAACATGAGTTTACTAAAGCTTTACTCTGCAGTAGATACACAACTTGTTACTATGATCATCTGTAGCTACTGTCTTTATATTTGTTTGTTTTTCCTTTTCTTTTTGTCTTTTTAAAATGCAGTTTCTGTTATGTTTTATTTATTTATTGCCTTGTTTTTAGCTTTTGTTTTTATGATCTCAAATACAGGTTTGATATTCTTTTAATGTTTTGTTTTATGCTCTTGTAAAGCACCTTGAATTGCCTCGTGTCTGAATGGTGCGATAGAAATAAACTTTCCTTGTCTCTCTCTCTCTTTCACACACACATTTCTGCCACACACTGCATCTTCACACACACAGCTCTTTTTCTCTTGTGTTCTTACTGGACACTTCATTGTGTGTGAACAATAATTAATCTGTTTCCAGAACCAAAGCATTGAAACATGAAGTTGTTATCTGTACTTTGATGAGAAAGAAGAGGAACTTTTTGAAGATGGTAAATGATGAATTTTATTTTTTTTAATGTCACAGTTTAAACAGTAGAAGTTAACTTTGACATAAGAGAAGAAAGCAGAAGAAGTGATGGATATTTTACTTAGAAACAACAAACTGCACACTGAAAGTCAACAATATGTACAAACTAAATGTATATTTTTCAATCATACAAAGTAAAGGGATAGTTCAGGTTTTTTGATGCAGGGTTGTGTGAGACACAGTGTACACCATATTTAGAATATTTTCATCACTTCACCCTGCTGTCAGACAGACTTTGTGAGACATACTGTTAAATATCTCTTTCTACAAAGCAACGAGATTTCATCACCATTGATTTTACCTCACTGAACACAAGAGATGTTGTTGCTCTGTAAACATGAACTAACCTCTTAAAATACCAAAGTCACACAATCTCACACAAACTAACAGATGGAGGCAGCAGCAGACCAACAACTCCTGTGTTCTGTGACATTAAGTCACTGTTTTTTTCAGTGGAGTTTGGTGGTTTTAGAAAATGATTTTTACATAAAAGCAGTTTCCTGTCAGAAAAGTCTGTCTGAGAGCAGGTGGTGAAACTTTTCTAAATAAAACGTAAACTTAACTGATATATTTTTTAGTCTAAAAGTCTAAAGTACGACTCTGTCCACAGCAGGACATTAGCTTAGCTTCCTACACCAGTAACTCCTGCTGCTTCTCCATCTACTGCAGGTAACACACTGACTGAGGAGAAGAGCCTCTCAACCGCACTTCAAATAATCTGAACTACTACAATCACAAAAATGTAACTTCCTCTGAGGTTTCCTGGATCTGTAAATGTACAGAGACACACAGTTTTACTTCTACAAATGTTTTACTAATATCAGCTCACTGTAAAACACAGTAGGATGTAATCTGAGGAACGTTTAATAATGGATCTTACAGCACACAGGTTCCTCTGACTCTCCACAAGACTGTTGCTGTTTGTCAGATGGTTTAATGCAAAAGTTAATGCATAGATATAAAAAAAAAAATAAGTGCAGAGGAACAACAATATATTGTGTGTTAGAGTGAAGTGTGAACACGTCCAGCTGTTGATCAAAATGTTTAAATGCATCAAGGTTTTAATGGTAAATGTATAAATACTGAACAGACTTTACCAGGTGATGTGAACATTGTGATTAATGTTGCTAAAATAAAGTTTAACTGAAATTTAGTTGTGTGATTTGTTTTAAAAGTATATTAAAGAAAGAAAAACTTAGAAAACTTTAAAACTGCAAACATTTACATAACTATAGTGAGTAACAGAACTGAAAGCAACGAAGTCATTGAAAATATCAAACAGAAAAGAATATATAAAATATATAACATATATATTTATTTCACAACAGTAAATATTGGGATATATTAGATTTATTTAATATTTTGATGATGTGACGTTTCTTTCTATGAAAAAAACAAACTGTCTTTACTTAATTAGTTAAAATAAATGTGACTTATTTCTTTATATATAATATTAATATTAATATTAATATTAATATTATAATAATTTATAATTAAGTAACATTTACTTCATATTTTCACAGATGTAAAACTGAGTGGTGAGTAAACTTGACTTGATACTGGCAGGAGAATTATTCTTAATGTTACAGCAGTAACATTTAGTTTTTAAAATGTTCAGAGGATTTTATCAAGTAAATTTTAAAATTCAGTTTTTTCATCGTCCGACGCTTCTGATGGATGCTGACTTTCAGTGAGGAGAAGCTCCATCTGTGTGGAGAAAACACATTTTCCAGTAAAACAGAATTTCTTGCATGGATAATAATAATAATAATAATAATAATAATAATAATAATAATAATAATAATAATAATAATAATAATAATAACAACATGTACAGAGCTCATATCTGGTGGATAATCCAATGTTCTAATCATTACGTGACGTGCACAAGGCTTGTCACATAATGATTTTCACCGTCTTTTCTTTTTGTCATTCACGTGTTTGTTCTGTTGTCATGTGATGTATTTACCTCCGTCTCTTGTGGTCGACGTCTGTTCCTCCTGAAAATGATTTCATACAGTGAGTCAAAGTTTGACTTTCAGCAGGCAGGTGTAAAATTAATGCTGTTGAACATCATCAAACATTATTATTATGTGTTTCTGTATGAAATGTGACCTGTAGATAAAACTGCTTCACATCATGACATCAGTTTTTCACTGTTATGTTCTAAACTTGTAGGAAACTGTGCTGATAAAGAGAACGATGCTCAGTGAGCAGATATGATGCTGAGCTTGTTAATTAACCTGATTCATTCAGATCAGATACAGACCTGTGCTGCTGCTGTTGACCCCATTGTTTCTTCTGTTGGTCCGGTTGTTGGTTCTGCTGTTGGTTCTGCTGTTGGTCCGGTTGTTGGTTCTGCTGTTGGTTCTGCTGTTGGTTCTGCTGTTGATCCGGTTGTTGGTCCTGCTGTTGGTTCTGCTGTTGGTTCTGCTGTTGGTCCTGCTGTTGGTTCTGCTGTTGGTTCTGCTGTTGGTCCTGCTGTTGGTTCTGCTGTTGGTCCCGCTGTTGGTCCTGCTGTTGGTTCTGCTGTTGGTCTGGTTGTTGGTTCTGCTGTTGGTTCTGCTGTTGGTTCTGCTGTTGGTCTGTTTGTTGCTGCGTCTGTTAACAACACAATCTGTTCTTCAGTGTTTTGAATAAGAGCCTGTTGACAGTTTTTCTTCTGCTCTGACTTGTATGGACAGAAACAACCACAGTGATGAGTTCACAGTTTCAATTCAAAAACAAAAATTGATCAAAATGAGCTAAATTATAAAATCAAAGTCAGAATCTGCATTTCTCCCAGTTTAAAATCAACAATCTGTTGATTCTTACATATTAAGAGTGGACATGGCAGTGAGATGAAATAAAAAGCTCAAATGTAAACTGGATTGAATTGTGACTTTAAAATCAAAGGTATAATTGTGGATTTTGATAGTTGTAACTCCCCCAGCTCAGACATAAAGGTCCTGAAGTTTCCTGATGATATGTTTGTTGTTCTCAGTTCATGTTCTTCTGTAGTGAAACTTCCTGTTTTGAGTTTGTTCATACTGTCGAAATACAACACTTTAAATGAAAATACAGAAATCACTGAAACGTAATTTGAAATAAGTTTTGTCTTTCCTGTATTTTTGATTGAATATCAAATGTTACATGGTCACAATCATGAAAAACACACACATACATCATCCATGAACACAGCTAGTTATGAGCTAAACTGTGATGGACAGAGAAATGAAGACACAGAGGCGACAAGCTTCAAACCACTGCACTCCAAACAGGAACTATCAGGAAGAGATCAGGAGCAGAATATTTTGAACAGTCATGTTGAAAATGAAGTGCACACAGAGCTGGTTCTGGCCTCTGTGGGCCCCCAAGCAATATTCAGCTAAAGGGCCCTAACTGACTGTAAATGTAAATCATTAACCTCAGTCACACCTGACAGCCCAGTGCTCCCACTACAGTCCTCCCCCTTTAAACCGGTTTGCTGTTGGATCTCTATAGAACAGAATGAGGTACAAAACCAATATTTATTGAATAGAATATTTTGTGTAGAATCTTAAGATAAGTAACATAAATAAGACATTTTAGAATATATAAAGTGTAGAAAATATTGAAACATAACACTGAGCTTTGGTTCTGCTGCCAGAGGTGGATTTAGTGGCTGCTGAGGCTCAAGTCCAGAATGTTTTTTGAAAAGCCCTTCATGCAGATGACACACAACTTTATATAACCGTGTCAGATGACTACAGTCCCCTACATCTGATAAATAAGTGCATTAATGAAATCAATATGTGGATGTGCCAGAATTTCCTACAACTAAACACAGACAAAACTGAGATAGTTGTTTTTGGCCCCAAAGATCAAAGATCAAAAGTCAGTGCTCACCTTGAATCCATGACACTAAAACCTACAAATCAAGCCAGAAATCTTGGTGTCATTCTGGACTCAGACCTAAATTTTATATTTGTCTGCTGTTGCTTTTGCTTTATGTTTGCTTTTAAATGCATTTTCTGTAACGTTTAAACTATTTATTGTCTTGCTTTTAGCTTTTGTTTTCTATTTTAATGTTCCTTTAATGTTTTTATTTTAATGTATTTTCAAGTTCTTGTGAAGGATCTTGACTTGCCTTGTGTATGAATGGTGCTATATTAATAAAACTGTGTTGCCTTGCATCTTTTACATTTTGAAAATGACATTTGTACTGGTAATTTCTCTCAGTCTCTCTCTGACTGCACCGTGTGTGTGTCAGTGTGCAGTACTGGAGTCTAACAGAGAGGCAGTAATACATCGCCTCTGTAGTCTGACCTGAAGTAGAAGTATTTGACTCTTAGTTGCACTAACCTTCCTTCCACATTTTTTTTTCCACTACGCAAGGTCTCTGTCTCCCCCTCGTGTCAAAGCAGGTGTCAGTGTTTACAACTTTAATGAGATGATGAAGCACAACTAAAGACAAAATAACATCCAGAGAGTGAACAGTAATCAGATAAACTTAGATTTCCTCCTCTACAAGTTTGTAACATTAAGGTGATGCGTCTGTCTGTCTGTCTGTCTGTCTGTCTGTCTGTCTGTCTGTCTGTCTGTCTGTCTGTCTGTGTGTGTGTGTGTGTGTGTGTGTGTGTGTGTGTGTGTGTGTGTGTGTGTGTGTGTGTGTGTCACATCCAGAGCTGCTGTGACTTTGTGTCTGACAGAAGTGACAATGAAATAAATCTATTTATCATTCACTCTCTGATGTTATTTTAGTTTAATTCTGCTTCATCCTCTCATCACACTTGTAAACACTGACACCTGCTTTGGCAGGAGGCGGAGCCTTTGCGTACCTTGCAGGACTCTTCGTAACTTGCATAGTGCTGACCAGCTCTGAGTGGATAACACCAGTGAAGTATCCACAGCACCTGCTTGTACCAAACAGTGCACAACAGTAATTTGGTACTTGGTGGGATCAATATTTGGTACATGGTGTAAAAAGTTTGGGCAAAGCTGTGCTGAGATATTTCAGTCTGGACCAAGAGAGCTGCTGAATCCAGATGAATGATAAGAAACCAGATAAACCCAGAAAATGACAAAGAAACATGAAGCTGGACATGGAGACAGTAGGTGTAGATTCTTTACCTGGTTTGGTGTTTTTTTAGGTTCAATCATTATTTTAATCAGTTCTTCAATATCATCAAATTGGCAATCCCATGGTTTTTCAGCAACTTTTTTCTTGATTTTTTCAGTCAACTCTTCTTTTGCTGCGTTTCTCAAAGTCTCTTTCAGCACGTTTTCCTCCTCTTCCAAAATCACTTCGTAATATTCAATTTTTCTGTTGCAATTCTTACATTCCTGAAGGCATGGAATGCATCCAGATGACATGAAGGCAGTCACCAAAAGGGCAAAGAGGAAAAGAGAGAGGCCAATCGTCTGAAAAAGAGGCAACAAAGAAGCAACAAATTGAGAGAAAGAAAACAACCTTTTGATTTTTTTTTCAAGATAATTAGATAAATTAAACCATGTCTGTTCTCAGCCTCATTACAGATAATAAACACTCTGATCTGATGGAATAAAACACAGTAAAATAATGAATGAACACAAACTGACATAATGTTTTTAAAGAAAAACTCACCATGGACTCATTTTTCAGATTAGTGATGTCTGCATGTTCCTCCGGTGTGAGGTTTTTCTCGTCTTTACAGGCCAACTGTACCTGATTTACAGAACCATTGTTCCAACAGCAAACGTACCAGTCTCCATCGATAAGCACAAACACAACCCAGAGCAGACCTATGAAAAATGCTCTGAACAAGTGATAACATAAAACACAGCAAAATGTTTTGCAGTATCTACAGGCTCTCTGACATTTCTTGTCAATCCACAGCTGGAAAATTAATAGAATTAAAAATGGCAGAATCAAGTAAGAAATGCAATAAGAAACTTGTTCTGTGTACGAGCACGGCAGATTAATACCAAGCACAACATTGTAAACAAACATCACAATGACTGCGACGGCGGTGCTGAGTTGTTTCAGAGCAAATTTTGGAAAGATGTTCTTCATGTTTGCTGCAGAGTTTATCTGACAGCTGCTGACTGTTAACTCTGAATATATGAAGAGGAAACCACACCCTTCCTGTTTATTGAAGAAATCTACAGCACAGTGTTGGACTTGTGGGGGCTGGAGTCAAATTTAACTTGTGGTTTTGTTTTAAGATGCTACAAGGAAGTTTTAACTGTTTATGAAACAGACTGAGTTTAATACTGATGAATCTTTAAGACATAAATGAGCAAAGTGAACCGTCGGTGAGAAGAATGACTGTTTGTATGTAGTTATTCTGAAAGGAGCAACATGTAGAAATGAGTACTGCAGTCAGAATAGAGAGTTGGAGCCATAGACAGTTTATTAGGCTGAAATCTTAAAAGGGTAGTTCATCTAAAAATGATTTTCTCCTCACCCTCATGCAGAGTGTGGACCAGGTTCACAAAACACTGCTGGAGTTTCTCTGAAATAATGACTGAATTTTTATTTTTACAGTGAACTATTCCTTTAATGTTCATAGTTGATGCAAGATGCCTCCCTCCACACCCTCCTCTCCAGATGTGGGGAACCTCTGCAGGCAGCAGGAAAAAGTTAAAGTTTTGATTTAATTTTTAGAAATAAAATCGTTTCATTACAAAGATGGTACAAACTGTGATGCTACAGTGACAAGATACCGACAGCTTACAGATGAGAAGTTCACATGTAGTTTATGGCACAAGAAGGAACTCACTGGCCTGAGAAAAAGAAACCACAGGAGCACGTGGTTGTGTTGTGCTGCTGAATACGTCTGTCTACCATCTCAGAATCTATTCTCTGTTTCTGTGCAGAAAACCAAACACCTGCAGCTTCAGCTCTCATCTAAGAGAACGATTAGTTAAAGCTGCTGCAAGCAACTGTGTGACTGCTGCAGTTTGCTGAGTCAAACAGACGCTGCAGGTCGGTGGTTTGTTTTTAAGAGGTTCACATTCAACTCATGGCACAAGGACAAAATTACTGGCCTGAGAAAAAGGAAGCACACATGCTTGTAGTAGTGTTGTGCTGCTGATAATATTCTGTCTCAATATCCTCTCTGTGTTGCAGTGCACACTGTGTGCAAAGGTGACTTGTTTTGTACTGGGACTGGTCTGTTGATGACCAGATCAAATTAAACACCTGCAGCTTCAGCTCTCATCTATGAGAACGATTAGTTAAAGCTGCTGCAAGCAACTGTATAGAAAGTTTGTGGTGTCAAACACAGACGCTGCAGTTTTTGTAAAAGAAAAACAACAAAATAACCAGCAGTTCCTCCAGAGGACGACATGTTTGCTGGTGATGTTGTTATTTCTTATTGCTGTTTATCCATCTAGAAAGTATCATGCCTCAAAAGTTGAGCCCATCGAGGCCGGATGCCAACAAAATTCTGTACAAAACCAACCGAAACCTGATCCTCATTAACATATTTCAGCCTGACACCTTTCTTAACAAGCTTCCCTCTGTGAACCAAACAGTGAGAGTTTTCACTGACAGCGACAAAACACGCAGGAAACTGGAATCAGCAATGACTAGTACAGCCTGAACACAACGTGAGTCTGAAATTTGTGAGAAATCAGGCCCAACCCAACCCGATCCTGTCTGGTCCCATCAGGTCCCATCAGGTCCTGTCGGGTTTGGGCACAGATCTCAGTGAGCTGCAGTTTTGGAGATATCAGCTGTAGAGATTCTGCCTTGTCTTCAATATAACAGAACAAGATGACATTCAGCTTGTTGTGATTAAAGCACCAAAAACAGGAGAGTGAGAAATCCTACATCAGAACACAGACGATGAAATAACCATACCATGAACCGTGACAGTGATGATTCAGTGTTTTCCTCTCAGCTCACCTGGAAACTTGCCTGAGGTGAAACAGTAGCAGGTACCGTCCACAACTTCTGACACTGTCCCCTTTGATCACCACAAATTCTGTCCTCGTCTTCCCAAGTAATAATCTGTGAAAGAAATGAGAAGAATATTATCACACCATCTTTCTGTCATTTCTTACAGGTCAGTACACACAGACTTTTTGGATTGTTGCAACCTCAAATGCCTGATTTCATGGCAGAACTGTGATGCATGTTGCAATGTTTTTACATGTTTCTTGTCACAAAATAAGAGAAAAGTAAAGTAAGAGGGAAAAAAAATCCAAATAATATATACTTTATACTAATAACAGTCACAAACCTTATGTTCCTCACAGTACCTGTGATAAAGAACAAAAATATGAATTCAAAATACTAAAAAAATAAAGTAAATAAATAAAGCAGTCAGTTAATTGAGTTGTACATGTGTGACATTACAAACTGCTATGACTGGTGAACCTCGCAGGAAGCTGCGGTCATCAGTCGCATTTACAGAAAAGTTACAATGATCAGAAAAAAGATTGTGCAGAATTCACAGGGATTGGTTGCATTAAATGTCGCAGCTTCTTGGAGGGACTGACAGAAGAAGAGAAACACTCACCCTGAACTGATGACTCGCTCCTCTTCAGTGATCCCGGAGAAACGTCCGACTCCACAGAGACACATTCTGCTTTTCTTTAAACCAATCACTGCTGTCCTGGCAGAGCTAAGACCAGGATTCAGCGACGGTGCAGCAGCAGAATAGTGTCAAAGGGGAACTTTGTTTTTTTCAGAACATCTGCACGTCTGGAGGAGAACTCTGGTACTCGCTCTGGTTTTGTACTGTTAGCATCTCAGGTGCTAATTTGCCATTTTCAGCACGTAGGTTGCAACCAGGAGTTTGTTCTTGTTTCCCAAGCAACCAGTGGCAGGACTGGTGTGCATCATCATTCTGACGTCCATCGACTAATGCAGCTAAAACCCACAGCAGACCTCTGAAAGGTGTCGGATAATGTGATGGAAGAACAAACCACATTTTCTACTGAAACTGCTGATTTACAATATTTTGCACAATGTTCAATATCTTTAAATGTGATAGTTTTTTTTTTAGATACTCTTGTTCTGGTCTGGAATCCAGCGGGACGACTCAGGCCGTACGTTTGACACCTTTACCTTACAGTGTCATTAGCTTGTCATGACAGTCACCATGAATGAAACGAGGCCACAAAGATCACATTCAAATGAAGTCAAACTGAGTGTTTCAAAATAAATAGTTTGAAAAAGTTCAGCATGTTTCCTCAAATGTTGATTCACCGTTTGTTGAATATGAAGATAATTTCACAGTTAACCAGAGAAGCAAGAAAAAAGTCCATGTGTGCAACTTTATATTTGGTTCATGAATGTTTTTTATTGCAGGAGATTTGGCAGTTACCCCCAAAACAGGAAAACATTCAATTCCATCAAAATAATATGAAAATATGTCTATTTGTTGTTTTTCATTTGCCTTCATACATATTCTGCACAGTAAAACTACCTACACCTGCATTTCATATTGAATCTTAAAATGAATTTAAGTTGTCCTACAAAACTAAACTACACCTCATCAGACCAGCAGACCACGAGGACAGAAAACAGGTCAAAGCAGAGTTTCCTCTGTGCTCCTTCCAAAGTGAAGAGCAGAGAAATCCACATCAGCAGAGAGGAACTTATGTTTTTATCTTCTATCTATTTTCTTTTAAAAGTACAGCTAGTATAAAAATGAGGACAGACGTGAACATAAAACTCCAAAAAACCCAACTGTTACATGACTGACTGAGGAAACACTGTACAAATAAATACATTCAGCAGAAAATACGTCGCCTGCAGAAGCAAAACATGAACACAAAAACAAGAAATGTAACAACGACAGCTGCTTTAAATTAGTGCTGCTAAAACTTTAACAAATAGAAGGTTAAAGATTGAAATTTTAATATAAGAGGAAAAAAAACTGTCTTAACAATTTTACAAACATGAAAAAACTGACACACATTACTAACTAGTGACTATCAGCTGACCACTGGTCCAATCAAATCTAATATATGGATCCAAATGATTTAAATAAGTAACTGGAAGTTTTTGTTCTGTTTGCTGATGAAGCAGCTTCCTCGTCCTGCTTTGGGCGGCAAAACACGTACTGGAGATCAACCTGGTGTGCAAGAGAACTCTCAGGAACCTTCAAGGTTCCTTTAATTGTGGTACTGTTCTGTTCTTCTGTTCAACATTCAACATTAATGACATGGTTTAAAAAAAAAAAAAGTTGGATAATCTCTGGTATTTAGGTAATTTTCAAAGAATCCCTCGAGGACCGAGGACGTTTCCCTGAGGAGCTCCTTCATGAAACTTTCATGACACCTGACAGTTTTATTATATTATTATCATATTAAGAGATATTAAAACGTTTTTTCTTGGTACATAACTAGTGAGGAACTTTTCTTGGATCACACAGGAATGTTTTTCACACATGGATAAGCCTGAATTTCCTCGACAAATAATTCCGTAATAACCTTTCAGCATATTGTAAATAAAGTTGTCTGAAAGAAAACTAGATTTCTGCACCTCCTCTCTGCTCTGTTTCCAGGCTTTAGGTCATCTGACCAGTGATGGAAGACTTTGACCAATCACAGGTCATCTCAGAGACCAGATGTTCCTGTTGCACGTCCCTGAGGTTGAAATCCTGAATCAGTGACGGAAACTCCAGCAGGAAAAGTTGCTATTCCTGCAAAGCAACTGAAAAAAAGGACGACTGAATTATCAGAAAGAGAATCTTAAAGAGCATCGAGTCCAGGAGTTTTTCCGCTCATCCGGTGAGTTTTGACTTCATCCTCAGTTCCGTTCATTCGTGTCTGTCGCGGTGCTTCAGACGCTGAGAGACGGGGACAGACCGGAGCTTCTGGCTGAACAAACACCAGAGTCACACTGACGTTTGTTCTGATGCCGACTCCTTTACTGTCAGGAGCAGAACTTATATTTATGGATTCATCTTCATCCCCAATAAAACATTTTACTCTATAATCTTCCAGCTATAATAAATTAACTATATTAAAGTATAGTATTATAAAGTATTTGTAAGATTGATTACTGAAGTCCTGAAGTAGTGAAATATATCAGTTCAGTGTATAAACTTTTGTAGTGTTTTATTTCATGTCTGTTATATGTTGTCAGTGGTTCCTCAGCTTTAAGTTAAATATTATGAAGCTACAGTAAAAAGTGCTGCCTGTTGCCATAGCACCACACCAGCCAATCATGATAATAATCATATGATCAGATCTCAGCATGTTGAGTCCTAATCATGGTTACAACTCTACTGGTCTTGTCCTTATTTCAAAATAAAGGTTATTCAAGATAAATAACAAATGAATAAACATGTTGGAGAAGGTTACAGAAATAACAGGATGGTTTTAAACTGGCGACTTCCTGTCAGACTGGAGTTAAACTGTGTTTTAAGAACGTAACCTTGAAGTGTGACAGAGTTGAAACTTCACCTGTTGATCCTGTTGAACTGGTTCATACCAGCTCGGCCACAGAGCGTGTTACTGCAGCAGTCAGAGGTGACTACAGTCATGGAGGATCTGTAGTTCTGAGTCTGTCAACTAAAAACACAGACGGACCGTGTTCAACCATCAGTTTAAGAGACTGATGAGCAGCTTTGAGTCATAAACTCAGATAATATTGAAGTATTTTTCCTTTTATCCCTGAGAGAATTTTATCATCATTATTTACAGTGAATCTTTAAGAAGAAACAATAACAAACATCATAAAGTTATTCAAAATATACATGAGGATTTCCAGTTTACATTCATACAAACTCTGTGTGTTTACTGACTGATATGAAGAGGTTTTTTTCTTCCTTCATGCAGAAGCAGCTGAAGTTACTAACATGTTCTCTAAAGATCAGAACTTTATCATCATGACGTAAGATCAGGTGTTCATATTCTTCTGTTTTTAAATATCAAACTGCACAGTTTTGTAAAGAGTCGGCTCTCTGTGTGAACAGTAACAGATCATCAGTTTTATGGTCCTACTGTCATTTGAATCCTTCTTCTAAAAATATATTTTTATCAAGTTTAATATAACAATATTTTTTTCTGAGCTGTGCAGAGTTAATGTTATATATTAATGTTATGAGCTGTTTGATAACCATGGCAACAGTGAATGAAAAGTGAAAAGTGCAGCCGTCGGCCAATAGAAATCTCTGCTGTGTCGTCGTATTTCTTTAGACGCACGCAAGACGATGAGGGTGGAGAGAAAATAATTATTAAAATGAATTAATTTCTAGAAAAAGAACACAGTCAAGTTGTGATCTCAGTTTCCTTGAATAAAAAAAGTCAGCAGCTCTCAGCTTCTGCTCACTTTGATTCAGAGATATTAAGAGAATGATTTGTAAACTTAAAATAATAACAATTCACAGATTGTGCTGTGAATATTAATAAAAAATAATAGTTTGGTCTGAAATCAGACTTTAAAATAAAAATAAAAGTCTCGTCCCACATTCACCTCCAGGCTTAAATATCCAGGTGACTGATCTGAGTCCTGGTCCTCTGCTCTGCTGCTACACTCCGCTCTGCTCCTTTATCCAGCGCCGGTATTTGGTGACTCGGGTGTAGATGCCGGGTCTGTTTCTGCGGGCGCAGCCGTCGCCCCAGCTCACCACGCCGGCCAGGAAGACCCGCCCATCAGCACCGGTGACGGAGAGCGGACCGCCAGAGTCGCCCTGAGGGAGTCAGAGACGAGACGTACATCAACTGAAGAGCTGACATGAAAGTTTTTGAGACTTCGCTGCTCATAACTGTGATAAAAACCTTCTGAGAGTCTGAGACACATTAAAGTACCGACTGCTGAACGCTGTGCGGTGAAAACATGTTCCTGTGTTACTGTGACGTACAGAACACGGCGCTCTGAGTCTCCTGCCTCTTGTATGTCATAACTCATGTGATCCGTGTTACCTGACAGGCGTCCACGCCTCCTTTGAGGACTCCGGCACACAGCATCTCGTCAGTGACCTCATCGTTCATCAGGTTCTTACACACCGTGCTGTTGATGATCCGAACCTCCGCCTTCTGCAGGATGGTCGCAGCGAGGCCTGAGAGACGGACACGGTCAAATCTTAAAGAAACGTTTATTCTGTTTCAGAATAACGTGTTCTTCTATATTTCAGATAAACTCACGGTCTGAAAAAATGTAAATAAAAACTTTTACTGTCGGTGATTATAACTCACCTCCCTCTCTGGTGGCGCCCCAGCCGGTGATCCATGCCTCTTGGCCTGCTGGGAAGTCGTAGGTGGGGGAGGGCAGACAGATGGGCCAGATGTTCTGGTTGAGGGTGACGTTGGCGTCCAGCTCCATCAGGGCGATGTCGTTGTTGTAGGTGAGGGAGCTGTAGTCAGGGTGAGCGATGATCCGCCTCACCTTCCTCCTCACCGTCCACTCGTTGGTCTGACTCTGCACGTGCAGACCCAGCAGGGCCTCCCATTGGTCGGCCTGAGAGTACCTGCATTGACACACACTCGAGAGGTCAGAGGTCACGTCTGCACGAAGACGCAGTGGAATAAAGTCAGGAAAACTTTGCAAGACATCAATTATCACAAAATGAGGGTCCATCATAATCTGTCGTTTCCTGTTGGTGAAGATCTGAGTTTTTTTTTTAATCAGCCTTTTGATGCAGATTTTACTCATGACGTCTCTCTCTGATTGGCTGAATACCTCGGTGTATTTGGAGCTCTTACTTGTTTGGTCCGTTGTCCTGAACGCAGTGGGCGGCAGTCAGCAGCCAGCGGTTACTCAACACCGACGCTCCGCAGACGTGACCCGTCCCCCTGATGTGGAGGCTGACCTGCCAGGGCCACTCCCCCTGCCGGGACGCCTGACCGCCAACGATACGAGAGCTCCGGTACGGCCGCAACCCGCAGTCTGACATCACACAAACAAATAAATGTGAAAAAAACAAACAAACCGTTCATTTGATGAGAAAATGCGGGCGTGTGTTGGACGTACGGCAGTCATCCTCATCGGAGGCGTCCTCACAGTCCTCCTCTCCGTCACACTCTGGGTTCAGTTTGCTGATGCAGCGTCCGTTCTTGCAGCGGAAGGTGAACTCTGAGCACTGCTGCAACACCAGAGCTGAAGCACACCAGACACACACACACACACACACGCACACACACACACAGACACGCACACACACATTTAAGAAGCATAAATCAGAGAAGTTTGGCTTTTTTTCCTTAAAAAATGTCTCAAGTGTCTCAAAGTTTCTCACATTTTTCACATCTAGACTCGTCCGATCCGTCCAAACAGTCGTCTTTTCCGTTACACCTCAGCTTCTCTGGGATGCAGCGGTTGTTTCTGCAGGAAAACTCTCCTGGTTTGCATTTTCCTAAAAGAAGAGAACCTTCATTTATGGAACAGTTTCAAACATTCCCGTCTTTTTATATCCTGAACTACAATATGTAGAGACTGATTCTGTGGAAATGCACCTGAATGTTTCTGCATCTGGAGGATTATTAAACGTTCTTATTATATTAATTGAGAACGTTTGAGTTTAACTCACCACAGTTTTCCTCGTCAGTGTTGTCTCCGCAGTCGTCAGATCCGTCACACACCCAGAACTTCGGCTTACAGTGGCCATTTTTACACTTTATCTGAGACGCCTCGCACGCTGAGCACAGACACAAAAAACAACAGTGCAGACAGATGGAAGTCTTTAAAAATCTCTCACAAACGTATAGTTTCAGTTTCAAAAGAGGTGAATTAATCCACATTTAGTGTCCCAGTGACGCCTGGAGTCAGGCTGAAGAAAACAAAGATAAAACTAAAATGAATCTGCATGCAGTCTGTGGTTTGGACTCACTGCAGTTGTCCTCGTCGCTGCCGTCTCCGCAGTCGTTCCAGCCATCACACTGCAGAGTTTTGTTGAGACACAGGTTGTTGGTGCACTGGAACCTCCCAGGACAAGCTGATCAACGACATCAGACAGTCAGACGCCGAACACAAAACGCCATGAAGGAATTTAAAAACCGTAGCGCCCAGAATCGGAAATAAGTCAGTCTTACGATTAGTAGGGACAAAAGCTTCGTACTCGGCGGTGAAACCCTGGTTGACGTAGGACGAGTCCGAGTTAAATTTGACGGTCATGATGTTGCTCCAGCTGGTGACCACGGTGCTTTCTGGTTTACTGCCACACAGCCTGAAACACAGAGACACAACCAAGAGTCAGCAGGACAGATTCTGACTGTCTGAGGACGTCTCAGTGAGTGGACAGATTCTGACTGTGTGAGGACGTCTCGGCGGGTGGACAGATTCTGACTGTCTGAGGACGTCTCGGCGGGTGGACAGATTCTGATTGTCTGAGGACGTCTCAGTGAGTGGACAGATTCTGACTGTCTGAGGACGTCTCGGCGGGTGGACAGATTCTGATTGTCTGAGGACGTCTCAGCGGGTGGACAGATTCTGTCTGAGGACGTCTCAGCGGGTGGACAGATTCTGACTGTCTGAGGACGTCTCAGCGAGTGGACAGATTCTGACTGTCTGAGGACGTCTCAGCGGGTGGACAGATTCTGACTGTCTGAGGACGTCTCTGAGGACGTCTCAGCGGGTGGACAGATTCTGTCTGAGGACGTCTCAGCGGGTGGACAGATTCTGACTGTCTGAGGACGTCTCAGCGGGTGGACAGATTCTGACTGTCTGAGGACGTCTCAGCGGGTGGACAGATTCTGACTGTCTGAGGACGTCTCAGCGGGTGGACAGATTCTGACTGTCTGATGACGTCTCTGAGGACGTCTCAGCGGGTGGACAGATTCTGACTGTCTGAGGACGTCTCTGAGGACGTCTCAGCGGGTGGACAGATTCTGTCTGAGGACGTCTCGGCGGGTGGACAGATTCTGACTGTCTGAGGACGTCTCAGCGGGTGGACAGATTCTGACTGTCTGAGGACGTCTCAGCGAGTGGACAGATTCTGACTGTCTGAGGACGTCTCAGCGGGTGGACAGATTCTGACTGTCTGAGGACGTCTCTGAGGACGTCTCAGCGGGTGGACAGATTCTGTCTGAGGACGTCTCAGCGGGTGGACAGATTCTGACTGTCTGAGGACGTCTCAGCGGGTGGACAGATTCTGACTGTCTGAGGACGTCTCAGCGGGTGGACAGATTCTGACTGTCTGATGACGTCTCTGAGGACGTCTCAGCGGGTGGACAGATTCTGACTGTCTGAGGACGTCTCTGAGGACGTCTCAGCGGGTGGACAGATTCTGTCTGAGGACGTCTCGGCGGGTGGACAGATTCTGACTGTCTGAGGACGTCTCAGCGGGTGGACAGATTCTGTCTGAGGACGTCTCTGAGGACGTCTCAGCGGATGGACAGACTACTTTAAATCAACACTCAGGTATCACTGAGTGATTCTACTGATAGATGAAGTAAAATAAAGAATCTTCAGAGCACAAATTCAATCAACTTAATTTCTTTAAATCACCACGACTTTTCTGCAAATTTGACTTTTATCATCAAAGCTTCCAAATAGTTCCAACTGTGAAAACAACACGAGGTTTATCACTGTTATCGATCAATGATCTGTGCATCTCTGTGCTGTTTTGACTGAACTTCATCTACAAAATAAAGCATTTTTTAATCCTGACCTTTTTGGTAAAAGTAATAAGAAAAGTTTAAGAAAAGTTATTTGTGATTTTTGATGGATTGTACTTGAAAAGTACATCTTTTTTTTCATTTGCTCCTGTAATGTCATTGCAAAATATGCCTTAAAACATGCTTTGCAGTTTTTGACAAAAGTTGCCTTAAAATCAGGTGTTTTAGGCCACAAAAATCCCTAAAACAGTCTGCAAAATCCAGGAATTCAGGAATCAGTTTTATACCTTAAAGTCATCAAAGTTCAAATCTAAAATCACAAACCTACTTAAAAATAATGACTTGTTTGGCACCAAAAAGGTTTTTGTTCTGGATGTTAAACACGAGTTCAGGACTTGGACTGGACTTTGATGTTACTCATGTTGACTTGAGACTTGAAGCTGTAGGAACAAAGTAAAGAACAAACCGCTGATGTCTGACCTCTCAGCGTTGATGTCAACGTAATCATGGCGACACTGTTTACTGTTGTTTCCCAACAGGAACCTGTTGAACTGAACCTTCAGAAACTTTTCCCTTGAGGTCTGAAAAACAAAGATATATTGTACAGTATTATCTGCTAGCAGTGTTAGGGGTCAAGGAGTTAAATGTAACCAAATTACAAAGTAATGATCTCTGCTAGTTACTCTCAGTACTAGAAGAATAAAATCTGGACTCACCTCGATTTTCCAGACACATGTAGTTCGTGGAGGATAGTTGGACGGGAAGAAAGGAGAAGAGAAGGAGCCTTTGTCTCCGGTCAGTTTACCTCCACACTCTGAACAACAGGACAGTTCACGTTCAGGAGACTTTAAATAAATCAACATCATCAACAGCTGACAGCAGAGGTCAGAGGTCAGAGGTCACACTGACACTCCTCTTCTATTCTTTCATAACTTTCCATTAAAAATCTAATTATTTTAAATTGTGGAAGATTCTATTGATTCAAGAAACTGATGATTGGCTGGAAAACACCTGAAGGACTGAGAAACTGCACCGAGCAGAGCGGAAACTAAACATTCACTTTTATTTTCATTGATTAATCTGACTTGTTGTTTCTTTGTAGAAAATTGTTGGAAATGTTATCTTTGGAGAAAATCAGTCAGTATGTTGAAACCAGATCAGGATGATATTTTATTTTCTGTGTGTGTGTGTGTATGTGTGTGCGTGTGCGTGTGCGTGTGCGTGTGCGTGTATGTGTGTGTGTGCGCGTGTGCGTGTGTGTGTGTGTGTGCGTGCGTGCGTGCGTGCGCGCGTGTGTGTGTGTGTGTGTGTGTGCAGCCGTACTCTGCTCGGTCAGAGGGATCTGGGAGTAGTTTGCTCTGAATCCGGGGAAGTTCTTCTCCTCACTGGTGAGCAGAGTCAACAACATGACGCTTCCAGAGGACAGGAAGGACAGAGACTCATGAGGGTATCCACACTGTCTGCAGAGGGACAGCAGAGACGTCCAGCTGTTAGGAACTGAGTTAGTCGAAACTGTAACTGCACGTCTGCTGCAGCTCGTAAAATAGCGTTTCAGACACTTGTGTGTTAAAGTTCACAACATTTGAGCTCAAAAAGAAGAACTTTAAAGATGAACTTTGATTTACTTCAGTGTGAGTGAATCAACTTCAGTTTCTAATCTAATCCAACCATTTCTGCTCCAGCTGGAGCACAGAAAGACAAACTGTCAAAGAACATGTCAGTGTCTCACTCTGACAGGACTCGGTGCTCTATAGGAGCCAGGGAGTCGTAGATTTTGATGAAGTCTTGTTGACAGTCGTCCTCCAGGATCAGAGTGTGGAAGTCCAGGCGGACTCGGTGTCCGGGGTCGGCCCTCAGCCTCCACTGCAGGTACACGTTCGAAGGGTACGGAGAGTCCGGAAAACCCGGAGACTGGACGACTCCGGGCTCACGGACGTGGATGTTGAACGGCTTTTTCACTGAAAAGAAAATCACAAAATATGTTTTTCCTGACTGGCTTCAAAATATCAATTTAACTACAAACCTCACAAAATTCTTTTTCACACACCAACACTGATTCCATCTATGATTTCTAAATATTTCTAAATATTTTTGCAAGTTTCTGAATCTTGAATCTTAAAGAACCTGATATAAAGAATAAAAACACGACTCCCATCAATAAGAATGAACGGTTCTCACCATCTAAAGTGTTCCTCGTCATGCGTGGGTCGATCGCTGTGAACAGGAAGAGAAACCAAAAATAATCTTTATTTACACCAAACAAACTGCACAGTCGCACTAAAGAACGTCATGTTGACTCGTTCACAGAACTCAGATATCTGCAGCTCGGATCCAACAATAAAGATTCCAGTTTATTACAGCGACGGGTCACGAGTGGAAACATGAGCAGGATATTAAAAGGGACAGTTCACAGAATCATAACTGCATATTTTTCCTCTTACTGGTGGTTTTTATCCATCGAGACAGTTCGGGTGTGAGTTGCACAGGCTGCACAATTCATTGACTATCAATCCAAATCACGATTGTGGCTTCCCATAAATAAATGAAGATGATCAACTGTTGGCAGTTAAATTTGTGCTCCACTCATCGAAAACTGTTCCAAATCAAATGCTTCATAAACTAACAGCCTGCTGAATATCAGAGTAGAGGAGTGACACACATCAGAGAGCAGACGGACGAACAAAAATCAAATGTGTGGAGCAGAAGGTGGAGACCTCGTCCCCCAAAACAGATCATCATCTGTTGTTTGGACATGATCAGGTGATAAGGTGATGGTTAAAGGGACAAAGACAGATTTTTGTGGTGCTCTTTATCCATCTAGGTCTGCAGAGTTTTGGAGACATCAGCTGTAGAGATGTCTGACTTCTCTTCAGTATAAGGACACTAAATGACACAAAAATGCATTTGAAAGTCTCAAAAGCAACGTCTCTTTCTGCAGCAGAAACTGAGTCAGGCAAAGTGTGGTGAAAATGCACCACACCTGTTGCACATGTGGAACTCACCAAAACTTAACACACAACAAGACATTAACCTAAAACATCATGCAATGTCTGAATTATCCTCACTGTTTCTGTGTGTCGATAAAAACAAATTAAGCCTATTTCAGATTTGCACACTGGACTGTTGTCCCTGGTGGACGTCTCAGTGCGTGCCGTTCTCGTCAGTGTTACGTGTTGGATGTGGAGTCGGTGAGAGTCAAACCTCCTGAGACGACGCTGTTCACCCTCAGAGTGTTTTGGGGTCTCAACAGGATTCGTCCCTGTCGACCCTGCTGACTTTCTGCCGGCGGCTCCAGAGACTCGATGGCTTCGTCCAGCGAGGCCTGCTGGGACACGTGGACGTCAAACTCTGACTGGTAATACGCCACGACGCTGTTGTCGCCGCCGTCTCCGCCGTCTCCCTCGCTGCAGAAACACGGACCAAGAGACGGAGATTTACAGCTGCAAGTTTGAGCCTCAGCAGCATCAGTTCACATCATATAATATACAATTTATACATCAATCTGGAAAAAACAGTGTCTGTTTGTATTAGTCAGGATGTGGTTATCTTAGCTTAGCATAAAGACTTCATCAGTAAAGTGTTGGTGACGTGTTTGTACCTGAAGGCCTGGACTGTGGAGCCTTTAAAGGATTTGGCCAACACTGAGTTTTTGGAGTAAATCAGTTTCAGCTGAAAGATAAAAAAAGGTCACATGCAGATTATATTTTATTAATAATCAGATCTGTTGACTGTAACAGTCGCCTAAACAAAAAGAGAAATACAGAACAGGAAGGCACAAAGCAGAAGTGGCCAGAAATAACTGAAGTAGTGTGTGTGTGTGTGTGTGTGTGTGTGTGTGTGTGTGTGTGTGTAACTCCCATGATGCTCTGGGGCCTGTGTGAAGCTTCACCTGCTGGTTGACCAGAGAAGCGAGGTTCTTAAACTGAGGACTGTTGGGATCTTCGTACGACGGGAGGAAAACCTGGTCGCTGATCCCCATCGAGCCGATATAAAGCTTCTGCACTCTGACGTCGCTGCGCACTGAAGACGGAGAATAAAGACGATAAATATTCTCAAACACTCAGAAAACTGTGTGGAGGGACTGAACCACGGCATCACTGATGGTCTCTCAGGACTATCATTGTCCCTTCTGGACAATAATGTTTGTGTGTGTGTATGTGTGTGTGTGTGTGTGTGTGTGTGTGTGTGTGTGTGTGTGTGTGTGTGTGCCAAACTCTTCCTCACAGGTCAGTTAATGGTGTCACTGAGTAAAGACATGTGAGCCGATTGTGTCTGTAGATCAAAGTGAATCATAAAAGAGTCTCAGTGATGAAATGACTGCAGCTTTTACTCTGAAAAAATATGATCCTTCCTTAAAACGGCTGTTTTTAGAATGGAGTTTGGTTTAACAGAACCTCACCAGCAAAATAAAAATGTCTTAATGATCTAAAAAAGTGACAGATGTCTGAAATACATCCTCAATAAAGTTCACTTTGATGAAGTCACAATGACAGGACCCTGATTTCTGTCTTTTCATCTATGTAATGATGCAGATGGTCGATTGACAAAGACACAATAAAATGATTCAGACTTTTGCTCCTGAGAGTTAAACAGTGATACAATTTTCTTATTATTATTATCTTTTTGTCATGTTGTAGGGATGATGTGTGTCAACAGGGAGCTGAATTCTCCAGACAACTCATCAGCAAAGTAAAGATATTTATTACAAATACTTTTTTACATTAAGAAAACAGTGAAAAATTAAATAACTGAAATAAACCTGTGATCCAGTTGTGTGTGGAAGAAAATTAACTTCCCCCTTCAGGAAAAAAGAAAAGAAAAGAAAAGAAATAAAGGCCTTTCCTTCATCTGACTCCTCAAATAACTTTTCTTTTATAGTTAAAGTTCAGATCTTTCTTGTAGCTGAAAGGTGAAACACAAAAACATTTAATCAGCTGAAACTGAAAGTTTCTGTTTGAGTCATCAGCTCATAAAAGCTTTCATATCAATCTAATGTTTGCATCCAGCAGAAAACACAGAGCTGAAAACTGGACCAATCAGCTGTCAGCGTGAACATGTCGTCTCTCTGCGCTGTTTAAATAAAGCTTGTTGAAATGAGCTCACAGTGGAAGTGCCAGACGAGCAGGCCGGTGATCAGAGCCACGGCAGCGGCGCCGAGCAGCAGACCCACTCCCATCCACAGCTTCTTCCTGCGGCCCGGCTTCTTCTCCAGCTGGTGGGGGTCTGTGGCCGGAAGAAACTGGAGGGTCGGGTCCCATTCAGGGCCCTGAAGACACACAGAGAGACAGAGAGACAGAGGGGTGAGGACGGGGGAGGTTTGTTCATTTGTCTCAGCAGCTCCACAGAGACTTCAGAGTCAGCTGGTTAATAAAACACAACACTGACAGAACACATGATTCATTGATTATTAAATTAATCACCAGATGTGTTGATAAGCTTTTAATCAGTTTGAGTCATTTTTTTAAATAAAAAAAGCTTCTTAAATGTGAATATTTCTTCACTCCTCCCTGAAAGTAAACTCAATATATTTTGGATTGTGAGTCAAATAAGACGTCAAAACCACGTCTCACTATTTTTAACTCAACAAATGTCTCTGCCAGACAAAAATAAGGTCAAATAAGGTGCAATTAGATTATGCATTCATACATTTTTAATCTGTTAAAGTCTTGATGGTGATTAATCGATTGATTGATTAATCATTAACTTCCCTTGTTAGGTCAAACAGAGCTGATGTTGTGGATGTTGTCTAACTGGAAAGGCTCAGAAACTCAGAAACACACTGAGGTGAGGAGCTCATTTACAATGTAGCCGAGTAAAACAAGGAAATAAAAGTTCCCAGACACAAAAATACCAAAAAGAAACTTTCATAAAAGTGGCAGCAATAAGTAAAAACAATAGAAGCCATAACAAAATTTTAAGAAATAAAAACAGGCGTGTGAATCAGTTAAAACAGGAACATCTGGAAGTAAAATGTAAAGCAGTTAAAGATTTAAATTGGATAAAAATGAGGAAAGCTTTAAATTGTTTTGCATGTTCTACGCTGCAGGTGCACAGTATGAAAAAACTCTCCAAATTCTGTAAAAAAAGAAAAAAAAGCCAACAGCCGCAGCGTCGACCAATCAATCGTAAATGTATGATGTCAAATTTGCAAAAAAGTTTCTGAGTTTGGACTAAATTAAAGGCCATACAGAATGAACTGTTGCAACTTCCAGGATCGACTGATTTGCCTGAAAAGTCCCGTATCGGTCGGCCTCTAATCTCCGACTCTGACAGTGAAACATGCAGCTGCAGGCTCCTGGTGAGCTTTTCTCTTTGGACGCGTGTCGGACACGAGCGAGCGAGCAGGTGGAGAGAAAAAAATAAAAGACACATGACGATCAGCGATCCTTTGTTTTCAATGATCAGAAGTGAAGGCTTGTTTCAATGGATTGTCAGTTGTGGTTTAATAATGACACCGTGACACTCCTTGTGTGTTTACTCTGGTGTTTCATATCAATATAACTGCTGTGACAAATGGAAATCTGCAGGCTTACTGCTACATGTCCTAGTGTCCACGCACGAGTGCATCAAACTGTAACCACTGACTAAATCTGAGTAACCTGTAAAACCCTGGTACTGAGTGAAGAAGCCAACCTGCAGCCTTCAGACAGGTGAGCGTCTGTGTGAACCTGTTCAGCTGCAGCTGGGTGTTCCTGGACAGGAATGTTTCTATTACAGATGTTTGGCACGTCAGCATGTTGAATCCTGCACCTTCTAACACTGTTTTAAACACACACACACCCTGTATGACGTAAAGCTGCACCTCTGAACGGTTTGCTGTCGAGGTGAAGCTCCAAACACCAACTGCTGCACAAATCTTGTGATGGAGTTATGCTAGGAGTTTCCCCCTGCTTACAGTCTTTGTGCTAAGCTAGGCTAAACTCACCCTACAAGAGTCTAACATATCCATCTTTCCATCTGGACACGTTTGGTAAAAACTATCTGCAGTGTATTATAAGTATTACACATCTATAAAAAACTACAAGAACTGATATGGAGTCTTTGTCTTTTATTACCACAAGAAACTGAGAGTCTGTTTTATTGAAACATGGCTTTCTGTAATTTTCAAATCACCAGAGGCTGTAACAGACTCCTGCACACCGTCTAACCTGCAATATACCATTTATTTACAACGTTTCACTATCAGACCTTCATCAGACAAACAGTTTGTGTCCATGAGAAGCATCTTAAATAAGGACTGGCTGTCAGTCTACAACCACAACAACACGTCCCCCACGTGCAAAGAGAGGGACACAGTTATCAATGCAAACACACTACAACATCAGAAACAGACAGAAAAACTAAAGCACTCTGTAGGACAAATATCAACATGCCTGAATGGACAAATACACGAACGATAAACCACCTTCAGAAATAATATTCAAACTACAAATCAAATATTCCAGTTGCAAACACCGCAGACAGGAACACAGTTAGACTGTAAGTTAAAAACAGCACTGAAGAAGAAACACAGCAAACAATTCATCAGTTAAATAACAATAATCAAAGTTAGCTTTGTCCTGTTCAAACTGAATATAAATATAAATCCCACAGTTACAATAAATGACAGCAGCAAAAAAAAACCCAACTCATATTCAGATTCAAACATTTGTGTGTGAACCTGATATCAAGAGAAAAGGCGTCTAAAAAGATTTTACTGATATAAAACTCTAATTAATGGAGCAGCGTTCTTTATTTAAGATGCTTCTTCTGGACACAAACTGCGTGATGATGAAGGTTGTTGGTGGATTGCGAGTTAGACAGCGTGTAAGTTTTTGGTCGACTCGTCTCTCTCCTGTCTCATCTAATAAATGAACAAAGTGTTTCCTTTGTTTTAAATCACAGGAGGTTCAATATTTGATTTTTATAAATCATTCAGTCCAAGTCTGCATGAAAATAATTAAAGTCAGTTTGTTGAATTATTCCTTTACTGTCCATGTTGTCGTTCAGCTCCTCTGATTATTGGCTCTGTGTTGGTTTTGTTTCATCGTGATCAATACAACATTTTCCTGAAAACTCATTTAAAAGTCAGATTTAATGCAGCTTTATTAAAGTAATGTTATTTTCATAATTCAATATTTCAGCAAGGAATTTAAGGCCTTCAGATGATTGGATCTTAGACTTTTTAAACACCTGTGACTCATCAGCTGATTTTGTTCTGACAGATATGAACATTTATATCAGTGTCTGTATTATTATTATTATTATTATTATTATTATTATCATTATTATTCATTGTTATTTTTACAGAATATATTGTTAAATGTTTTAATGTTTTAGCCTTATATGCAGCGATTTATGAATATTTGATTATTTTTTTAATTCAGTTTTAATACATCTTATCTATAATAATTCTGCTAGTTGTGTTTTTTAATAATAGTTATTTATTATTTTAAAAATGTGCCTCTATATCACTATAATAAAGTTTATTGTTAAACTGCCTTCATCATAAATCTTTGTCACAAACATATTTTAAAGTATTTATATGTTCAATACTTAAACTCTACAACTTTCACTGCTTTCTATATATATTTATTTTATATATATATTTATCTGCTCTATATTACTGTACATGTCAGTATTTTTTCTTCTTCAGTATTATATAATATATAAATATGTATTTAAAAAATGCTCCTTGTATCTTATCACTGTATATAATTTTATATCTTTATTATTATGATCATGTTTTAATATTTACTTGTTGTTCTCATGATTGTATTACAGCTTTCACAATAAACATCTTGAATGTTTTTCTGTATAAAGGATTTCTGATAATATTTTCATTGTAACTTTTTCTTTCTTTTAACACATTTTAATCGGATCAGTTCTTGATATTGACTAATATATAAAGTTCAGAATCAATATCAGCAATGACAAGAAATCTATGAATATTTATTTTAAAAAAAAAGTGAGAAAAGTAAAGATATCTGTGTTGTAAATGTGTTGAATTTGTTTTTTTCATCATTAAAATCATTTTTAAAGATTATTTGATGTGTGAGTCACGTTATGTTTCACTGTCATCCATCAGAAACCAGTCAGAAAACCATTCAAACCACTGAAACCGTCAGTCTGGTTTCTGTCTTTCGTCTCAGGTGAAACCGACACCAACCTGACCGCCGGCCTGTGACGTCACGCTGGGGTTAATATTACAGGTAGAGACTCACTCACCTGTCTGGGACTGAACTTCTGTCCTGCATCCAGTAAATCCATGTCTCCTCGGGTCTCCGCTCGTCCTCTTTGTCTGTTGTTTTTTAATTCCGTGTTTCTCTGAGTTCAGTCTCATTTCAGACCCGCTCACATCATGGCGGCGACAGGTGAGCAGCGACAGGTGTCTCTCTGTCTCTCTGACAGGTACAGCTACAGACGTCACGAACAAAGAGCAGCTCTGAGTGACTTTAAAGCTGCTCTGGACTCTGATGTCCTGGTCCTGGTGCCGGGTCGCGATCAGAGCCGGTTTAAACGGGTTCACACCGGAAGAACAAACTCGGTTCTGAAGAGAGAGAGAGACGAAGATCTGGCGACAGGAACGAGGAAACTGGCGACTGAACACATCAAAGAGACCGCAGAGAGTGAACTGAAAGGAGACTGGTCACACCTGATCTCCCATGATTCACTGCGCGACTAGAAGCCTGCAGCTGTGACCCGGTTTTATCCGTTCACCTTTAGTAGGGGAGACCTGGGGCAATTGGAACAATCATTTTTTAAATTACATTTTCTTTCATAACTAACAGACAAGTAAAAATACATGAGTATCTTTAGATAAGTGAAACATGTTGATTTATATTAATATACAGCAGATATATTTTCACTGATGAGGACATGTGGGGACATTTTATTTTTATCAATTTTAGATTTCATGAAGTGTTTTCTTTTTCTGGATTTCATTACAGTAAAGTGAAGTAAATTTCTCTAAACTGTTCTGTTTTATTTATTTTATTTTATTTATTTATTTATTTAGATTTCCTGTTTTTATTCCTTGTTTTTAATATGTAAAGCACTTTGAGCTGAATGTTTAGTATGAAAGGTGTTATAAAAATAAAGTTTATTATTATTATTGTTATTATTTTTATAATTGCTGCTGTTGTTGTCAGAAAGGCTTGAACTATACTGTCACTGTGAGAGCTGGATTGATGGTTCTTATAGTTTTTATAATCATTAATAACTGTATTACCTGCTTCCACAGTAATATATATTAGACCTACTGGCTGACCATATTAATACACCTGTAGATTAAACTTTTTATTACAGAACAATGGAACAACATTATTTATTATAATAATAATTATTATTATAAACTATTATAAAACAAACTGAAACAGAAAAAATGAAAGTACAGAAAAAAGTTTGAAAAGACATTCATATATATATATATATATATATATAAAGTTTGAAAAGACATTCATATATATATATATATATATATATAAAGTTTGAAAAGACATTCATATATATATATATATGAATGTCTTTTCAAACATTTTTCTGTACTTTCATTTTTTCTGTTTCAGTTTGTTTTTCTTTGTGTCTGACCTTGATTTTTATCAGATTACCTGATTAAATAAATGTTATATATATTAAAAATAATTAAAAAAAAACTAATACAGTCAAAAAAAGTGAAGTGAAAATTAGGGTTGCAAATTTTTAGCTCTTTTCTTAATTGATCATTAGTATTGATTAGTATCGATCATCAATTAATCGATTAATCAAAATTACAAAATCTTAAAAACATTTTCCAAACAAAACAAAATGCATTTTTCCCCTCAAACAAAGTTTTATTTCCACAGCAACACGTTCCACGTTCTCTGACAGTGTTTCATTCACCCTTAGAAATGAAGGTTCTAACTAGAACCATATAGGGTTCTTCAGCTTGTCCCCAAGAGAACAATTTTTGGTTCTTGTTGGAACTTGAAAGTTCACTTGAAACCTTTTCAAACAGTTGTACCTATAACCCAGCCTTAATTGTTATATCTAGAACCATCTGTGAAAGGTTCTCCAGAGAACCCTTTTATTGTGCAGTGGTTCCACCTGGAACCCTCTCTGGAGGTTCTATTAAGAACCTTTCTACCTTTCAAAGGATGCTAACAAGAAACTAAGAATCTTTTTATATTCCAAGGGTTTTATCTGAAACATCAACAGGTGTTGTTGTGAAACTGTTAGTTGTACTGATCTACATCATGTACAGCAGCTGCAGATACTACTGGATCGATCAGACTAATTTTTTGTGCACATTCATGACTGCAGGCTGAAGGACATCTGCGATTCAGTTTTGGAAAAACCATCCGCTTCACACCGGCAACAGCTGCAGCCACAGATGTTTTCTATGTAGGGGTCCGCTGTGACTGTGTGCTGTGAGTTTTCTATACAGAGACATAAAATACACTAGTGATGCTTCAGCTGCTACAAATCCATATTGTGTGGTAAGAGTGGAATGAAATACATTTCTTACAAAATATTCTAGCTACAAAGTAGAATTATATAAATACCATTTTGAGAGGGCCAAAAAGTCAAAGTCTCAGTCACGATAACTGAAACCAAGTTTCTTTTTAACACGTCATCGAAATGATCCGAGAGAAACAAGAATGACCAGTTTACTTAAACACCTGAATCAGTGACAACTATGATGTTAAAATCTCACCAGTGACTTATTTTTCAGATCTTTGATGGTTACTTGCTCTTCATCCGTGAGGTTTTTCTTGTCCTTGCAGGGTAACAGTTTCTGATGTGCAGTCTGATTGTTCATGCAGTAGACATACCAGTCTCCATCGATGAACACAGATGCAACCCACAGCAAACCAAGCAAAGCTGTTTTGAGAAAGTAATAGAGTAAAACACAACAGAAGTAAATTTTGCATTAGTTTCTGCATGTGTATTTCCAGGCTCTTACAAAGGGTTTTTCCATCCACAGTATGAAGAAAAGTAATAAAAACGCTGGCAGAATCAAGTACAGCCAGCAGCTTGTCACTTGGTCTTTACAGGTGCATTCCAAGTCCTTGTCAAATAAAAAATGGTAAAAAAAAATCTCAATGACTGTGGTGTAGATGCCAGCTGTTTTAATGACATGGTCAGCAAAATGCTTCAGTGCTGTTTTCAAGCTCTCCATGTTTGGTGGAAGGCTTGATTCTTCTGAGACCTGCTCACAGCCGTCCTCCAGTATTTATCTTCTGTTTCTTTGTGTTTTCTTTTCACCATGTTTCCGTCTGTTATCTGCTGGCGTCATCATCATCCGGATCCCTGCTCAACCTGTAAACACCAGGTTTTGTTTGGCTGTTTTCCAGCTGCACCAATCCACCTGTTAAGCTCACGCTCCATTTTTCCAGCACTCATGAACAAGATCTTCAGGTACCTGAACTCACCTGGAGGGAGAGATGTACCTGTACACGTAGCATCAACACAATGATCACAGTAAATACAGACAGTAAACTTTATCTACTGATCTCAATCTACTGATTCATATTTTGAGTGAATAATGAAGCACACAGATTTACCTCCACTTGATATCCACATATCATGTGAGTGTTTCCTGCACTGTGTGGCCTGAAAGGTACAAAACATCCAAGTCTGAAACACTGGATCCATTTAGAGATCCAGATGTGGGTTTAACTTGACACTTGAAGATCCCAGCACTTCTGTCCTGAGGATCATTTCACCCCCCTCAGTTTTCTGCTCCAGTTTGAGACTGACTGACTTGTAATTCACATTCTGGTCACTAGATGTCGCTGCTCCATCAGTTTCTACTCACACTTCCATCCACTGAATCTGAACTTCATGTGTGCAAAAACACAAACTCAGCAAACTCAACTCTCAAAGTTTGAGCACAGATTTGTTCATATCTGTGTTACTGAGCACTTCCCCTTTCCAAAATCAAACAGATGAAACAGCAGGATTATTTCACAGGTTATGGAAGTGAAATGAACGTTCAATTTATGGACATCAGATCTGTTGGACATTTGTTTGCACACTCCCTTAAAACTTCATGTTGTGTTATCAAACTACACATTAAAGTGTCCAAGACACATCTGTACAATAATCCTGCTGTTTAATCAGCATCTCTACATGTCACACCTGTCAGGTGTATTTCAGCAAAGGAGACCAATTTTGAGAGAAATAAATCATTGGAGTGCACAAAAAAAGTCTATTTCACTTAAGCCCATAAAGAATGTGAGCAAAAATGAGTATTGCGTTATATGTTTCTTAAATATTCTTTAATTAACTTTGCAGAACCAAATAATTGTTACAGTATTCATTATTATTAAAATGCCAAAGGCAAATATTGTCTGGTTTCATCTTTTTAAATGTGAGGATTTGCTGTTTTTGTCTAATATCATTGTAACTGAACATCAGTGTTTTGGACTGGTAAGACAAAATAAGACATTTGAAGACTTCATGTTGGGTTTAAGAAACAGTTTTTCCTTCTTCTCTGACATTTTACAAACCACACAACAAATAATTTACAAATCCACAAAAAAATGCCTCAGATACAGCTGAAAATGCTGGTGTTAGCATTAGCATAGTCTGACTGACTGGATGCACACTGCAGGTGAGTCCTGCCATTAGTCACTTGCTTCAAGCAGCATCTATCCTCATCCACTATCTACATTTTAAAAGACCCCAGGAAACAAGAACAACGTTCCTACATGCTGAAAATGGCAAATTAGCACCTGGAACGCTAACAGTACAAACCTAAACAAGCTAACAGCTGTTAGCTTTTCTTTTGCAGTGATGTGGTCATTTAATTACCAGAACTCACCTCAAGACGTGCAAATGTTCCACCATGACATTATTTCACAGCAGCATGCTGCATCCTGGGCTTTGCTCTACCCAAGATGTTTGTGATTGGTTTAAAGAAACGCAAACAAAGCAGGGTGTTTTGTTTTACGAGTCTATGCACCAGTCCAACACCACAGAATTTATCAACCCTGAAACAGGACCCGTTACTTCTTAGCAGTTCCCTGTGTGCCATTCTTTCCCCAGGACGGCAAACTCATGTTCTCTGGCGTCCATTCTCTGTATGCATTTGTCCATGTTTTAAAAAGGTAGAGTGCCACACTTGTGAAGGCCCCATTAAAGGAATAGTTCACCCAAAACTGACAACTCAGTCATTATCTACTGACCCTCATGCTGATTGAAGGTGAGTTTAGATTTAGTCCACAAAACAAAGTAACATCCAAGTCCAGTATCTACAATGAAAAGACAGTTTTATGACATCTGGAGTAGAAAGGGATCCATAGGAGTTATTGTCTTCATAATTAAACAGCCACCATCATTGCTAAAAAAAAAAAAAAAAAAAACTGACACAACTGAAATCATGTTCATGGACGAGGTATTAAAGTTTTGTTCATGGTATCTTTAGCCATGTTTGCCGACCTTCCTCTGCACTCTTTGCTGAGGCTGTGTTCCTGACTGACAGCTGCAATGTTTTAAAGGGATAGTTCACCCAATGCATGTACACACCATGTGAACAGTATGTGTGTGATGATGTGTGTGTACCAGACGAGCAGTATTTTTTTTTTTCTGTTGTTTTTTCCGTTTGAAAACTGGTCACCATTCACTTTCAATCAGCATGATTTTTGGGTGAACTACCTCTTTAATGAAAGGTACATGCCGGTTTTGGAGTGACCCATGCTGCCTTCCAGGCTACGTCTTTTTCAGAGAAAACAAACTTTGCATATCGATCTGATACCAGAGTGTTAATGATGGATTGGTGACGAGCTTGTTAGTTCACAAGACATGGAGATCAGACTTCACTTTTGATGAAATTAGTCCACCATCACCGTGACAACAGATGTAAGTAAGTGCCTGTAAGGATGAAGTGATGTATGTGGAGAAAAAAACAGATCACAACATGTTCTGGTTTCTGTTGTCTTTATTAGTGGAATGGAATATACACCTCTGTGCTTTAATGCTGTTTTCTCCTTCTTTCATTCACTGCTGCACACTGAGACTGAACACCACCGTCCATCAGTTCATCATCTCAACACGGGATTTATTCACCTCCTCCTGTCTCCTCAGATCTGGACCCGTGTGCTTTGTCATGTTTGACAGATAAATGTTGGTTTGTTCTCGTGAGTTAATTTAAAGAACGATGAGCAAACTTATGAAGTGACAGCTGCTGTCCAGATGTGTAAACATCACTTCAGATGAAAAAAAAAAACTAAATTATTAAAAATATAATATAATAAAAAAAAACATCTTTAAGAGCAACTTAACACCAGGTTTAGGTGGAAAACACCTCTTTTACATATTCAGAAACTGTTACTGTATGTAACTGTGGTTCTGGATTATTTTATGGGTCTGAAGCTGTGGTTCCCGGCCCTACAGGGGTCCCAAGATGAAACTAAGGGGTCAAAAAATGATCTGCAGAATATTTCTGCTACACAAATTTATTATTTTCTTCTTTTTGTGCTCTAAACTTTGCTTTTTTGTTGGGAATTTTTTTGTTGTCTTTGATCAAGCTGGAAACAACTGGTGGTCATGTGCAACCAGTGGACAGAATTACTGGATTTTCTCAAGAAAAAAACTTGAACCAATGTTGTTTGTACACAATGATCATATCGACTGGAACCACAAATCATAACAGAGCGACTGAACAGGAACTATAATTTACTAACCTGATTTTCATGTTAAGTTGCTCTTTAAATCTCCGTCTGAGGCTGTGACCTACAGGAACATCTGGCTGAAATAGGAAACGAGGAGTTAAATAATTTTTTTTTTTTTGATCCAATAAAATGTTTAACCTGACTGGAATGATCAATACTCTGAATTATGATTCATTATCTTTGTGTCATTATCATGTGTGCTGTTTCCAGTTTCTGATTCCCGTCCCCATAAACGTCTCCCCCCAAAAAACTTAAATAATTAGTCACATGACACAAAGATAATCAATTATAATTTTGATTATGGATTAATCATATTAATTGATTAGTAGGAATGCTAACTTCATGATTTCAGAATGCTACAGTCAGCTTAATTTCCAAATTAAGAGACAATGAACAATTTGTTGATGTAAAGAACATTTGATCAATCAGACAGTAGAAATGATCATTTGTTGAGGTTCTGAGTCTGAATCTATTTTCTCCAAATATTCTTCAGATGTTTCCTGTTTGTCACAGTGACATCAGAGCGCCGGCTGAAGAAATAAAGATTTATGTGACAGGATTATTAAATATGACACGTGAAAGAGTCGACGTCAGCAGCAGATCCCAGTGAAGTTCAGCAGAGCGGCGGCTCCCAGCCGTTACCTTCAAACCCGCCGATACGAGCAGCTCAGCAGAAACGGCAAAAACATCACGCTACTCATCAGATTAGGATGAGTTTTCTTTTGAGCAAAAAAAAAAAATCACAAGAATAACAAACTTCCAACCTGCTTTCAACATAAAATTCAGCAGCTTAACACAAACAAGATTTTACAGACCAGCTTCATGACCGAGAAAAACGCAAAAACAAATTCATCTCAAACTGCTGAATAAAAAAACAGAAGAACAAAAGGGACATAAGTTCATTATTTGGACAAAAATAGTTTCAATGGTAACAAATTGTAATTAGAGATTAAATACTTCAGCTAAAATTAGGTGCACGAACTGGAATGGAACCAGTCCCATGTTAGTGGAAATGGGTCGTATTAGAAGTCCAGAAAAAGAGTTAAACAGATACAATGAAGCATCATCATGGTACAAATGAATACATTTATGGTTCCCATTAGTTTGAAGGGTAGTAAAACTTGTTATTAAAAATTATAAAAATGTTGATACTGAGTTGCTCCAATAATTACCAATAATTTTACTGTTGTTTATTACACTGCTTTACATCAGAGTGATATAATGTGACATAAACCCGTTCGGGGTGCATCATCCTGTCAGGGTTTATTTCACAATAACAACCTGCTCACTGTGCATTAATTCTTACATAATTTAGATCTGGAGGTCGACTGGGAGCTGCAGCTACAAGACAAAGTGAAAATATTAAGACATTTTTCAGAAAATCAAACAATGACAGAAAGTTTTAAAGTCCAGTGAACAGACGGTCTGTTCAGTCTCCTCTCTGTCGTCTCTCTTTCAACCGCAGGAGAAAACAGATAAAATACCTATAACGGTATCCATGCATATTTGTGACTGCTCTTCATACAAACACACACACACACACACACACACACACACACACACATTCATACAAACAAACACAAACACCTGCTCGCTCACACACACCCTCACACTCACACACACTTTGCATTCTGGCGAGGAACATGCCTGAATGGTTTTTATTTTTGAACTCATTTATATAATCTGTTTTATTTCTTCTCGGTAATCTAACGTACACGTCTCGGTGGTGCAAACACTCGTCTTGAAAACTCTTCGGGACGATGAGGAAAACAAACCAATGACTGATAGGAGAGAAAAAAAACAGGAGTCGTCATGCAAAAGAACGGATGATGAGTTTTTTCTTCCCCATTGTGTCGTGTGTTTTTTTTTCTAGCTTTTTTTTTTCTCTGATATGGTTGATAAATTCCTATGATCAGTAGTGCTACTTCTACTGTACGAGGCTCATGCACGGAGGAACGCCAGTCAGGTACCCGACGACTTCCATCGCTATCTTTTTTTTTCTTTTTTCTTTTTTTTTTTGGTTTGAGGATTTGATTGGAAGATGCAGGTGAAAGTTTATGATACAAAATATGTTACAGTATGTACGTCTTTGTCTCCTGTCTGTGTGTCACTCACTCACACTTGCTTCTGATTGGTCGAGGAAACGCTTCACCAATAAACGCTCTCAGCTGAAGTCACGTGTGGCCGATGGCGTGCGCTCTTAAAGAAAGGACAGAGGTGATGAGACATGAGCAGAGACGTGTCCTGTCTAACGTGACTTTAAAAAAAAAAATCTGTATGTAAAGTCTTGAGCAGCTCATCTTCCACTGCTCAGGTTTCTACCATCAGTCTTTCTGGTAACCAAGAAAATAACACCAGTCTTTTCAGTAGAATCTAAATTAAAGTAGCAGTGAAATGCTTTTAAATAATCTAAAACTTCTTTTTAACTAGTTCTTAACGTGATAGATGTCTTTTTGACCTGCAGAATCTCACGTAACGACTGTCATCTGCTGTTATTAGCAGCTACAACAGTAAATTTAAGATTAAAACCCACAAGACTGGCTGTCAGCTTCACTGGAAACCAGTGGACTACAGTTTGGTTTGTCCTTATTTAAGTTCTTATTTATGACTCGGATTGCACAGCAAAGTTTGCACATGGATTCTTGTGAAATAGGTGTTGCTAGAAGCTTGGAGGTGTAGTGACTGCTCTCAGGACTGGTTGGTAAGCTGGCAAGATAAATGCTAACATGTTAGCCAGCCAGGCACGCCAGCACCAGCCTCATACAACGGCTCCAGACTAGCTGGTCAAGCTAAGCTCGGTGCTGTGAAGACGTCTTGTTATTGGCCAACAGTCAATGTTCAGAAGATTTGCAGGGATTTACTGAGCCACTGCAAGCTAATCCACCGACGGCAGCAGTTCTACTGGAATTATCTGATTTTATTCCAGAATTTAGTCGGTGTTTGCCGGGTCACTGAGAGCTGTTCATGTGTTACTGTCCAGTCCAGCAGCAGATACTCATTTACAGGACAGATAAACTCATGAACGTGTTTCAGCGTTTCAGAGCGACTGATGGAAGAAAAGCTCTTGCTAGTGGAACAGAGGCAAACCTGGAAGAGGACTCAGCTTCAGCTTTCCATGAAGACTGCAGCTGTGGAGAGTTCACAGGGTTTTTGGGAGACTTCTCTTTCTTGACATCCCAACTGTACCCTGACTAAATATTTTTTTGTATATTTTGCATAAGCATACTGCTGAAGATCAACCAATAAATAAGACCAAAGCAACAAAATGCAAATGTGTTAAAAACAAGCTTTTTGTTCTCGGAGTGCACGTCTTCAGGACAAACGTGATCTTAATGCTAAAGAGCTGTTGGCGTCGCGTTTCCTTTTCCCATTCAAATCTATTGCAGAATACTTGTTGTGTTCTCTCTCTCACTGAAAAGATCACATAACAAATGAATTTCTTAGTTGCTTTACATTATGTTCCCTGCAATAATTACTGTAGTTTTATAACACACACATTATTATTGTTATTATTATTATTCTGTTCATTTGATGCTATTTTCCTGCTTGTTGTAATGTTGCATATTTTGAAAAGTAAAAGGCTTTCGTTCCTAGTCTGGACGTCAGTGTCGCACTGACAAACACCTCTGAGCTACAGCCAGACCAGACCAGTCCACATCAGACCTGATTAATCCAGTCCAGAATCACTCGTTTAACCCTTTCCTCTCCGCAGTCCCGTTCAGAACACCAGTCTAAGTCCGTCGCTGCTCAGACCAGCTCGGTTTATCCCAGTTCAGCTCCATTAAGCTCAGCTCAGTTGTAGTTGTGTGAACAGTATTCAGGCTCAGCATAGATCAGTTAAACCCAGTTGTGTTCAGTTCATGTGTTAGATTCTTGTGTTTCAGCAGCGTCTGGATTTTCAGGTCCGTTCACCTCCTGCAACTGGATTCTGATAAAAGAGTTCTCGCTCTGGATGTTACTTTCCTTAAAATGTGACCTGAAGAAGCTCAGAGCCATGAAAAGATCATCCAGACAGACTCCATGTCACCTAAAAGTCATCTTGAAGACATCATGTTGGGGTTCAAACCTACAACCTTTACATTTCAAACGAAAGAGGTCCAACACAAAACTCAATGGAGCAACAATCAGGCTCAAAGATCCAGTCTGTCGCTGTGATGAAAAGAGGGAAGCCAACATACCAACCTGCACGTGTCATTTTTGAGTTGTATCTGACAGTCGTCACAACCAACATCCAAAGAATCAAAAACTTGGTTTGGTCAAGAGATCACCTCTTTGTCCAGTCACAGATGAGTTTGATGATCAACCAGCTGAGTCTAAATGATCCTCCAACGGTCGGCAGTCCTTCAAATTCACTGCAAAGACGAACATTTCAACTTCTCCTTCGAAGTAAGATCATTCAGTCTGTTCACGGCAGGTTTACACTGAAAAATAAAGACCACTGTCCTCTAGACGTCGTGTTTAGTGGGGACGCAAGACAGACCCAATGAAACAAACCTGTCGGTCGGTCTCTGGGTGCTGAGAGTCATTCTTTGGGAGTATTGGCATCTTTTTCCACCGTCGATCCAGGATGAACCCTCCCGAGGGTTTGTGCAATCAGATCCAAAAGGTCAAAACTGTGCAGGGAGGAAAGTGCATGTTGGGGTCTAAAATGCATGAGGGGGTGATTCTTAAGACTCAGGAAAGTCTTCAGGAGGTTGTCGTTCCTTTTTGAGGTCCTTGCCGTTAATTTTTGCTTGATTTCCCAGCTGTTCTCTGTTGTATCCGGGACGGTAAAAGCCATTTTGTCTCCGTTTCGGTTTCCACGTAATCCAGGAAGTGAAAGAAACCGGAGGAATTTAGAGTATCCGTCTGAGTAGTCTTTGCCCCCCAGATCTCAGCTAGCAGTGCCCTGGGTTCAGGATCGGAGGTTCAGAGGAAGTTCAGAGTTCTCGGGGAGGTTGGCTGGTGGGGCGGCGGGGTGGGTGTGAAGGGGGGGGAAGTCGTGGGCGTGGTCGGAGGTTATAAGGAGGAGATTTTGACAGTGTCCTGGGTGTAGGCGGTGGCCCGGGTGTTGCGCAGGATGCCAGGAATGGGGGCAGGCGATGGGGGGAGGCTCTCGTCAGGTGTGTTGGCGGGCGGCGTGGGGATGCTGATGATAGCGGCGGTGAAATCTTGTTCCCCGCAGTTCAGCTTCAGGTCACCTGTCTGGGCGTTCAGACTGGAACGACTGAGGAAAGACACAAAAACATTTTATTATTAAGAAGAAGAAGAACAACACAACCTCCACAAACTGGGTCAGTAGAAGATGTACTGTTTGTTCTACATGTTTTTTTTTTAAAAGAATAAAACTGTTATTTGATGACTGTCGTAATATGTATCAATGTTAACTAACAGACACAAATTACAGAACACAGAGCAAATGTTGGACGCCATCAGTGCAGCGTGATTGCAGACAAAGTCAATGGAAATATGTGAATGGGCATGAATAGATGAAAATTGTTCCAGGAATTAAAAATGTGCCAACTTGAGCAAATAATTTGTGCTTCCTGAGGCTTCGTGGACAGATAGATAGAAAAATGAGAGATACAGAAACAGACGGATGATTCCTGAGATCAGACCAAGTGTTCCCAGGCGTCTTATTATTTCACCTCTTCATCACATTAAATCAGCTGTTTTTGTGCTACTATCAACCAAAATGATGTTTTGTGATAGAATTTTACAGGAAGGTGATGAATTAAAGGAAAACAGTCAGTCTGCCTGTCAGTAGACTTGGGATCCTGTATAGCCTTACTGATCCAATATAAAAGAATTAAGGACTTTTCACACTCTCTCATTTTTTATTTTGTCATTTTCATTTTTTTCTTTTTCATTTTAAATTTCATTATTCAATAATTTAAACTAATTCAGTCAGGCAGCAGTTTATTATGAAAGTGATGTGATTACAGCTTCAGGCGGTTTTAAGAACGTTTCAAACTCTGAACTCACTACTTTAAAATTCAAGAGTTTTTCAGGATTTCCAGCACAGACCCTGCAATTTATGCAAAAGTCTGTGCACAAAATAATTTTAAAAGATCCTCAATTAAAAATAGAAAGTTGCTTAGTGAAAATCAGTCATGATTGTTGTTTTGGTGAGGATGAGTTTGGATTAGCTTTTCTGTTGGGTTGTTAAAAGACAGAATGTTAAACTTATTCTAGAAAAGGTACATTCACTAAATGTAAAGGTTCTAAGAATCTAATCCATCGTCCCTGACGCCTGGTATTTCTAGTAGTAAGTTCTAGTTAAAGTCTGTGGTAGTACCTCAGGGTTCTGTGTTTGGTCCACTGCTGTTCTCTGTTTCTATCTATATTTACTCTTGTGTAGTGGTTTATCTTTGGTCAGTTTATATGTTCGTCTGTAGTTATGTACATGTTTATGATGTCAGTACTGATTATTTTTCTTTACGTTTGTGGTGGTATGGACGTGGTCTTGATGTGCAGGGTGTCCAGCTCCTGGACGCTCCCTCGGCTGACGGACACCGTGGAGTTGGCGAGTCGCATGGCGGCTCTCCTCCTGGCCCGGCGTGGGCAGCAGCCGGTGGAGTTGTTCTGCGCCCCCTGCTGGCTGGACAGGGAGGTGCTGCGACTGGTCCTGTAGCCCACCGACTCGGTCATACACAGCTCGCTGTAGGTCATCTCGTTTGTGAACTCGTGGTTCTGTGAGGAGAGGAGGGAGATCGGACAAGTTGAATTAAAGACTGGAAGATTAGAGGATTTAAAGGTTTGGCTTCCCATATTTAAACAACTGCACTTAACTATATGAGGATAAAGGGATAGTTCAGTTCTTTTTCAAATATAGTCAACATGCCTCTAGTTTGGAGAAGCAGCAGGAGTACCAGTGGAGGAAGTTTATGTCCTGCTGTGGACAGAGTTAGCAGCAACATGTATTATAGACACCTAAAAAATCTGTATCAGTTTAAGTGTACAATATATTTAGAATATTTTCACCACTAGACAGACTTTTCTGATGGAAAACTGCACCTTTATAAGCCAAATAGTACACTTGGCAAAGCAACCAAACTCCATTGACAAAATCAGTGATTTTAGCTGACAGAACACAGGAGTTGTTGGTCTACTGCTGCCTCCATCTGTTAGTTTGTTTGTGTTATTGTGTGATTTTTGTGTCCAAAATAACTATTTTAAACATCAAAGTCACACAAAAGTACAAACTAACTAGAAGATGGAGGCAACAGTAGACCTGTGTTCTGTGAGATAAAATTACTGATTTTGTCAATGGAGTTTGGTGAGTTTGAAGAGAGTAATACTTGTCTAATACAACAGTGGTTTCCTGGCAGAAAGGTCTGTCTGACAGAAAGGTAAAACAGTGAAAATATTCTAAATATAGTGATATAGATTTTTTTTTGGTTCTCTTGCTGCTTCTCCAAACTGATCATCATGTACTGAAGGTTCACACACTGACTGTGGATAAGAACCTCATACAAACCTACTTCAAATAATCTGAACTGTCCCTTTAAGTTAAATTAAGTGAGACCTGGAGTTTATATTAAGACCGTGTGTAAAGATAAAGAAAAGCTGTGGGTATTTTTAAACTCCTCTTGTGTCTAAAAATGTAAAAGCAGATGGAATCTAAACTTCAGATGTGTGTGTGACGTGACTCACCGTCGTCTTCTCCAGACAGTGCAGCAGGTGGTGGTGTTGATGCTCGAACGCTGATCTGTTCTTCACACACAGAGCCGTGCTGTCACTGTCCCGGTCCTACACACACACACACACACACACACACACACACACACACACACACACACACACAAATACCAAAACACACATCAGTCTGCTGCACTAATGATATATTTTATTATTTATAAATAATAAAGTTGATCATTTCACACTTATTACTTTTTGTTGTGTTTCCACAGACGGTTTTTTCCCGCTGAGCTGCAGCAGAAGGAAAATAACACGAAAAGCTTGTAGCTTTGGAAGACGTCCACTGAATTTGTGATGAACTTTGGAACACATTTCATGCAGAATAAGACAAAGACTGTGGATTTTATCTCTTATTTCTGACATGACAGTTCATTATGACGGGATCTTTGAATGTTTGCACTGCAGGTTTCTACTGTTGCTGCAACTCAAAATGTTTAATCAATTAATTAATTAATTCTGTCACAATCTTGTCAACTGAAAAATAAATTCAATTAGGGATCAATCTGGCAAAAAATGTTCCACTAATTGATCAGTTGTTTGGTCCATAAAATGTCAGAAAATGTTGATCAATCATTTTACTGTTTAAACCAGAGATTTCGGGACATATCTGCTATATTTTGCAACTACAGCCACACAATCCTGCACTTTTTCAATGCACATAGGAATGAAAAGAAATGGCGCCACCTTCAGGACAAACTTTAAAAACATTTTTTTCATCAGATTCACACAGTCGGGAAAGTCTGGATTTGTTTCAAAGAAGCAGGAGTGAAAAATAAATATCTTATTTAAGGTTTGACTCTGATAAAAAAAAAAAAAATCCTTCCACGTTCAAACATCAGTAAAACTTTTACTTTTTAGGTTGAAGTGGAGGCCAGTAAACGCATCATCATCTTTAAGTCTCTCATTTTTAATCTGATCCCCTCCATCTCTATCTTTTTCTCCTCCACCAAACTAATCTCTCTTATTTTTCTTCTAAACTGCTTCATCTCTCTTCTTCCTCTCCGTCTTTATGTCTGATCTGATGTTTCACAACAGATAAACTTTCTGTATAATTTTAAAAATCTGTTTCTTATAATACACAAACAGGGATTCTGATCCTCCTCTCCCTCTTTTCTTCTTCATCCTCTTATTTTCTCCTCGTTTCATTTCTCTCCTCCTCCTCCTCCTCTTCACCCTCATTATGCACTCGTTAAATCCAACAGTCATCCCTCTTTGTTGCTCAGCGCTGGAGAGGGATTAAGACTCAACAATATCTCAGTGTGTGTGTGTGTGTGTGTGTGTGTGTGATCCACTCTCTACCTGCACTTTAAAGCCATTTTACTGATAAAACACTGAAACCAGTGAACGTTTCATCCTCTAGATGAAAAAAAAACAAACCCCAGAACGACTCAAAGTCGTGATGAAGCTGAAAGATGAAAATAAAATGAAGTTCCTCACATCAGACCTTCGGAGATGTTCAGAGTTCATCTGCACAAAATTATTTCAGGATACTGAAACAGGAAGGACCAGGGCCCCGATTCCCAGAGTCTCCTCAGCTCAGTTAAACCCTCTGACAGGTTTAGCTTTAGGAAGGCGGTCTGAGCCAGTCATCAGCTGTCCTTTAGTGATGCGCTCCGTTCATCCTGTCACAGTTTTAGCTTTATTAGACCAACATTATGCTTTTCTAATGGACGGTTACAGTGTAGTTCACATCCAGGCTAAACACACATTACATCACTTCTTAAAATAAACTTCATGAAAACTAAACGTCTCTGTGCAGGAATGTTGTCACTGACCTTTTGTTTGCATGAGAACAAAATCCTGACCTTTCAACATGTCTCAGACTGTCTCACATGTCCAGATTCATATTCTGTTTTATATTTTGTAGCCGTATTATTGGTCCTCTCATAAGGTCTCGTCTGGACTCTTAAACAGATGAAGCAGATGATCTGTAGTCATAGATTCCTTTGCTGTAGTATTAGATTGTGGTGAAATGATTATGGCAACACTTGTTATGTTAAAACATCATGTTTGAACCTTTACAAGTGATCGATGGATGTGTGCACCGCCACAAAAGACAGCTGACAGTTGATGATGTACCTCTGCAGCTCTTCCTTAAGGACTGAGAGAGAGTCTGGGAAACACTGGTAGAACGCTGAGGAACGCTGAGGAACGCTGAGGAACGCTGAGGAAGGTCGTGAAACATGAACTGCTATTTTATCTCCAGAAGAATGAAAAATATCAAAAAAACAGTGTGTGTATTATCTTCAGTAATCAGGTCATGATGTTGGGAAAGAGAAACATGCTTTAGAGATTTTCACATTTATTTCCATTAAACTGTAAATACAGCAGACGATATCTGCAAAACAGATGTTGATCAGAAATAATAAACCAAATGTTGACCTGATGATGGTGTTAGATGAGGATCAATAAAGTTTTTACAGGTCTGAACCACATTTCCCACAATCCATCACTGAGACGTTTCAGTCTGAACAAAATCTTCTGCTGATTAAAAACCTTTTTACGGGATCCTGAAACTTCAAACTGACTTCAAATTCGACACCTTGTGTCTTTGTTCTTTGTTTTTTTTTTTTCAAAGAGAACAGTTTATCTGTCCCATCCTGTCCGTCCGTCTCTCCATCTGTCCGTCCGTCCGTCTCTGTCTCTCTGTGCACTAATGGAGCTGCTGTGGTTCCATTGTTGTGTTGCCAAGTTGCTGTTGGGAAACGTTTCTGTGACGAACTCGTTATTGGTCGAGCTCCAAACTGCTGAGCCAGCAGCTCCTCATCTGTCTGTCTCTGTATCTGTCTCTCTGTCTGTCGCTCTGCCTGTCTCTGTATCTGTCTCTCTGTCTGTCTCTCTGTCTGAATCTGTCTGATTGTCAGTCACAGGTACAAATAATAGTCAGTATATATTTTTTTTGTTAAAATTGTCTTTTCCTGCGTGTCCTCCATCTCCTGCAGCAGACGGGACAGGTCAGGACAGAGATGAGAGGAGTCCCTGCTTCATGTCCTCACAGCTGGACATGATTTGGACCAATTATCTCAAATTCAGACTGATTTCCTGTTTGATAAATATGAGATCAGAAAATCCATCAATCCATCACCTCAGAGGACTTTACAGTCTGTTCAGTGTGACACTTCCTGTCCTGTAAACCCTCTGAAGAGTGAAAAAAAAAAAAAACTCACCTCAGAAACTTTAAGGAGTATTTATAGTTGTTCAGAATCACACTGAAAAACTAGATGCTCACATTAATTTATTGGAATAAGTAACTTATTGTTTTTTATTCTTAAAATTACTCAGTTCTGCCCTGAAAAAAGAAAAGTTGAGAAAACTCATAATTTGAAGGCAGTTGGCTTCACTAGATTTTCGAGTTTTGAATCAAACTCTAAAAACTTTGAGAAAGTTTTGAAACTTTGGATGTAAACTAAAAAATGTTTTAAAAGTTTTGCTGACCATAGTGTCAAATGGTTTGGCCACGCCCATTCCACAAAAGCCTCAGTGACTGCTTCACGGGCCGCCGGCGCCGGGGTGCAGGGACCCGTCCAGTGCTGCATACAGCTTTAATTTTGTTTAGTTTTTCCTTTTTCTGGTTCAGATGACAGCCTGCCAGAACTTCCTGTAACTGGCCTGAAGGTCTGAACCATCCCAAAAATTATTTTCACACTACAAACAAACTGAACCATCTTTCTATTTGATCTGGACTGAGACCGTCTCTGTCGGTTGGACCAGGGAAGGTTTCCCACCTTTTTAAATTTTGGTTTGGGTCAAAGTGTGAAGGATCATCTGTCTCTATCCTCACCTCTCTGTCTGAATCTGAATCTTTCTTTCTTCCACTTTCTCTTCTCTCCATCACTGTGAAGCTATCGACTGTCACTGTGTGTGTGTGTGTGTGTGTGTGCGTGTGTGTGTGTGTGTGTGTGTGTGTGTGTGTGTGTGTGTGTCTCACCCCGAGTGATCGGTCTTCTTTGTACTGGAGGAAGGCGTTGGCTGTTCCTTTCTTCGCCATGCGGATCCGAGCCAAACGCACTTTCTGTCGGACAGAAACACACAGGAAAACAGCACCGTCAGCACGTCTCTCACACACACACACACACACACACACACACACACACACACACACACACACACACACACACACACACACACACTCACTGTATGAGAGTGAGCATTAAGGTTAAAGTGAGGCCTGTCAGATTTCATCTGTTGTCTTTCTTTAAACTCGATGCCTCTGATGAAACAGCTTTCTCTCTAAAACTCAAGTTTAACATGAAATTTTAAGTTTTGCATCTTTAAAATGGAAACAGAAATATTTCATCCTCTTATTGGACGAGACAATCAGCTGAATGTATCAGCAGAACGTCTCTGCTCATTATAATGCTGTTTTCTCATGTTTGTCCTTTTGGTTTGTTGGTTTTGTGATTTGGATATTAAACATGACCATATTAAGATTTTATTGTGATTGTGATTAACTGTGCAGCCCTGTTTACAGGGTAGGGACATTTTCTGTATTTGCTTTGTTAGGAAACAAGAAAAAACTTCTTTGTGGCTAACAAGTTAAAAAAAAAACCAAATAATAAAGTAATAATGCTAAAATCTACAAAGGATTTCCTCAGAAAACTAATAAATTAAATATAAAAATATTTTTTTATCTGCCAACACAACAACAGTCTGAAACTACTGTGTCTTTTACTGAAAATATCATATTTCATTAAATTAAAAATATTGATATTGCACACTGAATGATAATTCAAGGTATTAAATAAAGTATTAAATATCAAATAGATAAACTTGTTTTGTTTGTTAACAGACAGATTTTTGTACATTAAATACTAACAGCTTTAACTGTGAGCCAAAAGTACCAAAAATCACAGCTGTAGTTTGTAATAAATGTGATATAACGATGTAATAAAGTCCTGAGGGTCCGACCTGCTGCGCTCTCATCTTGTCCGCTCTCTGGTTCTGGTGGTAGATTCGGCTGAAGTTGGACACGATGACGGGCACCGGCAGGGCGATCACCAGCACGCCGCTGAGGGAGCAGATGGAGCCGAAGATCTTCCCCGCGATGGTGTTGGGAACCATGTCACCGTACCTGCAGGACGGAAACAGTCACATCATCAGTCAACCTCTCAAACATCCACCCGTTCAGTTCTGATGGGATATGTGGTCCCACCGACGTGTTCTGGGTCGGGTCGGAGGAGTCCACACAGTCCGACGCTAAAGGAAGGCGGGGCGCCAAGTGGGACAGGAAGCGGCCTGATCAGATGTCCAGAGACATGACATGAAGCATCACTGGTCTGTCTGAGGACGCAAATTCCTTCTAATCCAGAATGTGACCCATGGAAGTTCATTCATTCATTCATTCATTCATTCATTCATTCATTCATTCCAGCCGTCCATTCAAGGACGACCCTTCAGTCTGAAGTCTGAAGCTACAGACGGAGCTCATGGAAGAAAAAAACTGATCCAAAATACAAACATGAATTGATTCAAATGTCTAAATTTATCCAACAGGTTCTACTCTAACTTCATCCTGTCATCAGCAGCTGCATCAAACTCTCATTTACTGTTTGTCTCATTCATTTCAGCTCAATTCTCAAATTATATTTTTCAAAATATTAAGTTCAGTTCTCAGAACTCAGTTTAGTTTCTGGTTCACAACAAACTAATTTCTCATTAATTCAAGGTAATTGCACGTTTTGGCTCATGTGTGCAAAAGAGTCATTACAGATGTTAATATAATCACCTGCCCAAACTCAGTTCTTCACCTCTTGAATGAAACAAATAAATTCACTATAGAAACTGGACGAGGACAGGCTGAAGTGTGTGTATCATTTTTCTGTGTACCACAGATAGAAATCTGACCTTTACTTGCTGATGAAATCTGAGTGTGAAAACAACATTCAGCTGGATAAACCTGACACTGAAAAATACAGTCCAGAAAAACAAGAACAAAACACACACAGAGACTGAACATGCAGGGTCGACTGTCTCGTTCTGCTGCCACTGGACAAATGTTCTGAAGCATGAATTCAGTGTTCTGGGTGAGTAACAACATTTTGCAAACATGCAACAGAGTTTTAACGTCTGATAAAACAGTCATGTTGACTGCAGCTCAAGTCACAAATATGTTTAAAACAAATGAGTCAAAAATATTCAGAAAAACTGTAAAAGTTTCCCAGTTAAATGTCAGCTTGTTTATGGTTTATTTAATTATTAAAACAATATTCTGTGTAAAACAACATTTATTTTATATTTCAGAAGAAGATAGATAGATAGATAGATAGATAGATAGATAGATAGATAGATAGATAGATAGATAGATAGATAGATAGATAGATAGATAGATAGATAGATAGATAGATAGAAAATGCTAATCTCTGTGAAGATGCTGTACAAGATATTACTGTCTCATAGCACACACACACACACACACACACACACACACACACACACACACACACACACACACACACACACACACACACACACACACAGGTTTTTGGTTGTTGGCTCACGCGGCCTTCACCTTTCATTGTACAGAGCCATAAATCACAGGTAGTGAGACGAGGAAGAGGAGGAGGAGGAGGAGATTAGAGAGCGGGCAGGAGGCCAGGACGGTTTGTGTGATTCTGTTCAGACACACAGAGGAGAGAAAAACGCTTCACACTGATCTACATATTACTGAACACAAACCAGACAACTCACCGTCTAACTGTGACGGTTCATTTTGTGATGAGGACTTTTTGTTTTCTCCAGATAATTTTATTTTTATTTAAAAAAATAAAAATAAAAAAATAAAAATAAAAATAATTGCAGGCGCAGCAGCTCTCTGTGTCCGTAGTTTTAACTCTCCTTCTGATTAAATGTCAGGATTACTTTTCCACTTTCCTCGAACGACGTCCGTCTCCGCTGTGGAATTAAAGTCTTTATATTCAAATATGCAAATGATTTCAGGCCGTACAGTAAATCAGATATCCAGGTAATGAGCTGCAGCTCTGTGCTCGTGTACCTGCTGCGGTGGATTATGTCGGAGTCCTTCAGAGAATAAGGCCACGACCTCGTCTGCCGTGTTAAAGCTCGTATCTGAGAGCTAATTCTCTTTTTTTAAAAGCTAATTTCAAAGTTGCACACCGTCGCCCTGTGAACACGTGTTTCATCTTCAATCTGCAGTCAAATAAAGCCAGACGTTACAGTTGATACTGTAGTTCTTCTTCTCCAAAAATAAGTTCTCATTTTAAACCTTTGCATACATTTATAAACATTATGCATGAAATTTTATACATTTATTTATAGGGGTTATTCTGTCTGATCCAAATCCTCCATAACCTCACTTTACATTTTATATTTACATTTATATTCTGAATAAAATCACAGAAAGTGTTATTTTGCAAACGAACCATCCTAAATTTGACCCTGTGCATCATCAGTAAAACTCCAGAAACGTTAAAGGCCAGAGAAATGAATGCAAACCACCAGTGACATGACATAATATACTGACTATAAGACCGATAATGAAGAATGAATTAACCAAGGATTATGTTTATTACTTTCTCTTTTAACAAGTAATTGTTTGGTCTATAAAATAAAAGAAAATAATTAAAATATGTCGATCCCAGGTCCTCAGAGTCTGAGGAGAGAACCCAAGATCTTAGAAAACAACAAATATTCATATCTGAGAGGCTGGAAACAGAACATGTGGCTGTTTTTTCTTAAAAGAATTACTTACAATGATCAATCGTTATCAAAACTTAATTCTTGCTTTTCAATTATTAACTAATTGCAGACAGACAGCTCCTTTAGAAATCAAAGATGAAAATGACTGCGCTGTATTTTTGACATTTTTTATTTGCAAAAAACTCTAATCAGCTGCCAGGATTTTATTGTGAAAGCCTCCGACAGAACCTCTGACCCCACATCCTGCTAAACAACAGAACGTCACTGTTTGATCTGACAGTGAAACTGATGACATGAAGACAAAACTATCTGATGGTAAACACCAAATACATCATCAAAGGCCAAATGAGAAATTTGGAAGAAGTTTGGCGGCAGCTGTCAGTGACTTTGGGTTGTAGGATTTATACTAACATTTGCGGGCGGGTGCGGATTTAACTTGGAGGTAGATGCGGATAACGGGTCAGGTCTGGTACTCAGCTTTGCGGGTGCAGTTTTGCAAAACTGGACCTGTGCTGGACTCTTTGCACGCCCATCTGCAAACCAATCAGGACCTCAGTATGTCACGTAGAGTTCTTCAGTGTGCATATCTGCAACATGAAACCAGAACTAACAGATTAAAATGCAACACAAACATCACTGTTGGTTTCAACCCTCAGCTGTGAAAAGGCCTGTAGTTTAAACTGACTGTAATTCCCATCCTGAGAGAGTGTATCCTGACAGTAATCTGCTGAATGAGTGTGTTTGGATCTGTGGGAGCTCAGAGTCAGTCTCCGTGTGATGACAGCACTCAGGTCAGTTTTACTGGACCTCCAGCGTCCTCAGCAGGGAGCGATATTGGCAGCTGGGAGCCGATCAATGCAGATAACAGAGAGGGCAGAGTGGAGCAGAAGTCTTCTGTATTTGTTGGCAAAAAGTGCTCGGAAGAATCGAAGGACATGTCAGACTGTGGCCAAACAGCCGGGATGAATCTGTGCTCACGAACTGAATCCACCACGAACATCAACTGGACCTAAATCTGGATCCTGACATGTTTTACTTTGGTTAATTATTTTCCAAATTCTTTTCTAGGCTTCAAGAAGGCTCGGCTTGTTAAATGAGTGGAAATTATGACATGAGCAGAATTTCATGGGCGTAAACAATGAGAAACTTAAATTTCAAACCACAAACATACATTTCAAAGATAAAGTTTGATAAAGTCAGAAAATCAGAGAAATTCACCAAAACTGGATTTTAAGCATTAGTCTAAATCAGTCTGGTTTAGTGGCTAAAACTGTCAGCTAATGTCAGTTAATATGGTGGTTAAGTGCTAAACAGAAATGTTTAGCATTCAGGTTAGCTAATGTGCCAGTTGGATGGCTAAAAGAGTCGGGTTTAGGTTAGCAGGATCAGTTCTCTTTCGTTCAGGTTAGCCAACAGGTCAGTTTGACATGTAAAACAGCTGACTACAGGTTGGCTAACTGGTCAGGTTAATCAATGAATATATTCAGCAGGTAAAACTATTTTGGGAGAGATTAGTCAACAGGTCATTACCAAAGAACTGAGCGGTCAGTTTAGCAGCTAAAGCAGTTGGGCTCAGGGTTAGCTAACAGTTCAGTTTAGCAGTCTTTAACCATGCTAACAGGTTTGTTTGAGAAAATATTGCTTATATGCAACATCAGCCGACTCAGGAGTTCCTTATTTAGAACTTTCCATATGCAGAAGAAGACGGCGTAAAGTTCAGGGCAGTGACCCAAACGAAGGACAAAATCATAAACATGCTAACTCCTGCACCTCGTGGTTCTACAGAATCAGCTGCAGACAGCGAGAACAGCTCAGACTGTAAATGTAAATGAACGAAGCTGCGATGGGCAGACAGCCGACTGGAGCATCTGCCAGCTGTTAACTCACACAGAACAGCTGGAACATCAGCCTCATTAGCCTGCAGTTTATGGACCTTGTGCTTCACAGGTTGTAAAGTTCCACTGTGACTTTTGGAGGAAGAAGAAACATTACACACACACACACGCACGCACGCACGCACACACACACACACACACACACACACACACACACACACACACACACTGCTGAACTGCATTCACCAGGTGACACCACCCGATGAACACCATCGTTATTATTTCATTATTATAATTTCATCTTAATTGATTTAAATTTTGTAGTTCCCTTCTTACTGAACAACTAAGTTACTTGAAAATGACATCATTTCCTAGGTCCAAACTTGGTTATTCATGACTTTTTCCAAAATTATCAGCAAAATGTGGAAATTCAGGAATAGTTGTGACCACAGCTGTGCTTCATGGGAACATGATTTCTGAGCCACAATATTAAATATGTCCAAAAATAAGTAGGCTAAGTATCGTCAAATTCACAGAATGAGATTTAAAGAAATAATAATAATAAAAAAAACTTTTACTTTTGTCTTAAAAAAAAAAAAAAAGCTTAAACTGCTCTGGTTTGCTAACATTTCACTGTAGCACCTGCACCTGGGGATCAAATGAGTCCACTTTAGCAGCTGGAACACTTCTGTTCAGGTTCACAAACAGATCAGTTTAGCAGCTAAAACAGCCTGGTTCTGGTTACAGCGAAAAGCCTTTGGTTCAAGTGAGCTAATGCATGAGTTTATCAGCTAATCAGCTAGGTTCTGGCTAGCTAACTGGTAAGATTAGCAGCTAAAACACTGGGGTTAAAGTTAGCTAACATGTGAGTTTATCATCTAAAACAGTTGGGTTCTGGTTAGCTAACACATACGGTTAGCAGCTAAAAGGTTCTGGTTTCCAAATAGGTCAGTTTAACTTGCAGTTAAAAAGTTAACAGGCTAAAATACTTCAGTTCAGTTTAGGTAAACTAACACATCAGATTAGTGGTCAGAAAAGTTGGGCTTAGCTTTACGTTCTCAGTTATCAATAAATTGATCAGTAACTTAAACCTAATTAGATGTTATGTATTACAGATTAATTGTATTTAATAAAACAGAACTGCAAAAGAACAAATGAACTAAAAAACAAAGTTGTCCTTTAATAATAAAGGATAACAATAATAATAAAAAAGGATAATAATAATAATAAAGGATAATCCTTGCAGTTACAAACAAAGCTGAGTGGAAACACTGAATATAATAAGCTTCCTAAAGGTTATATTTACTGCAGAATTGTTCTATTGTTTAGGATTATATTGAACAGGTTATTTTGTCCACCTGTGTGTGTCCCTGTCAGTCTCATCGATCCTATAATAGCTCAGCTCCCAGCGGACAGGAGGGTCTAACCTACATCGAACACTCGTGACCTGACACCATCAGAGACGACCTTAAACTGAAAACCTTAAACTGGAGTTAAGAGGTTTTTCACACCTGGAGGACCAAAAAGGTCATAATTCACTTTTCTCTCTTTGCCTGTTAACGTTCAGTCAGGTGACCCTGGCCTCTGCACGCTGACATCAATAACCATGACAACCAAAGTCAGCCATCTTTGGTCAGGGAGTTTCCCAGAGTTAAGTGCCTCAGAGAAAGGCACATTAGCAGAGAGAAGCCATAATTATTGATCAAAGGAACACCTGCTTGTTCTCTGTGTTCTCCAGATGAGAAGATGTCAGTTTCATTTATCATCGTCCAGTACAAAGAGGTTCCCCGGCCCAACGTCCCGAAAACACAAACACCCATTGTTCCGAAAATACCAGCCTGGTATCACGTACACAACTTAACTGACATCATTTCTGTACTTATTTTAACCCAAGGCCAAACAGAAGCAAGACAGAATGTAAAACTGAAGTCGACACTGACACACAGTAAAAATAAGACGGGACAGGAAGACAAAGAAACAGAAATAAAAACATGACAATAAGAATAAATAAATTAAAGTGATAAGAATGCAGGGACGACATCACATGATGTCATCTAATCAATATAAATAAAGATAGAAAAGATAATAAGATGACATCATGTAATGTCAAGAGAAATAAACACAAATAAAAGAAATCAAAGAATAAAACTGATTTAAATGATTTAAATGACGACATCATGTAAAAGTAAGTCTATAAAAGTGTGTTTTAACAAGTGATTTAAAAGATGTGACTGATTCTGCAGGTCGAAGGGTCCTGATGGAGAAAAGCACAGTCACCTTTAGATTCAAGCCTCGACTTGTCGTCCTCTGAAGGACATTTCTACTGACTGTTTCTGTGCAAAGATAACTGAACCTCACACTTTCTCCACCAGAGAGTCTCTCTCTGTCTGTTTCAGATTCTTTCATTGGTTTTGTCTTGTTCCGTCTGTCGTCTCTGAGACACACTGATGGATCCACCAGTGAATCGTCTTTTCTGTGTCTTATTGTTTCATCCACTTAGGTTGAAATCAGTCTTGATGTTTGGAAGATGATGCACTAATATGCAAAATGTGAAGAGCAGAAATACAGAGATTTGTGTTAAAATGTAAAAGAAACATGAAAGTAAAAAGTTGCAAAATAAAACAAATAAACACTCAAGTAAAGTACAGATACTTAAGTACAGAAAAGAAGTAATTGTAGTTTGTTACTTTCCACCCACACACACGTGCACACACACTCACACACACACTCACTCTCTCTTTGTGCAGCTATAAAGCATTCTGCTCATGGTGTGTGTGTGTGTGTGTGTGTGTGTGTGTGTGTGTGTGTGTGTGTGTGTGTGTGTTTACTACCAGAGAGCAGTAGTAAATCTGCAGCAGCCTTGAGTCTACAGCCAAACATTACACGCAATGCGCCTTTAATGGACTGTAAATTGGCTTTGATGCTGCTTGCTGTGTTTGTGTGTGTGTGTGTGTGTGTGTGTGTGTGTGTGTGTGTGTGTGTGTGTGTGTGTGTGTGTGTGTGTTTAAATTAATAATGTCAATTTTTAACTTAAAACTTAAAAACATCTTTAGATTGATTCTGATTCTTCGTCTCTGTGAAGATGAAGGTAAAAGAAGAAAAGAAGGTCAAGAGTTCAACCAATTACTGCCCAGAATGTCCTGCAGGCACCACACACACACACACACACACACACACACACACACACACACACACACACACACAAAGCATGAAGCATGTTCAACCTATTGATGTAACCCCCCACACATGTATCGTATATGAACCATATACACACTGTACACACACACACACACACACACACACACACTCACAATGAAGCTGATTTATATTTAACTCATTCAGACAAAAACACTTCATTGATTTATCTTCTTCACTGACCTGAAGAATATTAGACACACACACACACACGCACGCACACACACACGCACGCACACACGCACGCACGCATGCACACACACACACACACACACACACACACATAGCAGTATGATGTATATTCAGACTCTCTACACTACAGTAAACTGTGTTCACTAACAAATTCAATGATGACGAACCAGAGACACTGATCATGTAATAACTGTATAAATAAAGTAATAAAGTAATAAAGTAATATAAAATATTATTTTGTTTATTCGTAGGGAGACAAATGATTTGATTCCATTTGAACTGTGTCATGAATCACACGTATGATGAAGTCATCAATAAAGAGTTTAACATGTCAGGAACTTCTCTGTTTGTCACAGTTTAGTTTATTTTTGTGTGAATCAGTCAGTGAACTACACACAGGATACATCACCAACATGAGAGCCTCTGTGTCTCTGTCTAAGTGTTTTATCAGAGACTTCTGGTCCCATGAAGAGACAGAACAAGTAGGACCTGTCTGCAAGACCATGTGCAAAAAATATGTTTCTGCCAGAAAGCCCTTTCTTCAGATTTCTGCCACACAGTAGAGTCAGTTAGTGAAGTGCAGGTACATTAAAACTGTACGTGTTTTTATCTTAAACAATATTTTGAACCGTGCCACGACTGTACTCTGCTTTTTAAAGGTAGAATCAGTAGGATTTGTCTGAGCTGTTCAGAAACACATCAAAAAGATACCAGGACATCAAATACAGATGTTTTGGTTTGGTAAAGAATTCTGAGCAACAAAATACTGAGAAAAATAAGGAAACAGAGAGCTGCAGACAGCACACACTTCTACTGGGTCAAAACTGATGATTGAAAGGGATTATGGTTGTTTGACTCTAATCATTGTGTTCCTTTAGGGAAATGTTGTATATTATGCCTTTAAGGTTGCACTACATGCATTTTGTCGACCCTCTGTTCATGTGACATGTCAGGAAAGTTTATTGTAATAAAACGTCAGAATCCTGCAGCAGCTGTTGGACCAGCAGAGGTCAGTGGAGCGAAGCTCTGCAGCTCAGAGTTCAGTTGCTCTTTAAAATGTCGGAGGTTGTGACTGCAGAGAGAGGTGATTAAACCAGCTCAGAGTGTGTGTGTGTGTGTGTGTGTGTGTGTGTGTGTGTGTGTGTGTGTGTGTGTGTGTGTGACAGTGTGTGTGAGAGTGTGTGTGAGCCTGGAGCTGCTAATGTTAAATAATGGATGGCGGCATTAGAGGGCTTGTAGCTGGTTAGTAGAGAGTGACAGAGGGAGGAGAAAGTTTAGATTCTCTCCCTCTTCATCCCTCCCTTCTCTCTCTCTGCACATTTCCTGTATTCCCCCTTCTCTTGTGCCCTTTCTCTCCTCTATCTCTCTCCCCATCTCCTGTCCTCCTCTTCCCCCCTCTTTCTCTGGGGTCATTATCTGCAGCTGCTGGAGCCAAGTCTCCGTCCGTCCTGCAGCAGGAGAGGAGGAGGAGGAGGAGGAGCACAACACATCGAGTGGGAGCTTGACTCCAAGCCAGAGGAGAGAGATGGGAGAGGAGGATGGAGGGAAGGAGGGAGGAGGTTGAGTGAGGACAGATGAGAGGGAGGGCGGAGGGAAGAAAGTGGAGAAGGAGAGCAGAGAGGTCAGGAGAGACAAACTGGGAGGAGGAGGAGGAGGAGAAGGAGGGAGAGCTGATATGTTGATCTGTATCTGCAGATATGATGAGACAGATGTGTATCTGGAGTCAGTGGAAGTGTCCCCGGTCAGGACTTCAGATACACTGAGGTCACGTGAGACACAACCAGAAAATGTAAAAGAAATCATCTCTAAAATGCTTTAATTATTTCTATTTGTCATTATTTATTCAATTAACTCTTTAATTATATATCATACTGCTGGAAAACCTTCTGCACACTGCCAGGGAGAAAATATCAGGAGGAATGCTGAATGTTTCAATGATTTATCTCAAAAAACTCAAAGGAACTCTCTTTAAAACAATTAAAATGCCTTAATCATCATAGCATGGTGTTAGACTTTAAAACAAGCTGCTTCACATGAGACACTCTGTCCTCAGAGCATCGATTCAGATCAGGAAAAGAAAGATGATATTAACACTACAACAGTTAATGGATTATTAAATAAATCGTCAACTATTTTGATAATCACTAAGAGAGATTTTTGAATTCAAAAAAGCCTAAATTAAATGTGAATAATTCCTGTTGTCTTTCCTCCTCTCTGACAGTAAACTGATGATCTTTGAGTTGTGGAAAAAATGAGACAATTGAAAGACATTAAAATTTGAAGCAAACCAAAACATTTCAAATATTATATATTTTATATGTATAAAGACTTAAAGAAGAAACTTTTCACACAAAAAAGGCAGCAGAGTGTTGTGTTGTTTTGTTTGGACATGCTTTGTCCCAGTTCTTAAGAAACAAGTCATATACAATATTATTCTGAAATTCTACTTGAGTACTTTTGCTTTTGGTACTTTAAGTATATTTTGATGCCTTTAAACTTTTATTCAAGTAACATTTTGAATGAGAACTTTTACTTGTAACAGAGTATTTCTGCCTGTGGCCGATATACTTTTACTTGAGTAAAAGGAAACCTCACTCAACTCACAAATTAGGATTTGCTGCCTCCAGTATCTCTGTCAAAGATGGAGAGAAGAGAACCTAAACTACAGGAAATGTCCCTTTAAAACCCTGTGACATCACAGTCAGTTCATGAATTAAGGAGACGCTCAGGTGGGACGCATTTTCCCCAAAAACAAGTCAACAGAAATGGCTGAATGGAGTGAATAATGCATCATTCTTCCTCCATCATGTGATCATCTGACTGACTGTTGACTGACTGCTGCTGATGATGAGCCTGCGAGCACGAGCGCGTCTCCGTGGAGCCGCAGTCAACCGTCGTAATAAATAAAGGTTTTACAAAAGGGGGGAAGTCTCAGGAGGCCCGGGTCAGCCCGGTTATTCTGAGCTGCTCTCTCAGTACGTTAAATATTTCATGGTCAGGATTATGTCATCCTGCACCGAGCCGCGCTACCAAGAAACAGACCAACAGACCGAGACGGAGCGACGGAAAAATAAAGAGGCGGACCGAGACAGGACAGCAGACAGAGGGACAGACAAGTCCAGATAAAGAGAGGAGGAGGAGGAGGAGGAGTGATGAAGAAGAGGACTCACAGTTTACAGACCTGCCTGACAGCAGAAAAACTAACTAACAGATGGAGAGACGGTCGTCTGCTGCTTCCCGATTGGAGCAGATAGGAATCCATTAGTGTCGAGTCAGCCAATCGAGCACAGAGACCGATCCTTATCTCTCACCTGTAATAGAGGAGCCAGCCAATCACAATCTAATAGAGGGACAGACAGCCAATGGTAATCAGTTTAGAGAGGAGAGCCAGAAGGACAATTAAAGTACAGGGTGATCCCTCCAATCAGAGGAGGAGGAAGAGGAGGAGGAAAGAAGAAGAAACAGAAGAAGAGGACGTGATCTGGAGTGTATCAGCAGTATTTGGACTCAGCAGAATCAGAAGATCTCGCAGGAAAACCTGCAGTTGTTTGAGTCTCTTCAGATTGTTCTGATTTGGTTGAATTCTGTTTGTTTAGGATTAAAAAAACAAACCATAGACCAGATATTAAACCTGCAGAAGGAAGTCTGATTATCTACAAGCTTATGAGAAAATTAGTATTTAGTTGTTGTATGTTTTAATCATGTCTAGTTGGAAAATAATGGAATTGTAAATTATTAATAAAATAATATCTATAACTATGAGGTGAATCATTTCACTTTAAAGCAGATATGATAGATTCAACAGCTGATTTTAAAAGAAGAGAGATGCATTTGGTACAACAGCTTTAGAAAAAGCTGCTAATCTGCAGCAGTAATGTTTTGCACAAACAGGTTGGAAACACAGTGACCCAGACAATATTAGAGTATGTTACATAAGGATAAATTAAAATATGACAAGGAAACGTGCTGTTTATAAAAGCCCTTATCTTTCTCAGAATCCCAAGAGATTCAGTGTGATTGCAGACAAAGCCAACCAGTTTGTCATCAATCAGAACACATAAAAATATATTGTTGAAACTTTGATTATTCTTTCATTATGAATATGAAGTTTAATTTGCTGACTGTCGTATTTTTTCTTTCCTGTACATAACAAGAAAGTTGACTTTCACTGCCAAGCGGCAGAAGACGCCGTGACGGATCATCTGACAAAAATTTGACACAAGAAGAGAACCGCTCAAATTGAACAGCAGAAGAAGAAGATGATGTCATGTAGCATGAAAACGTCAGCGCTCAGCTGCGGAACCGCGGGACAGAGAACACCGTGACCCCGGGTACAGAGCGGTTCTGCTCACGCTGCAGTCCCTGGACCTCCACTGCAGCCGGGACACAGAGAGGCTGAAACACCGCAGCTGTGGGTGATGTTTATCAGCTTATTGGTTTGAAACCATGTTGAGAACATCATAATTTAGATGATGTCAAACACAGGCAGACTTTCACGCAGGTGGCAGCTTTAACTTTAACCTGAGTTATAAGATGATTCAAACCATCGTCTTTTCCCAAACCTAAATGAAATCAAACCGCAACTATTTTACAAGGTGAACAATGAAACAGTGAAGCTCCAACACGTCCGTCTCCAGCAGTCATATACATTATTTACATCAACATACAGTTAAATAACATCACAGTCAAATGTGTCATAAAGGACAATAAAATATAATGATTCTGCTGGTTGGTCTTTGTGGTCTTTTTTAAATTCTGTTGTGTAAAATGATCCTGCAGACACACAACACACTGACACAGATTGAAAAGTACATAAAGGAAGTGTACGGTGTTTTTGCTCCTCTGTGTTTCCACCTGAGCCTCCTGTTCTGTCTGAACTGGGATTGTTCTTCACAAGGACACCAGTATCGACCGGACGAGTTTGATCATCAGCTCGGTTTGTTTTCTCTCTTTGAAAACTTCTATTCTGGGTTACAGCCGGCTGCTAAAAGCCTCCCTGCTCTCCTCCTCTTTCTCCCCCTCCTCCTCCTCGTCTTTCCATCACCTTTCTCTGCCTCTCCTCCTTTTCCTAAATCCTCTCCTTTCCCTTTTCTTGCTCCTCCTGCTCTCCTCCTCCAGTGTAATCTACGGCCATGTTTAATTGATGGAGTGATGATGAAAGTTGCAGGAGGAGGGATGGTTGTTCCATGTTTCTCCTCCTCTGGTGAAGGAGATCTGACTCTTTAAACAAACTGAAATCCTGCCTCTCTGTCTTCTGTCTCTCCTGCTCTTTTTGTGTTGTTGCGTCCTTTTCTTTGCTTTTCTTTCTTCTTTTAAATCTCACTCACGCTCCCCTTTAGTTCATATATACATATACGGTGGTGTTTCTAAAGGACCCTTCAGATCAGAGATCGACAGCGTGATCAGAGAATCTCATCGTCCGCAGTTACATCACCAGGCTGGAGGCTGCTGTCACTCCCAGACTGACGGACAGATCTTTAAATACAGAAATGACCATTTAGCCTGAGAACCGGACAAATCAGTGAGCTCATATTTCATTTGTTCTGGCAGATACGTCTGGCCACCCTCACTTTCAGACTGATCTCCACCCTCCTCCTGTTGGACCAATCACAACTCTTTACTTAATCTGGGGAATTTTTGATGCATGAAGAGGAGCATCACTGGTCCAGATCTGAAAAATCGGTCACGTTTCAAGCACAGCGCACCAGACTCACGAAACTCAGATCAGACTTTCAAACTAGTCAGCATCACGTTTGTCAGAGAGAAAGAACGTTTGTGTCCCTGGAAAACAAACCAAAGACCGACCAGACTCAACAAACAACTGAAACATCAACTCTGATTGGTTGGAGCTCTGTCCAGTTTTGATCTGCGCTCCTTAGAAACAAAAAATGAACTGAGAGATCTCAGAGTAAATCACATTTCTGAATGAGTTTGGTGAAACTCAGCACTGAACTGGGATCAGACAAGAAAAAATATGAGTGATGATCTGAAAGGCTACAACTTTACCTCATCCCTTCCTGCTTTAAATGAAACAAATGCTTCTCAAACTGTGGTCCGTGTACCACTGGTGGTACTCGAGCTCCTCTGAGTGGTATACAGAGGAACATCAGAAATATTTTCTTCAAATTAAATAAATTATTTCAAAAATACACTCAAACAAGTGCTACAAAAGTTCCATTTTCCCGTATTTTTGTTCCAGTATCAGCTTGGTGCGCAGTGTCAGTCATCCTATAAACTAAACTTTGGCAATAAAGTATGCAGAGGTGAAATGAAGAGACTGAAAATAAAAGCCCCTAAAACACTGAAATCATTGAAACTATTATGAAGAGAAGCACAAATCAGAAGGAGAAGATTTCAAGCTGCTGCGTTGAAAATGAAGTGGATGACGGTGAACTGAGAGTGAAGAAGCAGCAGAGACGTGTCCACACTTAGATGATATTTGGAGACGTCAGTGTTTCTGAGCTGCTAGAAGAAGTTTGAGGTCTAACAAACTCCCCCCCGACTGCACATCAGACTCAACATCTGGAAACATCCAACCAGTGATGATGTGTTGCACGTGGACATATTTTTATCAAAGGCTGTTTTCAGACTCTGGTGTGTTTTTCCCTCTTTAGTGTGATTTTCCTTCATCTATTAATCTAAAAATCAAGTTTCTAAATGACACAGTAAACAACAAGTTAAGTTTACAGACAGCAGGCGTAAATATGTGAATAAAATTTGCTGATTGATCATTTAATGAAATATATATGAAGTACAAAAGAGCATAGAAATGAAAGAAAGGGGGAAATGAGTGTAGACATAAGAAATGAGATTAAAACAAAATTAAACAGAAGAAAAAAAATGGTAAAAAAAAAAAAGTGACACAATAAAGCAGAAAAATAAACAGACAGAAAAAGAAATTCTGAGTCACACCGAGTCTATTTCCAGCAGTCAGAGTGGTTATTTAAGGCTGCAGAGCTCTTTCAAGTTCAAACCCTCAGATCACAGCAGATAAAACTCTTCATCACTGAAAAAACACGACAGAGAATCGAACAGGACGGAGTGATGAGAGCCGAGACCAAAATATTCTACTGCCTGTCTGTGACCCAACATCAACCATGTGGTTTTCATCACTGAAACACGTTATGCTTTAAATCAGTTTGGTAACACTAATATGGTTGTTTCATGTTGTCTTCCTGGCCTTTCTGACCCTGCTGGATTAGATTTGACACAAACAGCTAACAAACCAGTTCAACATCTGCAGCAACATCACGTACGCTGATGACACTGCCCTGATTGTTGGTATCAGCAGAGGTGACGAGTCAGCATGCAGACAGGAGCTGAGTACAACAGCTGATGTGAATAAAACATAAGAGATGATAATGGACTGGAGGAAGTCCTGACCACAGCCCTGCAGCGTGTCAGCAGTCCTGCTGCCAAAACAAAAAAAAACCTCAGGAGCATCCAGTCTTCTCTGAATGCACGTGACTCAGGGAATTACCTGGGCGTGAAAAATGTCACGAGCCAAACTCGACCCTGACGGCGTGACTTTGGATTGATTCCTCTGATCCACCGAGAGAATCAGAGCAGGAATATAAATATAAACCGAGAATCAATCGGACATGTGAGCAGGAAGCAGCGCACGGCTAATATTAGACTGCAAACACTCAGAAACCTGCAGATCATTCCCAAAATAACACACACACACACACACACACACACACACACACACACACACACACACACACAATGCTGATTTTGTGTGTGCACTGAACAACTGTACATTAAACATTTAAAACAGAGCACAGAGGCAGATAGATCTGAGCTTTTACAGAATCCAAACGTCTCACTCTTAACTATGAGCTGCTGTCAGTCAGACGTCACACGCAGCAGATTGGACACATCAGAGCATTGGTTCCCAACCTGGGGTCCGGGCCCCAGAAATCACAAGGGGTCCCTAAGACTTTTTCTGCTTTTATGCACATTTTAACTAAAATACCAGTTTCAGGGTTCACACATTTTTTCCTAAATCAATTTCAAGACTTTTTCAAGCTTTTCCAGCTGCTGTAAATGACGTTTATATACAGAATGATTTTTTTCTCCTCTTCATCACATTAAATCAGATATTCTTGTGCTTTTATCAACCAAAGTTGTTTGTGAAAGAAAGTTTAATGATTCAAATTTCATGTTTTTGTGCAGATGTGCAGATAATATAAAGCCTGTTATAGCTGTCCTCACTTTGGTTTTCTTTTCTTCTCTCCTCCCCTTTTCTATTTCTGGCTACAAGGAGTTAAACCCCTCATAAATGTTTAAGAGTCTACACACACACACACACACACACACACACACACACACACACACACACACACACACACTGTCCCTCCGGTTTACTGTGTGTGTAGAAGCATGTTTCCGCTGGTCAGATATCTGATATCAAAGGATCCTATAATACAAGAGTCATGTGTCATATAAACTGTATGTTGTCTAATTCTGTTTCCTGTTGTGAGCTGATCTCTTCCTGACAGACTCCACTGAGGGATAAATCCACACTCTGACGTCTAAGACCAGAGAAGATAATATGAAGCTTCATCAGTCTGACTGACACAGATCAAGAGGCAGTGTTCCAAACTTTACTGTTATTCAGAATCACGTGCTGATGTACTTTTCATGTCAGACTGATCATGTGATGAGTTCCAGCTGGTTAGTATGTGGATCTTGTGAAAATTGCTCGGCTGTACACGAGATTAGCGAGAAGCTGTACTGAGAAAGTCAGGCAATGACAGCAGTAGTGTCTCGATTAAAAGAAACAGTGACAGAAGCTCACAGAAAAAAAAAACTCTGAGAGGACACACTACCTCGCATACAGAACGTTTTTAGATCACGATGATGTCACGGTTGAGGGCTCAGTGGTCGATGATGGTGAACCATCAGCCCAACCCTAACAGAACGTCACTTCAAACGCAGCGTTGTCTTCCTTGGTCCTAAACTGTGGTGAAGGGAAACGTCTTAGTGGTCACAACAAAACTCCAGCAGGAAATTTACAAATGAGTCGACTTCTGCTTCGAGATGTACGGACAACGTGTTTTACAAACTGAGGAAGTTTTACTTTGAAACAACCACCAGAAATGATCACAGTGCTGCTGAGAGCAGCTGATTTACTCGTCTCTCAGAGCAGTTTGAAGACTCCCCACCAACGAAAATCTTTTTTTTTAACCTTGCTGGCATTTTTTAATGTTCTGTAAGACTCATTATCAGCAGAATAAGCAAAGACATGGTTCCACCTTGGATCTGCAGTGTACTAGAAAAAGACATGTTCTGGGTCCTGACCTCTGAATCCGTCCCCTGCAGTCCACCGACTGATTCTCTGAATATGGACATGCTGTGTAACAAGTTGATGATTCACTCTGTTATCAGCCTAACAAAACAGATGGGTTCAGCCAGAACTTAAACTGAAGCCCGTTGTTTTTTCCATCTATTCATCCTGTGGACACAGCGAGTACGAGCCAGCGTGTTTTCTTCTGAATTATCTGTTGACTGTTTCCAACAAATCTGCAGTGAGACTGATAACGTCAGCTAGCGTTAGCCTAAAATAATTAATTAGATGATGTTGATATTCATTCAGATGATTCTGACAGAAAACTTGTTCATGAAGAGAACATGTTATAATAAAGGTCGTCCTCATTAGCTGCTAGTGTAGCGTTAGCATCATAAGGTCATTCAAGTGTATACGGCTCATTGAAGAAGTTTGCCTTCAGGGCTTCCTGCCAGGAAGTGGCTTTCTGGTGTTTATGTGTGTGATCTGTGGTTTCCTGTTAAAACATGTATGGCAGAATTAATTATTCCAGTAACATACAGCAGTTTTACAGTGTTGATGGTGAGCAGGTAGACGCGAGCTGCAGGTGAGTAGCAGAGGATTCAGAGGAGACAGAGGCGGGGCTAATTTGCACATTGATAGAACCAGGCATACTAAATGAGGCAAAAGTGCAGAGTTGCATCTAACCTATTTCAAGGCACAAAGGGACTTTTTTTAAATCTGTAATTTTGATGAAGAGAAAAGATTTGATGCCAGAAGAAGAAGTTTCAGGACAGTTTTCAGCCTCTGAGCAGCTCTGAATCCTCTACTCAACATGTAACAGACAGTTCTGTATGAACATGGATTTGAATAAATCTGAAATGATCCTTTAACATTTGAACAGATCCAGCTCTCTGTGTTTACTCTGTCCTCAGGGAGCGTTCCACTCGTCTACATCAGATTAAAATCTCCTTTTCTCTACATCTGCATCTCTCTGTTTTCTCTGTTTCTGCACCTCCTTTCTTCCTATTTTCCGCCCTTTCATTTTCTCCTGTATTTACATCTCCCACGCTCTCCCCCCTCCTCCTCCTCCTCCTCCTCCTCCTCCTCCTCCTCCTCCTCCTCCTCCCTCCATCTCTCCCTCTTTGTTATTAACTCCTCTCGGTTTGTTGCTGAGAGGAAGCTCACGTTGTTTCTGAGCGTCTCTAATGTGTTTTATTTGTTCGTTTTGCATAATCCACATTTCTGTGTTTATTTTTACTTCACACACACACACATACACACACACACACACACACACACACACACACACACACACACACACACACGTGACTGAGACAATCCATCTGTGTGTGTGTTTAAATATCACATGATGTGTGTTAAATGTTTCAGATTGTCTGACATGAAGAAGAGAAGAAGAAGAAGGAGAAGAAGAAGAGGGACAGATGGAGGAGAGGAAGGAAAGAAGAGAAAGAAGCAGAGGATTAAAAAAAACAAAAGGAGGAATGAAAGACAGAAAGAGGAGACAAGATGGAGGAGAGGGGGAAGGAAGGGAGGTAAAGAGGAGTTTAAAACTGGAGGAAAGTGAGGAGAGGAAGGAAGGATGGAAGCTGAAGACTAGACAAAAAGGAGGAAAAGAAAGAAAGAAAACTTCAGTAGAAATCAGAGGAGAGGAGAGACAGAAGAGGAGGGAAAAGAAGAGATGGAGTGAGAAGAGATTAAAAAGATGGGATGAAGGCAGGAGGAGGAAAAGATGTGGTATAAATGGAAAGAAGGAGAGAGAGAGAGGAGGGAAAAAATGGAGCTGTCACAGGAAAGGAGGAAAAACAAATAGAACAGAAGAAGAGAGGAGAGGAGGTATGGAGGAGAAAATGGAAGATAAATAAGTGAAGGAAAGGAGAAGTAGTGTGAAAAGAGGAGAAAGGAGAAGGGATGAGGAAGAAATGATTCGAGAAGAGAGAGAAGAAGAGGAAAGAGGAGGAGAAAAAGAGGAGAGGGGAAAAGGAGTAAATGAGGGAAGAAGGAAAAGGAGGAGAGAGAGAGAAATGAGAAGAAGGGAGGATGGGACAAGGAGGAGGACGAGGATGCACTCAGACACTGAGAGGAAATAATTGATGAGAGGAAAAGTTCTCTCCTCCTTCACTCTGCCTCTCGCTCTTTTTTTTTTTTTATCTGTTTATCTGAGCCTTGTTCGCCCAGACGGAGCAGCTGCAGCAATTAGGGTCAGAAGAAGAAGAAGAGGGAGAGGAGGAGAAGAGAGTTAAAATAACTACTCTTCCTTCCTTAAAGATGTTTTTAAAACAATTACGATCACAAAAAATGACAATTTGTGCACAGAAATATATGGATTACAGTAAGACTCTTACTTTGGTCAAATCAGATTTGGCCTTTAATACAAATATTTGTCAGTTCTTTCTCTTTTTTCAGTTCTGTGCTCCACACTAACTTCCTCTATCAGCCTACATGAGTGTGTTTTATCAGTAATACTCACATTTGAACACCTTTCTTTGTCATCTGTGATGTGAAAACATCAGATTTTCTCACAGTCAGAGACACAGAGTGTGTGTCCGCCGTTCTGCGCCGCTTCACTGCAGGAATTAAGAATTTATTTTGACCAAACCAGAGTTGGAGGCTGTTTGAACAGATGAAGCAAGATGTTTTTATTGAGTTCAAGTCAAGTTTGAATGAAGCTGGTGATTATGATGATAACATTTTTTGGTGAGAACAAAAATAAAGCTGTTTTTGGTTACGGGTACACAGGCTCTCACCCAAGCAGCGCGACACGAGATATACGAGATCTCGCGATACCTTCACATCTGTGTTTACATGCTACCTGGAAGAGACTCAGACAACAGAGAGATAACTGCTCAGAAATAGTGACTTGTTACGCATACGGTTGACTTTGCAAACTTTCAACAAAGAAGAAGGCGGCTTACGGATTTCATTTTTTGCATGAACTATTGCTTTAACATTTTACTCAAAGGATGTTTAAAAGTTATAAACATTTACACCTTCTACAAGATTATTAATGATTTCCTGAGACTCATGAACAGACACGAACTCATTCAGTGAAATTCAGCATCAGTTTGAACTGAAATAGACACATCAGTTATTCCAGCTGTGGTGTTCATGTCAAATGAGGTGAGTATTTCAACTTAACATGTTCCTTTGATCTCTGATGACACATCGTGGTCATTTCATGATTTATTACAGAAAATATATTACAGAGTTCTTCAGCACATGTTATCACCAGGAGGTTTTTAAATAAGTGCACCATCTAATGCAAAAATATAAGCCATTTATGATTCCATTTATTTATAATTCCTCATTGAAATGCTCTTCCTGTACATTTTGTTAGCTTCTATGTGTTTTATCCTGTTAATGTAATGCACACTGCACACAGGAATGAGGGGTCTCACTGTCTGATGATTGAAATTCAAATTCAACCCCAGATAACACCACATATCACGTCATTTCACAAAATGACATGATATTGGGCTGAGGTGGACAAACGTGACAGCTTCCCAAAAGTGCGGCCAAAACATCTGGATTAGTGGAGATCTGTCTGAACATGAGGGTGGACAGAAGAATCTACCAGGTCAAAAGAAACATGAGCTCACAGACTCGCCTCAAACTGCTGCTGTAGTGAACACAAACAGACCGGGACCAGAATGAACCGATAGTAAAACAAAACGAGTGCACACGACTCTAAAATGTTCCTCTGTGAGGATTATAAAGGAGGGAGGAGGTGACGGATGGAAAGAGGGCAGAGAGAAGGAGGGACGAGGTGTGGAGGCAGAGATATAGGGCTGAGGATGGAGGGATGAGGAGGGGCGTTCACAGGAGGAAGATGAAATCACTGAGCGGAGCAGCAGGAGGAAGAGGAAGAGGAAGAGTGGAAGTATGGAGGAGGGAGGAACAGAACATTACATGATGGAGGGAGGAAAGGTAAGAAAGAAAGGATGGAGGGAAGATAGAAGGAGGGCGAGGTGTGGACAGATAGATGGTCCCTGCAGAGCGTCCAGTCATCTGGAAAACTAGGACACACACACACACACACACACACACACACACACACACACACACACGCACACAGAGTTTTTGTACTTTACACCACAGACACACAGAATCCTGCTCTCTGATTGGCCGTCTGGTGACTGTAAACTGACTATTAACACCAAAACTTAACTTATACAAAATATTGTAGCTAAACTGTTGTTTTTTCAGCTGCTCTTTACTTTACATTTTGTTTTCAGGTCTCTGTGTCTGAGCATCTTTGCATCTCTTCTTTTCATCAGAACTAAAAGTCTGTAAAATGAGTCTGAAGAGAAACTTCACTTCTAGAAAATGTTATAAATGTCATACGACTGTAATCTTAAGGCACAAACATCATCCCCTCAAGTACAACATCTGGCCCAGCTGACGCAAACACACGACCCCGATGAACCGGCCTGGTCTCATTCCCAGGTCGTCATGTTAACCCTCTGTGTCTGTCATGGTTTGTTTTGGGTTTTTTTGTCAGTTATTTCCTGTTTTACTTTGTAGTCCTTGTCTTCCTTCTTGATTTTGTGACTTTACTTCCTGTCTTTGTCATTTTTCCCGCCCTTTTTGATTCTGTCACATTAGGTGCATTGGAGATGAGCCATTCCTGTGCAGATTTGATCACCAGTGATCGGCACGCAGTGCATGCCAGTTATTTTTGTGTCCAACTTGATCCCAACTTGCTTCTGGCGTCATGCACACACAGTCTGCAGACTACAGGTGATCAAACAGGATGTTAGTGTCACTTCCTATATGTTGGAAACTGTCTGACTGGACTTTTTGTCTCCGCCTCCTGCTGCAACCACCTTATCTCGTCTACCTTCCAGGACAAGGCGCACTTAATCTCAAATGAGCCTAATGTGCCAAATAAAAGAAGACGAGGGACCCAAACATGCAGACACAGGCGAAGCAGAACCAGTTCAAATGTATATTGATAACAAAAAAAAATGTATAAGAGGCTTACGTGGAAGGCTGGCAGGCCAAAACCAGAAAGTCCATAAAGAAACACAGACAACCAAGGAGGTCAAATGAAGAAAACAAAAATCCAAAAAGCAAATCCAGCATTGAAAAACTGAAACACAAGTCCAAGGCAAGAGAGACGACGTAGAGACACAGAAACAGAGAAACAAGAAGGTTAAATAGACGAGGAAATAACAACAAATGTTAAAAGAAAGGGTGGTAAAAGGACAAAAACAGGAAGTACAGTCACAGAAACAGGAAGGAAGACAAGGACTACAAAATAAAAACCAAAGTTCCATAATATATATATTTTGTCTCTTTTACGGACCGTCTTTAGTTAAACTGTTCTGGGTCTTCCTGGATTTGTGGCTCTGACTCTTCCCAAACGTCCTGTAAAATGGCGACAAGAGAAACTGCTGAACTTTGGTTTTTCTCTCAGACTTTGACTCTTGAACTGAACTTTTCTGATCACTCATATCTGCTCGCTCGCTCTCTCTCTCTCTCTCTCTCTCTCTCTCTCTCTCTCTCTCTCTCTCTCTCTCTCTCTCTCTCTCTCACACACACACACACACACGCTGTGTATATCTCACCTCTGGTACTCATTCTTCATATTACACTAAACAGCTTAACTATGATCCTCTCTTCTCTCTCTGTTCTCTTCTTTATCTCTGCTCTGACATTTCCTCCTGAAACTTCACTCTCTGTAAATCAGCTTTCTGTGAAGTCTTTGCTCTGATCCTCGGCTCCTCTGCGACCCGGCGGACCTCGGAGGAGACGGAGGGCTGACTGAGGGGGCAGAGGAGGTGGACAGGTGGATTCAGACCTGTGAGATCCAGATGTGACTTCCTTTCCTCTGTTCTGTTCTCACCTCTGATTTACTCAGAGGGTTTTCACTGAGGACAGAAGGTGACCACTGAGGCTGACAGATCACTGCGAGGAGGTTCAGCTGTTCTTAAACCTGCACAGTAAAGCTACACAGTATACTGCTGTGGTCAGGGTCAGCAGCAACACGTCTTGTGTGTGTGTGTGTGTGTGTGTGTGTGTGTGTGTGTGTGTGTGCACTATATTAAGAACATTTTCACCACTTTACCTTTCTGTCAGGCAGTCTTTTCTGACAGGAAACCACCATTATATAAGACACATATCACTCTCTCCAAACCAACCAAACTCCATTGACAAAATCAGTAATTTTACCTCACAGAACACAGAAGCTGGAGAAAACACACGTGCTGATGGTTTGGTTTGACTTGGTGCCGTCAGTCCAGCACAGAGGAGTCTGGACTCACCTGGATTCACCTGAAGGTGCTGGAAATGTTGAGTTTTCATCAGCAATAACTGAACTTGACTCCTATCAGCTGAAAGTGAACATGAAATGGTAAAATAAAGCAGAAACCTAAAAGTACAAACCACAACACAGGAGAGAAACTAAACTTCAGTCACAGAGATTCAGTTAGAAGTTACAAAAGTCCTGAGAGCTGAACGTACAGACATCTCAACTTTCTCTCTGCTCTTCTGCAAAAAACACAAACTCATCTATTGGTGATGGAAAAGGATCAATCACCTTTTGTTAGCACGTTCAGCTCTGTTGAAAAAACTGCATATACCTACTATATTTGATGTAAAGACAATATTGAAGAGAAATACTTCACATCTGTTTCAAAATGCTGCAATCAAACCTAAGAATCTTTTTTTAAAAAAAAAAACATTTTTGCAGCAAAATGATTCACACATTCTGAGTTACTCTCTTGAAGCTTTACACAGAGCACCGCTGTCTTTACTGCTTTGTATGTATTTATATATATACATACACACACAGCATATTTTACAACAAGTCAGAAAGACAGGTATAACTCCAGTACAGTAATCAATATGTTACTGTAAACTCACAGAAACAAAAATAAACGCAGTAAAAATACAATGTGACGGTAAAAATAAAAAGGTGTTCGCCAACACTGTATCGACAGTGACCAGTGTGTGTGTGTGTGTGTGTGTGTGTGTGTGTATTCAACAGACGCTCGCCTCAATCCTCAGGAGGTCATCTGACAGTTCTGTGGAAAATACAAGAACATGATGTCCCTGCTTCAGTTCTTCTAATTGTACTGTCATTGCGTGTCACTGCGTGTCACTGCATGTCACTGCGTGTCACTGCGTGTCATTGCGTGTCACTGCGTGTCACTGCGTGTCACTGCATGTCACTGCGTGTCACTGCGTGTCACTGTGTCACTGCGTGTCATTGTGTGTCACTGCGTGTCACTGCCTGTCACTGCGTGTCATTGCGTGTCACTGCGTGTCACTGCGTGTCACTGTGTGTCACTGCGTGTCACTGTGTGTCACTGCGTGTGTCACTGCGTGTCACTGCGTGTCATTGTTTGTCACTGCGTGTCACTGCGTGTCACTGTGTGTCACTGTGTGTCACTGCGTGTCACTGCGTGTCACTGTGTGTCACTGTGTGTCATTGTGTGTCACTGCGTGTCACTGCGTGTCACTGTGTGTCACTGCGTGTCACTGCGTGTCATTGTTTGTCACTGCGTGTCACTGCGTGTCACTGTGTGTCATTGTGTGTCACTGTGTGTCATTGTGTGTCACTGCGTGTCATTGCGTGTCACTGCGTGTCACTGCGTGTCATTGTTTGTCACTGCGTGTCACTGCGTGTCATTGTTTGTCACTGCGTGTCACTGCGTGTCACTGTGTGTCATTGTGTGTCACTGTGTGTCATTGTGTGTCACTGCGTGTCATTGTGTGTCACTAAACATGTAAACTGTATAAACTCTACTCGATCTACTCCTGTATCGTCCTGTGATGCAGCCTGATGTAGAAAGTTGAAGACGTACTTCTTCTCCAGTCTGTCTGTCCAGACTCCTGCTCATCAGGTCAACACACAGTCTGACATGGTCCAACAAAGTGTCTCTAATGTTGTCAGAAATATCCATCCATCTAACTGTTCACATCAAGGAATAATTTATTATGCTTCTAAAAAGAATTGCACTGTGGCAAAAAAAAAAGATGTAATCAGTATCAAGTGAGCCTGAGCTGGGTCCTTTTACTGAATATGTTTCTGTACCAAAAATATGTTTTTAAAAATGACTGAAAATATTAATTTTAAAATGATTTTAGGGATCAATAAAATCACTGAGTCAGAACTGTTTGTCTGTTCTTCAAAAACAACAGTGTGTTAAAAAGAAATAACAGACCTTAATGCTGTAACTGACCAATCAGAACTGGGTATTCAACAAAGCCATGTAATAAAACTGACTGCACGATAAAAGGAAATGCATCTGGTGTGAAAAGTCCTTCAGACGTTAGTGTGTTTTCATGTGTGTCTGCTGCCAGTTTCAGGTGTTTTGCATTTTAAATCTGAGTGATTGCAAGAAATTTCTTTCTTGCACAAAGTGTCTAATGTCAGAAACAGTGTGCAGTGTGTTGCAGAACTGCAAACAAAGTGCAAATCAGAAAATGTGTTTGTCCTTTTGGTGCCTTTATATAAATTATTGGTTCTCAACCTGGGGTTCTGCCCCCCTAAGTTTCCCAGGGGTCCTGACAACTTTTTTTGAGGTTCTGAGGTTGGAGGAGTTGATATACACATGATGTGCACACGCCTGAAACCTGCTGTTCACATCTACACAAACACAAAACACAGCTGATCCCTTTTTGGGCACAAAAGTTTAGGGTTTTGATGTTTTTATCTGATTATTCACTGTTAGTGTGTAAATAACTGTGGAGCTGAAACCCAGCAGACTGAACTGTAGTAATGCTGCTCTTTAATCCTCGTAGGATCAAAACTACAGTGTTAAAACAGGGCCAAAATTCATATAATCACAAGCCAAGAATATTTTTAAAATATACAGAAATACTGATCTTAGTGAACATCATAAACCAGCTTTTATCAGCCAAAGAGAGAGAGAGAGACTGTCCTTGTCTCTCTCCTTCTCACACACACACACACACACACACACACACACACACACACACACACACAGTATATTTTGTGTGTGAGTGTATTACAAACCATCTGTCTCAATATCTGACACATGAAATCAGACTTTAATCTGATTATAACGCCCCCGACCACCAAAATTGCCTCAAAAAAAAACAAAAAACACCCACGTAACCATGGTAACAGCCCCACCCATTAGGTATTTAGGTGTGTGTGTGTGTGTGTGTGTGTGTGTGTGTGTGTGTGTGTGTGTGTGTGTGTGAGAGAAGGATTTGTGGTGAAACAAGGATTTCCTAATCGCACAGCAACAAGATAAATGACTTTCTTGGCATGTTGAAGGACACAGGGAATGGTGTGTGTGTGTGTGTGTGTGTGTGTGTGTGTGTGTGTGTGTGTGTGTGTGTGTGTGTGTGTGTGTGTGTGTGTGTGTGTGTGTTTCTCAGGGGTGAAAGTAAAGAATCAAATCCTTAATTATATTTTGCAATAAATTCCTGGTGCTTCTTGTTGAAGGGCAGAGAGAAAATGTGTGTGTGTGTGTGTGTGTGTGTGTGTGTGTGTGTGTGTGTGTGTGTGCGTGTGCGTGTGCGTGTGCCGATCTGCAGTCAGTTTGGTAGAATTTAGGTATAAATAAATGATTTAATTTAAAATATGGATGTTGGTAAAAATGCAGCCCTGGCAGTTCTGGTCTGTCTCTGCACAGTGTTGATGGTAAATGTAGTCCATTCAAGCAATAACTTCCTCCTCAGTGCTGCTATATTGACCAAGAAAACTGAGTTCTCCTGTTCACAGCGCGGTGCTGGCAGTGCCTACATGTACCAAGATGCATTGCACACAAGCTCCTGACACCACATCGTGATTTTTATTCACCAGTGATAAGAGAAGCAACTGAATAAAAAGGTCCAGTTTTGGTGAACGAATGATCAACACAGGCCTGGGTGATTTAACTGACAAAGTTGATTACAATAGTGAGGTTTCATATCAGCAGATATCAATAATTATCAATCATGAAGCTTATAACTAGATGACATGTTTGTTTGATGACAGCTGAGGTGATAAAATAAGTTTGTTGTATTCCTGATCCTGGTCAGGATGAATTTCCTGCAGTTTTCACTCGATGCTGCTCTGATATCTGCGGTCAGGTCGCAGAGGCAGCAGACTGAGGATGACGCTTTCCAGCTCCTCTTCCTCAGTTAGCTCTTTGTGATGTAAAAGAACAGTGGTTCTACTCTGAGCTCCTTGAACGCTGATCAAACATCTGCCACAGCGGTGAGCTGACCTCTCCTGTTTTACCTGCACTCTTTTTGTCTTTTTCTCGTACGAGTTACTCACGCTGTTTTTGGCTCATATTTAACTCCACGCAGAACAACACAGATTGGCTGTTTCACTCGTAGCACCAATGGATCTAATTGGCTGTGTATGAGTCAGGGTGGGAGTACATGTGGGGTTTGCCCGTTAAATGATTGGCTGTTCTGTTAGCACGCTCCATTATCGAGGGGCATAAAACTATTGATGACATGTTTATCACTGATAGATATTCTTATTTATTTGTCAGGCTGAAGTAAACATGACAGCATCAGCAAATTCTTTTTTTCCTGACATGAATCATATTCATTCAGCTTTGCTTCCCTTCATATTTTTCCTCTCGTCATCCAGAGGATGTAATTTGAGAACCACTATGCCGGGCTGAACCACTTAAATCTTGGCACATCCAATCATTGATCACTGATGTACAGTTACTGAGTGTTTATGGGACCAAAGTCAGCGTGTGATATTCTTATATGAATCTGTGTATGCTCAGATATTTTGTTGTTTGTGTGATCTGAGTTAGCAACTGCTGCGTGATTAGTCAACTAAACAACTGAACTTCACCACCCTCACTAGTCAGAAAATACGAGTCAGTTAAAATATTTATTATTTGATTAACGTACCAAGCTGGTTAACTGTTGCCTCTAAGACGGCACCCAGCCACCCGCTAACAGACTCTCTCCCATGTAATCAGCAAAGGGGGGACGGACCTCCAGGCTAAGAACCACTAATTATAACAAGAAAGTGAAAATAAATTTTCATGAGAAACAGACTAATGTGTAACAACATTCAGCACAGACATGTGGATGTTAACCTGCAAGGAGAGTGGGCTGCTAACAATGCTAACGTTAGCATCCTGGATCTGACGAGATAATGCATTTAGTGAGCTGTTATGTTCTGTATGATAATGTGTAGCCTAACGTTCATAATGCACGGTGCAAAGTGCCACACATTTCATCAAATACATCTGATTATTGAAGAGTGTGATTAAGGCTTCAAATGGCTCTTAATACATGCAGTGTTTAATATTATCATTTACAGTTTTCTGAATGTTTTCTTACTTTTAGACTTGTTATCCAGTCTAAATGTTTAATCGGTCATGAGGAACATCTGCAGCAGCATGTAGACATTAAACAGCAGAGGCCCGAGAACGAAGCCTTGAGGAACTCCACGCCATGTTTGTACACTCAGGTGTTTAATAACTGATGGACACAAAGTACTCCTTGTCTTTGAAACAGGATCCAAACCAGCTTATCACTGTGCCAGACAGTCCACAGTCCCACTACTACTGACATGTCTGTGTCTGTCCTTGGACCTCGCTGACAGGCTGTGGGGATTTAAAGCTTACAAAAGCATGTGAACAGATTCAAAATGAAGCCATGAGATTCTCTTTGGGTGTGTGATCTATGTTTCATTTCAAAAAGTGTGGCCTGAGGAAGAAAAGCTGACAGATTTATTAATACTGAGAGTTGGAATAAGACAAAACTTAGAAGTTACAGGATAGTTTAATTAAAACTAAATTTAGTACTAAAGTTTAGTGTGTAAAAAAGGTTTAAAGTGAGATTTCTTACATCTGGAAACAGGATGTTATGTTACAAACAGGAGTTTGTCAGTCATGTGAGTTTGATGAAATAGAAAAGGAAATGCATTTTTGTTTTACACTGTCTTTTTTTTTATCATTATCAAATATTAATTAGGTAAAATTATTTCTTTGAAAGCTGTGGACATAATAAGTATTAAGGCAACAAAATACACAGAGCTGATTAAATCTCCTCCAGTGACTGAATTTAATCTTAACATGTGACGACTATCTTGTTCAATTTCTCACATTTATAAAAAACAAATTTCATGATAAAAATTAAGCAAGTTACAGGTGTGATTTTGCAGTGAAGCATCTCTCACTGGTTTACTAGCAGATCTCCAACATGGCAGCTGCACCGACGCACAACTTTAATGGATCATAACATAACAGGTATGAAATTAATCTGCAGAAACTTGTTTATGGATGTTAGTTTCTGAACCACGATAAAGGTCAAAATGTGGCCTGCAACAGACGAGGTAAACTTTGTTTTTAGCTTAGCAGTTGTTGAGGACTTGCAGTCTGTATACTGCAGTCATGAAATATTTTTTTTTCCTCGTTTTTTTTTAAATTGTGAAGCAGCACAGCCAGCAACCACAAGAGGTCCATAAACATATAGTCATAAATGTGCAGAAATAATATGAGGCTGAAGGGTCCAGTAGTGCGAGAGATTGGCTGCAGACAAACTCCAGCCCCGCTGGTCACTCACACACGACCCGCTGCATAATCTCCACCAGGCGTGACTGAACATATGATTTAACCTTCAGTTAAAGAAAACTTAAACCCTGAAATGTGTGTGTGTGTGTGTGTGTGTGTGTGTGTGTGTGTGTGTGTGAGCAGCAGCAGCAGGCTGTGGTGTATGAGCCTGTTTTATGAATGTGAAGCAGGTGGAAAAGAAACGTGTTTATTGTTCCAACATGAATAAAGATTAACGTCATTACACACAGAGTGCAGCTGCAAAAAGGTCACTGACTTTAAGATAAAAGCCTCAGAGGAGCAGCTGCTGCACGCTGATGTCCAACACAACCAGAGTTCAAAAATACCAACATTATTATGTAATATTATAAGAAGGGCAGTTTGTCTTGAAATAAGGAACCATTTCTTCATTTCTGAGACGGTAAATTGATTCATGAATCACCTGTGTCTTTTCTTTTCATGCAACATTTATCTGACAGCTTTAGTTACCAGTTACTTTATGAAGAGTTTTGCACACAAGACACATAAAGAGTTTTTAAAATCAAAATAATAATGTTGAGATTTGTGAAGGTGTCTCACTGGGCTCTGGCTCATTCTGACAACATTTCTCTCTATTTTCAGGATTTTTACAAACTAAACAATCAGTCAGAGAAAATAATCATCAGATTAATCTGTGGTGAAAATAATTGTTAGTTGCAGTTTGATACAAAATCATCTAATGAGATCAGATACGACACGTTTCACTGCACTCAGGACATTTTATGATTATAGTTACAGTTTCTACGCAGGACTTTTACATGTAACTGAGTATTTTTACTGCAGTAAAGAATCTGTTTTACATGAAGAATGGAAACAAGAGAAACTGTTGGATGATTTTCAGTCTGAAGAGGAAGACAAGCATCAATTCCATCAATGAAAAAGTCCAAAGCTGCACAGGCACAGACACACACACACACACACACACACACACACACACACACACACACACACACACACAGAGATTTGGTCAAACTGTTACTCAAATCACACACTTCACAAAACTTTCTGACTTCATGAGGTCAAAGGTCAACATCTAAAACGTGAACTATTCATAACCAACAAATAAATAACAGACAACTGCTCAGTGAAATCTGATTTGAAAGGACGAGGGATGTTAATGACTTGCTTCACACGGTGTTGCAGCGTCCGTTAGGAAACGAGATCAACCTCCACGTTGAAAACAGAAAATTAGCACCTGGGATGCTAATGATAGGAATATAAACAAGCTAACAGCTGTTAGCTTTTCTTTTGCAGTGATGTGGTCATTTTAATACCAGACATCACCTCCTGATGTGCAAATGTTCCACCAAAGCAAGTTCCCCCTCGAGCACCATCGCTGCATCCTGGGCTTAGCTCCGCCCAAGACGTCTGTGATTGGTTCAAAGAAATGCAAACAAGGCAGGTGTTTTTTTTCCCTACAACAGAATGTGTACGAGTCATTTGTTGTGTAAAGAAACTTACAAGTAAACTTGAAATGAGAAATTTGTGCCACAAACAAGAAAAAAAAGAAAAAAGAAAATGTGTGTTAATTATTAATTAATCAAACAATTCATTATTAATTGATTGATCAGTTTGCAGTGCGTAACGTAAACGTACTGAAGGGACAGTGTGTGCTCACTTCCACATCTGAAAGAATAATCCTCAGTGTGCACCATTAGAGCAGTTTGCACATTTGTTTGCAGATGAGAGTTTGCACGTTTTTACACACAGACCTTCAGTAAATCACCAAAATTTAAACAGTTGATTTTACTATATAGACCAGAAATTGCATAACATAAAACCCCCAAAAGGTCACTGGAGTGGCTCCGTTTTTATCACTCACTTACAGAGCCGCCCTCTGACCTCGCAGCCAACACTCAGGTCCCGTTCAGCTCATCTGATCTGAGCTGCTGTCCACCGTTCAGACCACAGACACCTTACACAGAAAGCCTCCACAGTGGTCAAGATCTCTGACACTCACTTCAAAAATTAATGAGGGGTAAAATTAATTCAAATTAAAAGAATAAATTAAGAGGCACTTAAACCTGTTGGATGTGTGACGGGTTTCTTTCTTCCGACTGACGGTAAGCTATAAATCATCAGACTGAAGACTCAAATTAATTATTTATTTAAAGACCATAATGCCTTGTAAAATATTGAAAATGATCATACAAATATTTTTGTGATTTAAATCCTGTAATATAATACAAGTGTCGAATTAACTGAAGGGCAATTACATTATTTTTGCAGCACTGAAACGTGTGAAAGTTCTCTCTTAGATTCTGTTCTTCCCTAAAACCAAATCTGACATAAGAATCTTTAACCTGCAGCAGTCGATGGATTTTTGAGGACATGGAGTTGAATATGTTTGTAATACTGAGGATGTTTATGTCTCTTTTTTATTTTTGTCTTTTCTAGTCCGCTGTAGTTGTTTTTGTTTCATCATGTTGTTTACATGTTATTTGAACATTAAACTGTTTTTTTTTTTTCTTTTTAAAGAAAACATCTAAGAATGCCAGAATCTCTGTGAAAGCTGTGGAAGTGGGTTTTAAGAAGAAACTTCTTCTGAAGAACGGCTGGTTGGTGAATGAGCCAAGTCCTGAAGTCCTGAACCAGGACTGTCGACTGTCCGTAGATTTTGGACTCAAATTTTCCTTTTTCTTTCTTTTTGTGACACTCAAAAGACAACTTTTAAACTAATGTGATCGTTCCTCGCCTGTGGATTATCTGGAGTATATTTAAGCTGAATGTCTTCTGGTTTCATTATGTAGTAGAGAAGTCAGATATTTCTGCAGCTAATTTCTCCAAAACTCTGCATCTAACACCAAAAAATAACAGGTATGAGGAAAAAAAAACGTGTGGTTTTGATTTTGGGGCAGAACCGTCTTTTTAATACTTTCAAAGTCGTGCCGACAGTCGTAAAAAATATTGACAATTCGTGTCGTGAAGCAGAATATGTATTTTGTGACTTTTTCACAAAGAGCTTGAGTCAAACAGTGAGTCAGACGGAGACTCCTGAGACTGACAGCAGCTGCACAAAGATCCGACACATCAGCTCATAAAACATTTCTAACATTTAATCAACGAGTCGCCTGCAGACGCCAACATGATCTGATCTCGTTACCGTCTCTCTCTGTCCAGCCTTCACTCTCTCTTAGAGCTTTTTTTCTTTTAGTCACTGGATTTTTTACTAAATGAATAATTTATGATCGTTTCTTGCAGTTATTACCATAATGTCTCAATTAACATACTCTGATAATTAGTGTAACCTGCTGATTAGCATATTACACAATGACCTGAGCTGTGCTAAATGTCATGTTCCTGTGTGTGGAACATTATATTATACAAGTGTGACCTGTTACATAACACACACACACACACACACACACACACACACACACACACGGTGTGTGTTTGGACTCACGTTCCCATCATGCCCTGAGAGAACAGAAACAGGTCTTATTATTTAAATTCTTGTTATTTACAAGATTTCAGCGACTTCAGCACGAGGAGAAAGACTCACTTCTTCTTCAGATGTTAAATATAGTCGTGTAAAAGCAGCAGGGAGGTCAAAGGTCGCTGAATCAGAAACACCCCAGTGATCCCGTCATACTGTCGTCATGATCGCCGTTTGTTTTGTCAGCTGATCACTGACATATCAACTTATTTCTACACCTGTAATGGCGGGGCGGGGACTCGAGTCACTCGAGTCTGACTTTTTGAGGACACAAATTTGAGGACATCAGATGTGCGAGACCGCTGTTACTAAAAGACTTGACTCTGACCTGGTCTTCATGACTTCAGACTTGAGACAAGTGACTCAAAAAGACTTTTTAAAAAGTAGCCCCTATTAAATATTAATGATTGATTGATTTCTAGTGCAACTGAATGAATTAGCATATTAGCTCTTCAGTTCCCTCGACTGGAAGTGTGTTTTTGATTGGACGGATCTCAAATAAGGTCTAAGAGAAGATTTATTGATCCCACACTGTGAAAATTCACATCACAGCAGGTCAAGGATCAAAAGTCCAGGTTGAAAAGGACTGAGTTGTGAAAAGAATTCAAATAAAAATAGAATAAAATATAAAAAGAAGAATAAAAATATAAAACTATGTACAATATTTTCACCTTTCACTTTGAAGTGTCTTAAAAAATGGTTGCTGGTTAAATGAGACAGACATAAACATCATCACGTCATGTGACCTTGGTGTCATTTGTTTATGGTCCAAAATTCACTTTTAACTTCTTGCGATAAAAAAAAATCCTTAGAAACTGTTTGGAAAAATGCGGGCACTTTCAAAACACAGCTGATAAAGACAGACAGCCATCAAAGCTGAAAACGAGTGTGTCTACCTGATACTGATGTTTCCATCACTGCTGACCAGACCTGGAGCTGATAACTACTATAACAGACGAGTGCAGAGTCACGTGACTCAGGACTGAATGCTGATTGGACGGTTTCACACTGAAGGCAGAAGCCAGATGTTAGTGTGTCTTCTCTCATGATCCCTCTCTCCGTTATAAAAAATGTCAAATATGAGCCAGAACAGTCAGATCAGTCAGTCAGAATCAAACTTTTATTTGGTTTAAATATTGGAAACTTTTAATTTTGTATGACTCGACTTAACTTGCTTGATTCTCACCACAGTAACTCGTTGAGACTCGAAGGTTAAGACTTGTGATTTGCCACACCAGTCCTGCCACAGATCTGCAGATCTAGATCCGCTCACCGCCTCGTCTTTACACTCCAAACTTCCTGTGTAGACCTACAGCAGCATAGATCAGAGACTCATTACAGCGCCGCTCCCAGGACCCGATCGATCGCAGGTTATCGATCAGATTCACACTGTGGCCCTCAGAAGTCCTCCACCGAGGGAGACGCAGCTGGTTTCTCTCATTATGGATCTGCGGTGGAGTTCTCACTCCATTACGGGTCGGGGAGGAGAGGATAGATGTACGGTCACATAGATCAGCAAAAACCTCGACCCCCCCTCGTTCACTCTGGAGGTGATCGGAGCAGAAAGTCTGGTTCATTTCCAACTCGTCCACATTAAAAACTGAGAGGGAGATTCACTCATGGGCTTTACTGTGTGAGGTCAATGAAATGTGTCTTCTTTAATAACACACACACACACACACACACACACACACACACACACACACACACACACACACACACACACACACTGATCTCCCTGTGGTTGTCTGGCTGCGGCTCCGTGCAGCGGTCAGCGGTTCAGTGCCTTGCTTCAGGGCACGTTGGCAGTGAAACTGGACTGCAGATCATCAGAACATCAGGACACATCAGCTCCAAAAAGTCTCTGATTTAAACATGAAATCATCTTTTCATGGAGTGAAACTGAACTGATAAAACATCTGATTCATTAAAGGGCGAGAAAATAGCCCTCATGATGTCATAGTGATGTCATCAAGAGTGTCTTTGCGTGGACCACTGACTGTATATAAAGATGGACGACAAACATGGCGCCAAATCATCTAGATGTCCCCCTGCTGGTTGTAGTGTAGGTCATAAGCCCCGCCCCTTCCATCTTAGCCCAAATTACAAATGTTTTAAGTAGTCAGTGGCGTGGAATTCATAAAACAGATCTGCACCAAACAATCTTCAATGATTTCTTGATCAATCAATTAGTCATCAACTATTAAAATTACTGTTCAACTATTTTTATAATTGATTAATCAGTTTGGATTTTTTTTTTTTTAAAATAAAGTTTTTACATGTGAATATTTTCTGGTTTCTTTCCTCCTCTCTGACAATAAACTGATTATCTCTGTGTTGTGGACAAAACAAGACATTTGAGGACGTCATCTTGGACATTTTATGGACCAAACAACTGATCAATTAGTGGGAAAATTATTACCAGATTGATCACTAGTTGAAAAATGGCCTCAAACATGTAAAAACAGGTGGAGCGCAAGGATGTACGTCTGTTTGGATCTATTTTTTAATTAACAACATTGTGACAGGATTAATTTTTCACCATTTAATACTAAAATACTCTGAGTATTTTAGTCAGGAGTACTTTTACTTTAGTAGTACTTGAGTACAGATATTCAAGTCTCTTTCCACCACTGGTGATTTTCTCTTTAATGTCTCCAAAATATGAAACTCTCTTCCTGTTTGTGTTTTTAAATTCTCCTAATAAATCAGTATTTCCCATGAGGGTTACATGTTTTTATTTCTTTTTCCATCTTCTGTATAAATTGTTTTAATCTCATTTATACATTTAAATCTAAACTGTTTTTTCTTTTCAGTCAGACTGAATTTATTACAGACAATTAGCATAATAAGTTTAAATGTATGAAGTGAATATTATATTTGATAAAGAGATTAATAGTTGAAGCTGTTCAGGCTGAGCTGTGCTGACAAGCACCTCTTTTATGTTACTATGGAGACGTCACATGGAGACAACAGGAGCTGTGATTGGTCAGTTTGAGTGAAGACATGTTATCTGAGGGGTTTAAAGTGAAAAGCTGGCCGTCATAGAGAGTGAAGAAACTTTAAATATGACATTTTCAGTTTCTCTTGCTCTGTAAAAAAAAAAAAACATGAAAGATTTCAAGTGAACTTACTTCAATAGATGTTTGAATTTTGAGCTCAACTCAAACTAAAGTTTTGAAAAAGTTTTACCAACTAATTAATGTTAAAACTAATGTTTTGTTGAGATCATTAACTTTTTTTTTCTTTGGGTAAACTTGAATCTTTGAGATTTATAAACCCGGGAAAAGTTGTGTTTCTAAATTACTTAAACTCATTGACAAATTGTAATAATTGTTTTTTGATTTATTTTAGTTTTTTCAGTTTGGCCTGTTGAAAGTCTTTATACATATAAGGACTTTCAACAGACCAAATTCATAACTGGGTTAGAAAAACGAGAGATGCGGCGTTGATTTTAGGATTCAGTAACCTTGTGTTTGGACTGAAGGACGTCCTGACTGCAGTGTTGAACAGTTCCTTTAAATGTGGAGAACATCAGGAGACATACGCAGGGTAAGAAAGGAGCAGAGCAGCTTTTTAAGGCCCCTCTATCCTCCCACAGAGCGTCTGAACCCCCCACGTCTCTCCGACTTCTTCTCTCTGACTTCGTCCTGTGTGGAGGTGAGAACTTCTCTCTGCAGCTCCGGTTTTTTTTTACTCGTTACACAACAGATTCTGTCACTTTTCATGTGAACAGAACAAGAACAGCAGCAAGCAGGACTGTACCAAATAAAAACCTGTTATTTCTACTGAGGTTTCTGAATGAAGCTCTAAATGTTTCTCATTACTGTCATCACCAAAATCCTCCGTTTGATTAAAATCATACATCAGGTTAAAAGATTTAGCCTTTTTTTTAAAAAAAAAAATCACCTTGATATTAATGGAACTTGTCAGTTTTTAGACGTGATCATTATTTATGTTGCTGTTCTTACAGGTGTGAGCCTCCCTCTGTGTGCAGAGATTTAAATGTTGTTTCTGAAAGATGAAATAAAAACAAATATGGACTGAAGTGGAATATTTTCTTAGATGAAGATTCTTGAGAATTGGGACAAAACTGATTTAGGAGGTTTTGATTTTTACTCTCCAATCATGCTGGAAAATATATTTTAAAAGATCAAACTTGACTATAAAACCAGGTGAACGTCCTGGTTATTAAATTATTTATTAAATGTAGATGTCGACTCTGTCAGATGGAAAATCTGATGGAGTCGACATCTTACAAAGCTGACAATTTCTTTTCATTTCACAGCGTCGTCGTAGCGATCAGCCATTTTATTTTTCAAAGTGCCTCAGAGTCTCTTAATGTGAATCAAAATACACATTTTTAAACCAGAATTCTTATTGATCTTTGATTTAGAAGGACGACAGAGTCGACATGTTATGGTTGAGACACATCTGATAGAAATGTTATTTTATGAATTTGTCTAAAAATATAAAGTTTACCAGAGTCTGAGGAGTATTCCCGCCTTTTTTAAACCAGGAAGTGAGACAGGGGTCCTTAAGTTATAGCTGACCCTTTTTATGCCTGATTAAATCAACATTTTCTCATAAAAAATACATTTTAAAACAGAGATGATTATAACACACCTCTGTTATCTGCAGGAATTGTTAGATTTAGATTTTGAAGGATCTGAACACATTTTAATTTGTTTAAAGTTCTGAATTCTTGTCAGAGAAAAAACTGTTTTCTGAGACAGTTTAGAAATTAAAAACATCAAAACAAAACAAAATATTCAGAAATTACATATATTTCATATATATAAAGCCATAAAGAATAAAATTTCTTTTTCTCACGAGGATTAGAGGATTAAAGTGTTAGTATTAATAATTTGTGAAGGTTTTTTTTGGTAGGACATGATTTGTCCCAGTTCTCATGGTGACATACATTTCTAAGAAAAACAAACAAACACATATCTTCTGTTTATGTAGATTTTTGTGTTTTTATTTCACACTTACTTTATCAATGTACTTTGTTTTTGGTTGTTGTTTTCACACTTTCTTTGGCAACATAAACGTCTGTTTCTGATGCCAATAAAGCTTTTTTGAATTGAACTGAGTTGTAAATAAACAACCGGCTTTGATTCAGCAGGTTGTGAGCTGCAGTTCGCCCGGCGACCCGCTGCTGCTCCCTGCAGGGAGCCGCTCTTCGATGGCGGACCGTCTGTGGCCGAGGCTGAGCGGACGGGACAGAGCTGACGCTGGGTCCAGACCGGTACCTGGTGCTGACCTGTCCGCCAGGCCATTCGCCAGATCCTACGGTCGCCATCTTCTCTGATGAGAAGACTCACCAGCCGGTGAGCAGGTGCTGTGGACGCTGTGGACGCTGTGGATGTTGTGGACGCTGTGGACACTGTGGACGCTGTGGACACTGTGGATGTTGTGGACGCTGTGGACGCTGTGGACGCTGTGGATGTTGTGGACGCTGTGGACACTGTGGACGCTGTGGACGCTGTGGACACTGTGGATGTTGTGGACGCTGTGGACACTGTGGACGCTGTGGACGCTGTGGACACTGTGGATGTTGTGGACGCTGTGGACACTGTGGATGTTGTGGACGCTGTGGACACTGTGGACGCTGTGGACACTGTGGATGTTGTGGACGCGGTGGATGTTGTGGACGCGGTGGACGCGGTGGATGTTGTGGACGCGGTGGACGCTGTGGACGCGGTGGATGTTGTGGACGCGGTGGATGTTGTGGACACTGTGGACACTGTGGACGCGGTGGACGCTGTGGACACTGTGGATGTTGTGGACGCGGTGGACGCGGTGGACGCTGTGGACGCGGTGGACGCGGTGGATGTTGTGGACGCGGTGGACGCGGTGGACGCTGTGGACGCGGTGGACGCGGTGGATGTTGTGGACGCGGTGGACGGTGTGGACGCGGTGGATGTTGTGGACGCTGTTTCTGAAGCTTTAATTTTCACTTTTCATTTTATTTTATCACAGTTCAAACTTATCATGGGTGACATTTTAAATGAATTTATTTAATTTAAAAAAAGATTTCTGACATTCCTCTACACCAGCGGAGCTCGTACCACAGTTTGAGAATCTACGATAGACACCTACCACAGGAGGATGCAGCAAACCCATCAAACTGACCCGGCGTGATTATGCCTAACCTTTTTTTTTCCGTTTTTGTTTAAAGGTTAAATATTCAGGAGATTTACCGGAAAATATAAAACAGGTAAAACAGATTCCCAGGGTTGATGCTGCACAGAAGTACTGGGCGGAAGGATACCCTGTTCCTGGTCAAGAAATAGTTCCAGTACAACGTCCATGATGGAGTTCTCGTCAGCCGTCTGAGGGCGACGCCACGGCGGCCATTTTGTGCTCTGGTCTGTCAGCAGGAGAATTTTTTCAAGCAGGAAATGGATGAAATAAACCAAGACACTTATACGCATCCTCTCTGTAACTCTGTCCATCTCTGATTAGATCTTTTTCATTTCTTTCTACCTTCTCCTCCTCCTCCGTCTCTCCTCTTTCACTCTGTATTCCTCCTCTCCATCCCTCCATCCGTCTCTATTAAAACATTAACAGTGTGAGCCATGCGTTGAGATGGTCTATAATTCCATCCAGGCTGTTTTATAAGGCCGCCTGCTACTCTCGCTCTCAGGCTCATATACATCCTGTTCCTAAGAGGAAATGGCTGCTTCCCCTCTTGTTCTTATAAATAATGTCGATGTTAAAGTGCTCTGCTGCAGCACAAACTCTCTATAGCCAAAGTATACAGGCAGGACAGTAAAGTTGGTCGTATAGGCGCTTGGTTTTTTTTGTCTCATGTGTTTTACGTAAAGCTGCAGAGGGTTAGGATTCACTTTGGATTCATTATATTTCGACGTATGCAGGAATTATTTCGTTCCCCTCATGGTTTCTCTTCTGACGGAGGATCTGTGTGTTAATGGTCGGCTCAGCTGTAGTTCACTTTTTAAAAATGTGACTACCTGAGCAGCAGGAGGCCTTCACACGGTGCTGTGCCATTTCTCCGATGGTTAGTTATTCATGGACCCCAATAGTCAGAAAAATGTCCCATTGGACCAAAAGCCCATTTTTCAGACAGCCTGCGTCTCAAAAACAAACTCATTGCACCAAAACCAGAAACTCACTCCCTGCAGGTTTTAGTTCAGTGACTGATGACTCTGTCCATGGTGCTGAATCAGTGGAAGTCATGCCCTTATCAGGTGATCCTTCAGGCCTTAAACCAAATGAAATGAAAACACGAGCTCACAGATTCATCTGGTTCCATCAGCTGGTGCACATCCTGTCACCTGAGTCAGCAGAGTTACCTTAACCAAAGCTAACCACAGGGACAGACGGTATCTGTGGGTCAATAACGAACCGTCAGAACAACGAGCAGTCTCCCCTCACACAGCCGGCTCATCGGTTAAACACTTATTATCCAGTTTATTCAGATCTCTCTCAGTCCTCACTGAGTGTAAACCAGGCAGGTTTATACTCTGACAGACGAGCTTCAATAAAACTACAAGCTCACTCACACAGATAACGAGCTTCAGCAGCTTCCTCCATCTTTGACTCTCCGTCTGTTCGTCCACTCACATTTGATCTTTACCAAACATGAACCTGAGCAGATTTATTTTGCAAAATTTTGTGAAATTAATCTTGAAATTTCACCATTTCAGTGCTGATGTGAACTTTAGAGCTTCTATTAAAATTTTAATATAGAACATAATAATATGTCTCAAAACGTTAGACATATATTTATATATTGCGTTGAGTTTTGCACAATGTTCAAAGCAGAGAAATCTATTATTTATTTAAGGTAAAGTGGAAATATATTACAGAACACATTGTGCATTTTACAACAAGTCAGCACAAGTGTCACCATCAACGATTACCTTGTATTTATTGTATTTATATGAATTTTCTCACACAGCCGGACTCTGTTGTTCTGTTTCATGTCGTCTGTTTGATGATCTGTGGTTGTGTGTTTGTCTACCTGCTCAGAGACAACAGATGCAAAGCAACCGCTGGCTAATTCTGGAGCATTTACTTTTAATTATGATCCACCCTTGCAGAAATAAACAATAAAATAAGAACAAATAAATAAAACGGTCTCGATGTCTAAATTCTGCACAAACATGCAGATTGATCAGGCTGAACTGGAGCGTCTCAGTTCCAGGACTCATCTGTTTTACTTTTATTTTGACATTCAGCTTAAAACAGGAAACTGTCCAGGTGTCACAGATCAGATCAGACTCGCTCCAGATGTGGTCCAGATGATGTGATCACATTAATGTGTGGTGCTGCATTTACACCTGCAGTTTGTCCTTAAACATATCATCTAAAAACAACTGATAGTGTTACTTTTTAATTTATATTAGATAGAATTTATTGTGCGTCATCAGAAACTGAATGTGAGATGATTTCAGCTGGTTACTGCATGAATCAAAGATTTCTCCTGTGAAATGAACCATTAATTGGTGAATTTAAAGGGTTTTTTATCAAAGCACCTGAAGGAGAATGTGGATTATGTGAAGCGGAGACACAAACAGTCTGCAGCATGTTTTCCTGGCAGCAGCTGCAGCAGATTATGTTTCCCCTCACATATATTGCTTCTGGAGGGGGGGCTGCAATAGGTTTATGATTTCACGTCCAGTTTATTTGCACAGTGATAAAACACAGGAGCAGAGCAATAAAAGCAGCATGATGAAAAACAACGATAACAAACTGAACAAAGAGAAACAAATGAGCTGATCGGACCGCAGCCGAGGAGAGGAGGAGGAGGAGGTGAGGAGGAGGAGGAGGAGGAGGAGGAGAGAGGAGGTGAGGAGGCGAGAGGAGGCGAGGAGGAGGAGGAGGAGAGAGGAGGTGAGGAGGCGAGAGGAGGTGAGGAGGACAAGGAGGAGGAGGAGGTGAAGAGTAGGAGGTGAGGAGGCGAGAGGAGGCGAGGAGGAGGAGGAGGAGGAGGAGAGAGGAGGTGAGGAGGCGAGAGGAGGTGAGGAGGAGGTGAGGAGGAGGAGGAGGAGAAGGAGGAGGTGAGGAGGAGGAGGAGGAGGAGGAGGCGGGAGGAGGTGAGGAGGAGGAGGAGGAGGAGGAGGAGGAGGAGGAGGTGGTGAGGAGGAGGAGGAGGAGGAGGAGGAGGAGGAGGAGGAGGAGATACACGGAGCAGAGAGGAAAAGGAGAAAAGATGACAATAACGTATAAAAGGAGAACAGCTGATTTAAGATGGATTTAATCAATAAGTGTTTATGACAGTCGATCAGGATGCTGTAAAAACATCAGAGACACTAAAACTCTCCACTGAAACCGACTGATGAACATTTAAAGGACCATTGCTGCTTTGTTTCTTCAGATTTAACTAATAAAATTAAATCGCAGTTACACTCCTGCCGATCATTTTCCAAATCATCCATCAGTTTCAGACCGATTTCCTTCCTTTAAAAATCAACTTAAACTCGATGTTGTTCCAGCACCAAATGGTGTATAAATAAAGACACCAAATACCAGTAATTTTCCGTACTGATTATCATTTAGTCTGTACTGAGTTATGCAGAGACAGACTGTCACTTTATGCATAAATGTCATAGAAAAAATGCAAAATAAAGAGCAAGAAAACCTGCATATGGAGCAGGTGGGGTGGACTGATGCGTCAAACACACCCAAACTTTCTGCCCAGTGGCCACAGTTTGTGTCTGATGTTTACATGCAAAGTGAACATTGATTTATTTTAACTTTAGTTAACTTATCTAACTGACCTCATGCACATGGCGCATTTCTGTTACATAACTTACCTAGAACTTATTTTGACCGAAACCGCAATCTTTTCCTAAACCTGACCAAACTGTGACTGTTTCAAAGAGTAAAGATCAGCAAAGATCAGCAGATCCAAACATCATGAAACGCACCAGACTTCACTGCATTAAACGACACAGAAGCTTCAAATGTGAACTCAAAACCCATAAAATGTTCTTAAAGCCAAAAATGAAAATTCAGTCATTATCCACTCCCCCTCATGCCGATCGTGAGTCGGGTTTATTTTGTTTATCCACAAAACTCTGCTGGAGTTTCACAGGAAAAGAGTGTTGCACAATCTCCCAAACAGTGGAAGTGAATGGTGACCAGTTTTCAAATGTAAAAAAAACAACAGAATAAAAACATAAAATGCCTCCATACTACTCATCTGGTGTAATCCAAGTCTCCTAAAGTCCTGACATGCTGTTTGCACACCGTCACACCACACACACACACACACACACACACACACACACACACACTCACACACACAAACTAAAGATCACAGAGAAGATTCAGACTAAAAACAGTGGAAATAACATTTTTAAGTCAGCTTGGCATGTTGGGTGACAGTTGTTGTCTTGTGTGATATTGCTTTATTTAATTCTCATTTGATTAAAATAAATGAACTAATAAAATTTGATTGTTCTTTTCTAACCGTGCAAGTCTGTTAGGTGTTTTTCTGCAGACAGGAAACACCTGAAATCTCCAATAAAGCAAGTTTTCTTGAGTAATTCACATCCAACCGAAGAGCGTTTAACTGCATCAGTACCACATGATGTAACTGTGAGCAGACTGAACAGGTTTCAGCAGCTTTAAAGACATAAGGACATAAAAAACATAAATCTGTTTCTCTTTATCCACAGAACATCTCCGACATCTGGATCTGTGTGATCAGCACAGATCCAATCAATCAAATCAATATTTTACTGGAACAGTTTGTGGATCTTCAGTGTCTGAGAGGAAACTGATCGTAGAGTGAAATCTAAGAGACGGCGCAGGAAGTGGTTTTATTTTGTCATTTCAACAACTTTTTTTGGTATCAGAAGAGAGAAGGAGAGGAAGAGAGGAGGACAAATGCAGGGATACTGGAAGGAATCAGAGAGTAACTGAGAGCAAGAGGGGAGGTGAGGAGGGTGAGGAGAGGGGGAGGTAAAAGCCTGGGTTGTGTTTTGCTGCCTGGAGAATCCATTTAGAGGTTAGACTCTCCCTGCTGATAACTAATGGACCTGAAGACTGAGAGGAGAGGAGAGGAGAGGAGAGGAGAGGAGAGGAGAGGAGAGGAGAGGAGAGGAGAGGAGAGGAGAGGAGAGGAGAGAGGGAGAGGAGAGGAGAGGAGAGGAGAGGAGAGGAGAGGAGAGGAGAGGAGAGGAGAGGAGAGGAGATGAAGAGGAGATGAAGAGGAAGAGGAGATGAAGAGGAGAGGAGAGGAGAGGAGAGGAGAGGAGAGGAGAGGAGAGGAGAGGAGAGGAGAGGAGAGGAGAGGAGGAGGCATTTCAGAATGAAAGCCTCCAATAATCTGAGGTCAGTGTCAGAGATGTACAGAGGTCTCCTTCAGCTGAACATCTGCAAATTAATCATTTTAATACCAAGTACCAATAATTAATTCTATGGATTATTGATTATTATTGATAAATCATTAGGTGTGTCAGTAAAATGTCAGAAATAATATCAAATATTCAGTTTCCGCAGCTCAAAGACTGAACACATTACTGAAAAAATCCCATTGTGTCATTAATATTTTGTGAAAATTACCAATAGTCATTCCTGTAATATTGTAAAAAAAAAAATCAATAAACATTGATATCGAGGTATTTTGTTCAAAATATTGTGATATTTAATGAGAAGTAAACACATTATAAGACATTTAACTGGGAGGAATCCCTGACCAGTCGAACAAACAAACAAACTCAGAGATCAACAGTAAAGTTTGTCTGATCGCAAAATTGGACAAATGGTAAAAAATAATTAAATACATAATGATTTCACAGTAAACTGTAACAAATTTCCCTGAAATTACAGTAAATAACTGGCAGCATCTTTGCCATTATTATACTTTTACTTCCACAGTTTATTACTGTTATTCTTTTTACAGTATTTTTCTGTAGAACAACTGTAGGACATTAAACTACTTTAAATTCTTCTTCATATTAATTAAACAACTTTTTTTTTAACTCTTTATTTTCTCAACCTGACTCACCTCTTGATGTGAATACATACACTCAAGCCACCACATACACAATTTAAACTTTATTTATCATTTATTTTCCTAATTTGTACCTTTGTTTTATTCCAAACACTAATACTTAAAGCTGTTTGTTTTATTTTATTTTAATTTTGTTTTATAAGTCTCAACACATTCAATACTTTGTAGTTTGTTTGTTTGTTGACACATGTTGTCTTTAATGATTATTGCACCTCATGCAATTTGAATATTGCAGAAAGGCCATATTATGATTTTGATAAGATTTAAATGAGTTGTGCAGCTCTCTCTCTCTCTCTCTCTCTGTCACCAAAGCAGTAACTTCTTGCTGATTCCCCGTCCTGCACTTTACTGAATATAAACATTTTTCACTACAGACTTCATCTTTTTTCATTCAGTGGAATAAAACAAACATGTCAGATGTTTCACAGTTTAACACACGTCTGCTTCACTCCACAACTGAACTGTTTGAGTCATTCACACCTTTGAACTCACACTTTATCTGTTCCTCCATTCACAGACAGGTAGGAGTACAGAGTCATATAGAGGAGAGACGCTGTGTGTGTGTGTGTGTGTGTGTGTGTGTGTGTGTGTATAAAGCAGTATGGTGGGTTCAGTTGGAGCTTATGGCAGAGTCCTGACTCACTCTCTATTTCTGATGTTTCCAAAGGCTCTTTGAACAGCAGATAATAGATCAGTGCTGGAGAGCTGCAGGGTGAACACACACACACACACACACACACACACACACACACACACACACACACCCCATCATACACCATCACACACACACTCTCACTCTCCATCCACATGGCAGCAGCGAGTGTGTGTGTGGGCGGCAGCAGGGTGAAGATACACCACCGTACTCGAGAAGCAACGAGTGGGAGGCGCACACACACACACACACACACACACACACACACACACACACACAGAGTTTGGGTTTTTCACACTCCATCTCTCTTCATGGTGGAAACAGACTGTAAAACTCTCCTCCGTAACCAATAACACTGACACACGCACAACAACCTGAGAGGAACGCACACTCGTGTTGCCATGGCGACCGAGCAGTACAGTCATCCGGAGCAAAAATAAGCAAACACACAATAGCAAACCCAGGGTAACTCACCCGAGTGTTGTCATGGTGACGATGGTGTACCAGAAGGAGGCCGGGATGGAGGTGAAGGTGGAGCCCTTGGTGCCCTTCTCGGCGTAGAACATGACGGTGGCGAAGATGATGATGGCCATGGTGAGGGAGAAGAGCAGGAAGCCGAGCTCGGAGGCGCAGCTCTTCAGCGTGTAGCCCAAAATCCTCAAACCCTGCGAGTGACGCGAGAACTTGAAGATCCGGAAGACGCGGAAAACGCGGAGGGTGACAAAGGCGCCGCTCACGTCCTCATTCTCGGGCATCACCAGGCCGATGTAGTAGGGCATGATGGCCACCACGTCAATCACCGACATCACCGAGCGCATGAACTTACAGCGGCTGGGCGCGGCGAACAGACGCATCAGGTACTCGAAGGTGAAGATGAGCACGCAGGCTGTGTCCATGCAGAAGAAGGCCAGCTGGTATTTCTCCCCGCATGGGAGGTCTTTGACGCTGCCTTTGGGAGGCCGGCAGGGGACCGTCTCCACCACGTTGGCGATGACGGAGACGGCGATGAAGAAGCCGGTGACATAGTAGAAGACCAGCGCCATGGTGGAGGTGTGGGGGTTCTCGAAGGCTCGCCACAGCCGCTCCCTGGAGGTGCTGTGTGGAGGGAGGGGGGCGTCCATCGCCTCGTTGGCCTCCGTGTCCTCGGCCAGGCGCTCCTGGTTCTCCTTTTTCCTGTCCCTGTATTCCTTCACAAAGACACAAAGAGGACAAGATTATCTTTTTGATCAAGTTAACTGTGTTTAAAACACACAACAACGAGTCAGAGAGAAAAAAAAATGCTCAGGAGAAAGAAATGTGCAAAACAGGTCAGAAATTTGTTTAGGCGACATAACTCTGAGCAGCTTTAAGTAAAGTTAGTAACTGGAACTGCTGAGGCCAAAATCCTGCTTCAAAAACTCTCATTAAGGTGGAATGCTCTTGTGTATTAGAGCTAAAAAATGAATTAATTTATTATCAAAATTGCAATATGGTCCAGTGTGCAACATCCAAAGCTGCAATTTTTTGATAAAGGTAAAATGTGTCACAACATACCATTATAAATAAAGCACCGTGGTGCTACAGAGATACACCGGCCAACAAATCATTTTCTCCAGACGGAAGGGAAAATGCTGTTTGGTGCAGACTGCAGCAAAAATCACATCATCCTTTTTATGACATGAAAAAAAAATCCCCATTAATTCATTCATATCACAATATCTGTCAAAGTAATCGATCTTTCAGGCTTATTGTGTATCCAATTAAAACAGATAAAGAAGGTTGAACATACCCAGACAGAACACAAGCATCTGTCCGACGTCGGCCTCAGATCGTGCGTCGGCATTCTACTTCTAAAGTCTTTAAGTTCATCTGAGAAGCATCGGCCCATAGCAGGGACGTGGTTTGCCAGAGGACGGGATTATGCGCCATTTCAAAGTCGGCGATAGGTCGGCTATGGATCGATACATTGCACGTTATCCAACTGGCACCAACAAAACTGAGAGTAGGCGTTGGAGACGGAGAGGCTACCTCATGTCAGCCACGACTGGTCTTCAGGTAAGCTCACTTTAAGCAAATATACATAAAAAGTAGCTATTTAAGTCAGGATTTGGTAACATAAATTGTTAAGCCCTGACTGCGTATGCTAGCACAGGTGAAGAGCCCAGATGCCGACTCCTAACAGGCTAGCTAGCTAGTTTTAGTGAATGCACTACTGCAGCAACAAACTGTTTCAACAACAAGAGTCTTTACTGAAACCCTCATCTCAGCCAATCATCACCCAGATGCTTCAACAAGTACAACAACAGCAACAACAACCCTGACCCCGACGTTCCCGCCGTTTCCACTTTACAGCATAAAAGCTCATGAACACACCAAAGTCACATGAATGCAGCATAACTCTAACTGTAAGTCAGTTTTATCAAAAAGGTGTAACAGCATAAATACAGCTAATTTAGACTAGTTATTTGGTGTGACTACAAAGCTAGCTGTCCTAGAATGATGCATGAATGCTTGTAAGTCAGGATAACCACAGGTGTTCTCCTTCTGCACTGCAGGGATGCAGAACGTTAGCTTAATGCACTGATTAATATAACTAGCAAGCTTGTAAGACGTCTAGCCTTGTGGTCACAACAGATAAATGCAAAAGTAAGTCTAAATTATTTATTTGAATCCATTTACATATTAACCAGAAGGCTGATTTCAACATTTTTCCCACTTGGCTGCTTGTAATTCTGAAGATCGTATCATCATCATGTTAGCTTTGTGTGCTATGAACTGAACCTTGTTAATGCTAATATAATGTTGGCTTCATGCTTGTGTTGATTTTACATTTGCCACAGTCTACTAAGGTTAGCTGCTTTTCCTGTTAGCTGTTAGCAAGATAGTTCAACTTTAGCCAGCAGCCCCCACAGGTGCTAATAAGCTAACGGTCCCCTGAAGGAAGTTAAATGAAGTTTCTTATTGAAGCCAGAAAATTACCAACTAGAGTGATTCTTTACATGAAGACCAGACTGACTGCTGAGATCCAACAAAATATGAATTACTATGAAGTTTGTGTTGCCTCATTTTAATGAATGTTGTGACGTTAGCTTCACCGCAGTTAGCTGCTCCTCCTGTTAGCTGTTCCCTGTTCTCCTACAGAGACTAATAAACTGGTCCAGACGGTGGTTAAATTCTGTCTTCAAACATTTCATCTCAAATCCTAGTTGACAGGACGAAAATGCTGCAATTTAGTGTAACAGAGAAAATGGTGAAGAGCGGCAGAATCTGTGAAATCACTGGAGGAACAAAAATAAAAACCTTGTTGACTGTTTCTCGTGGGAAACTGTGGGGGTGTGTGTTGAGCGGGTAAAAAAAAAAAAAGAAGCCCAGAAATAAGAATCTCTCACAGTTGAATCAACATTTGTGAGCAAATCTGAGGGGAAAAAAAAGAACAATTATCCATTCATGAGTCAGTGGACGGGTCGGCTCTAAAAACAAGGATATAAAGAGCCTCTGAAGACGAGGCGAATGTGACTAATGGTGATATAAAGAAGCTCTGAAAGTGATTTGTTGTTCCGAGAGCGAGTGGGGAACTTGTTTATGACTCGTTTAAGAAATCACTTACAGAAACACGAGGTACGAAGCCAAATTCTGAGGCAATAAAGAGCCAATCAGATTGTATTTGAGCTGCTGGGTGTTTCAGGGGGCTCATCACTGCCGTCTTAATGAGCTTCAGTTTTATAATGGAGTTTGAGAGCAGCGCTGGTTAGTGATCCCCCTCAGATTCATCCATGTTTTGACACTTTAGTCATTTAGCTGATGTTGCTTTTCTCCAAAGAGACTTAATGAGCACCGGAGCACGAGAACCGACATTACAGTCGACCATTAAACCATGAAAGAATACATAAATACAGCAGGTACGCCAGGAATGGTGCAGGTATAATAAACATAATCATCTGAAAGGGCTGCAGAGTTTCATAAATATGGAAGCTGTGGTCCTTCTTTACTGGACTTTACTACTAACAGACTAAGTCCATGTGCAACATGCATCTGCAGCTGTTTCAAAGTAAAAGTCTTCTAGCTGCCACAAATTTTGTGGAACCAAGTGAGAAAGGGTTTTAGACCAGCAAGTGACCAGTCATGAAAACCATCCAGTTCCACTCTCTGGCCAGTTGACTGGTGCAGCCCTGGTTTTGATTTTGCAAATAGAAACAATAAACATAAAGTCCAAGAAAAGCCTGTAAACCTCCTCTTTTATTCCATTTTCTAACAACAGAGTTGTGTCCAGGCCTGGACGTCTTTGACTTTTTTTCAATAGATCAGTCAGTAACAAATTAATGTAGTTAATGTAACGCCCCCTGTTGGCCAAACATCACAACTCTTAGAACACCAAAACAGAGACAAGACCCAACCAGGAACATGCAAGTGATCATCTTTGACTTTCAGACATTCAGACAAACGCTGCAGCTCCTTCTTGGTGCCAACCATAGTGATTTTAAAGACAGAATTTCTTTCCACTGAGCAGAGAGAAGACAGTTTACCTCCATGCAGCAGTCTCCGATGATCTCTGGCACGATGCCGTAGAAGGCCAGCTCCTCGTCGAAGGCCTGGATGCACTCGTGTCGCGGGTAGTGGAGCTTCCCGGTGCGGTAAAAGTTCAGGATGTGTCTGAACATTTCAGGGTCTCGGTCGAAGAAGTACTCCTGTGTGTCCTCGTTGTAGAAAAACTCCTTCTCTGACGAGCCCAGCAGCGTGTCCGGATAACGGTCCAAAGTGTTCTTCCATGTCTGCAGAAACCAAACAGGAAGGAAAAGAACTTCTATTTTATGAAAATATAATACTAATTTACTAATTCATCATTTGGAGGATTTACTGTTTAACACAATTTTGTTGAACAAGTCAACAAATTCCTTTGAATGACTTGTCTGTCCTGTGTCCACATGAAAGATCTTTTATTATGAGCTATTTTATACTTAAAAAAGAAAGTGCCTTATTTACCTTGAATTATGAGAGACGGTCCCTGCTGCTTCACATCAGGTAACTTATGAATTTACTGCATTTTAACATTTTATGATCGGATGTATTTGCTGTAACATTTTAGATCATGTCATAGAAATTAATATTAAATTATCTTTTTTTAAATTATGTAGGCTAATGTTTCTAATTATGCAATGTTCTTAAACCATCCAGTCATGAATTTCAACTGCAGCTAAAATCACATTAACGATTAACTTACTGTATCTTGTTTTATCAATATTTTTCCAAATTTGAGACCAAAGTGAAGAACTTTAAAAACACAAACAGCCAGTTCAGTTAAACAGATGCTGCTGATGATCCACCGTCATTTCAGTCACTCATTTCTAAAATGATTTTTTCTGTTTGGAGGCAGTGGTGGAAAGTAATGAAGGAGATTTAAGTTACTCGAGTAGAGCCGACTTTACTTAAGTACAATTTCAAGGTATTTCCATTTTATGTAACTGAATTCACCCACTGCACTACATTTCTGAGGGAAATATTCTGTTTTTTTCTGCAACATATTCACAGCGTAGTATATGTGTGTATACACACACACACACACACACACACACACACACACACATATAGATATATGTCTGTCTGGAGCCGCAACTACTGAATGCTCGGTTTTCCTATTTTTTTTCAGCTCCCAGTACAATTTAGACGAACAGACACTGAGCAGAAGATGACATATTAATATATTAATATATTAATATATTAATATTAATAGATTACTGTAATAATATTACTTTAACTCTAATAATGTCTTTGATCGTATTTCAAATAACAATTTTGGTGGAGTTTAATTTATTTAATTGATAAAAAGGTCAGTGTTTAATGACACTGATCATTCAGAAATGAAAACATGGCTGCACCACATTTACAGATTTCCATCTGCAGTCCTGCAAATAACAAGCAGACACAATAACTTACATTTTAAAAGCAATAAAAACGACAGTAAATGCAGGTGTCTAACATAATAAAAGCAGTAGTTACACACTGCACAGTTCAATACAACATGAAATACACAATAACTACATGCAATATAATATCTGGGGACCAGAGGACTCTGGGGATGAAGGAGTGACCCTGTCATCAGCAGGGTGTTAAAAGGTTTTTTTTATTATTAACAACATGTTAAAAACACACAAGTTCCACCTGAAGGAGTGACTGAGACATGGAGTGAGACGTGGAGCGAGACGTGGAGCGAGACGTGGAGCGAGACGTGGACTGAGACGTGGAGCGAGACGTGGAGCGAGACGTGGAGCGAGACGGGAGCAGTGGAGCGTCACTGATGGTAAAAGTGAAGTAAAGGTCTATTTTATGCTTAGATGTTATAACTTTGTATTAAAGCCGAGCATTTCTGTATGTTTGTGTTTCTATTTATATCACAAGAACATCAAGCTTTTGTTTTTAAAAAAATTAGGACAAAGTCACAGGCCTGACAGGAACTTTCTTCTTGTTCTGCCACCGCAGCACAAAGTACTTTGATTCCTGAAAGCCACCAAAAATCTATTTTTGTTGTGGAGCCATTTTGTTGTTATTTCAGCTCAAATGCACATCAATGCTCTGATTAGACGTACAGTATTTACAGCCTTCAGACACGTCGGAGCACATCGAGAGAAACACAAAGTACTTCTGGAAGTTTTTTAAAACTCTTACTGGAATCACTTCTGTTTTATTAGAATTTGTACGAGACTGCATCCATGACAACTTATAGTGTCAACTGTGAGTCCATCCAATCAGAACGCTCTGGATTCTGTTGCCATGGAATCTGAAAGGTTGATCTCTGTTGGATAAATTCATGAATGTGAATCGCTTTTTAATTATTTTGCAGAAGTTCCTGATTGCAGCGACAAGGCTGCTCTGAATGTGATGCAGTAAAACTCTTAAAAATGTAGCTCTGGCTGGAATAGCTGCTGTGGCTCATGGGTAATGAAGTATTTAAAACTATTCCACACACACTGAGAGAAAAAACCTGGCGCTCATCAACACCTACAAAGAACAAGTTCGAAATCTGTTCAGCAACTCCTGTGTTCTGTGAGCTAAAATTACTGATTTTGTCAGTGGAGTTTGGTTTGGAGAGAGTGATACTTGGTTCCTGTCAGAAGAGTCTGTCTGACAGAAAGGTGATGTGGTGAAAATATTCTAAATAAAGTGTTTAAGCTTAAGCTGATACAGATTTTTCAGGTGTCTGAAATATGTTTTGCTGCCGACTCTGTCCACAGCAGGACATTGATTACAGTGTGTACTGTGGGTAACACACTGACTGTGGAGAAGAACCCACACCTCAAATAGTACAAACTATCCCTTTAAGATAGTGTTAAAGGAGCAGACTGTGGCAGAGGTGGAGAAAACTTTAAAATGATGGTCCTGAATCCCCTGATATTAGACCTGATGAAGACACTTGTGAGTGACTTCTCTCACTGTTAAAAGCTTCAGCTGAACAGAATGAACAGCAGTTAATCCAATTAAAACTAACTATGGTATTTATTCAGTTTATCATGAACCCAGAATGAAATTCTAATTGGATGTCATTAACAGATGCTGTGGGTCTGCAGCACAGAGCCGCTGCTGCTGACGCAGTTTGAGAAACCCGACATGAAAGAAGCGTTCTCGACATCAAAGAGGGACGGCGGGGGGTTAATGTAAATGTAAATGAATTACATTTCACCCAAAGAGATGATGTCCTTGTTCTCAGAATAAAAAGGGAAAAGGCCTTCAACAATTTCAGAGGAAGAACGCTACGAGTTCTAAACAAACCTCAGCAGAAAATGTTGGAGTATTACTAAGATGAACCGCAGCGTCACCGTGTACCGAAAATCTTCAGCCACCGAGGGTTCAGGAGACAGAAGGTTCACACAGGAAGTCAGGAGACGTTTTAAATCCACACATCCTCAAACACTGGAGCACTTTTTATTCTGCTGAGTCCACGAGTCGGAAACCTTTACCATCAAAAGAGTCATTTTTGACCAAAAAAAGAAAAAAAAACACATCTGTCTGGAGCTGCAACTATAAAACTCTCTTTTTTCCCTGAAGACTTTTTTTTTTAAATATGGCATTCATAGCTGGAGACACAAGAAGACAGACGCAGAGCCACAGACAGGCTGTGATGCAGATTTTACTTTAAATGTTATTAAAACTTTTAAACTAAAATTTGATTTGTTGTATAGGCTACATATTTTTACAGAATTGCTTTACACTGTAAAAAATAGTTGAGACAACAACAACATGCTGCAGTAGATTTTTGAGTTTTGAGCCCAACTCAAACTTTTTGACTTCTGAAATGGACTGAAAGTTCTGCCAACCTGTAATCTTTAGTTGAGATGATTTACTTTCCTTCTTTAGATAAACTTCAATCTTTCTGTTGTAGATACTCAAAAAAAGATATTTCAAAAACTGTCAGCTGTGAAGCTGGAAATATTTTGGTGTCTGAAAATAAAATGGTTTTAATTACAGATATAACATTTCAAACACCATTCACCTTCACTTCAACACTTTTACTTGATTATTTTTCATATACAATTTTTTGTTTCAAAAACTCAAATATTAAAGTTTATCTGAAGAAGAAAAGCGTTCATTCCTCCTCAGCGATGTCGTTTACAGGGTCTGTTTGCTTTAAAAAGGAAACGGAAACATATTTATTTGGATGCCATATATGACGACACGACTCTTCACAATGAAAAATATTTGACGCTAAAGAAGAAAAGTAAATTATCTCAACAAAAGATCAGAACATGGAAAAGATTTTTCAAAAGTCAAGAGTTTGAGTTGAGCTGAAAACTCAAAGATCTGACGCTGCCTTGACACTGAATTTTCTCAGCTTTTTCATTTTTACGATTTAGACCCTAAACAATGATAACTGAAAATTAAAATGTGAAAAATTCATTTCCATATAATTTTTCACCAAACTCGAGGCTGTGGAGCCGCAGGGTTAATAATGTCCCACTAATTCTTCAGAAATGGGACAAAACTTTTTTTGTGTTTGTTTTTTGAGGGGGTTTTGATTTTTACTCTTCAATTATGCTGGAAAATATATTTTAAAAGATCAAAGTCTTTCTTAAACAAATGAACATTGACTGTCTCCTGTGTGAAAGTCCAGCGTTTGACCGTCCGTCCACCCGGACATCATTCCTCTGTGGACTTTTTGATCTTTATACCACGTTTGGCCTCATTGCTGTGATCATGTACACAAATCTATAGATTACATTTAGTGATAATTTCATAAACTGCTGCAAAACTGAGCTAAAAATGTGCTTTGTTTGCTGTTAATGTAAATCGTCTTCAGAATTGGGACAAATCAAAGTCCTCCCAAAAAGAAACTTTGAGAATTATGAATAGCAAATCTGTAATTACAAGTTTTTGGTGAAAAATTATTCTTTAAGGATTTGAAATATATGTAATTTATGAAATGTTTTGGTTTGCTTTAATTTTTTTTAATTTCTAAAGTTGTTCTGTGGAAGAAAACAGCCTCGTCTGACAACCTGCTGATCAGAACATCTGTTCAGTTCAAAAAGCTTTACTGGCACAGAAAACAGAAAAAAATGTTCGCTGACAAAGTGAGTGAAATGAAAAACACACAAAAAAAACAACAGACAAAATGTCATTTGTTATTAGAAATGAATATCACATATCAGATCATGTCCTACCAAAAAAACTAATTCCAATTTTGATAAAATTTTATTCTTTAAGGATTTCTATATGAAATATTTTAGTTTTCTATCATTTCTTTATTTCTAAACTGTCTCTGTGACAGAAAACATCCTCTTGTCTCAGACAAGAATTCACTACTTTAAAAAATTAAAAAATGTGTTCAAATCTAACAACCTGCTGATAATATAGGCGTAAAAATGTGGTATTGTTATCATTGTTTTTAGTGAAAAGTGTTTGTTTTGCAAAAAGATGATTTAATCAGGCATAAAAAGGGTCAGCTATACCTTAAGGACCCCTGTCTCACTTCCTGGTTTAAAAAAGGCGGGAATACTCCTCAGACACTGGTAAACTTTCTTCTTATAGACAAATTCATTCAATAATATTTCTATCAGATGTGTCTTAATCATAACATGTCGACTCTGTCGTCCTTCTAAATCAAAGATCAATAAGAATTCTGGTTTAAAAAAGTGTCTTTTGATGAACATTAAGAGACTCTGAGACACTTCAAAAAATAAAATAAAAATCTTTTAAAATATATTTTCCAGTTTAATTGAAGAGTAAAAATGTTTTTGTCCCAGTTCTCAGGGATTTTTGGAGCATGCTCAGTAGACGTCGACGCTCACCTGAAACCTGACCCCGCTGACGTTGACGTACAGGATCTCATCTGATCTGGACGAGTTGTCCACGGGAGGTTTGGGCATCGTCTTCTTGGCCAGCGGCAGCCATCCCACCGCCGCAGCCCGCGCAAACGGCAGCCACGTCGCCACGCCGGCCGCCATCTTGCATCAGTTGGTTCCGTGCCCGCAGAGAGTCAAGTTGTGTCCTGGACAGGAGGGCGGAGCTAAAAGTATCTTGAGGTGAAGCCTTAATGAAATTCTCGCTCACTTTGCCTGGCAGCGAGAGACGAAGCGGTCCGACATGTTGACGGGGGGAGGAGGACGGGGGGGGAGGAGGGGCAGAGGGAGGGGCCAAATGGCAGTTTAGGTGTCAAGCCATGAAAAAAATGCCGTAAAGTGGCGGGAAAACCGATGCATCTGACAGACGTGTGGCCTGTCTTTTAATTTGATGAGATTCTAATGTCCTTCTGGTGGACGGGGGCGGAGCCGTCCTGGAGCCCTCCAAAATAAAAGCAGACCTCCTTCTGGCCTGCGAGGCGACCCTCAGGGCAAAACAACACCCTTTAAAACCCAGAAACTCTCAGGAATTAGATGGAATATTTCCTGTTTTGGTCGTTTTTCCCGACAAACTTCAGCCTGTCCAGTCCTGTTCCTCTAAATAATAAGATGTTCCAACTCACAACACAGACTCTCCTGGTAGACAAACATCATTTCTTGAAATCTCAGCAGTCTCAGAACAGCAGAATATGTGTAAAATAATAATAAAGTTACTCTGTGATATTGCCGTCACAGGTTTATTACCGCTGGGATTCGCAACAGAAAGCAAAAAGATATAAATCCAGGTAGGAAAGTGTTAAAGCACTGGTTGTCTGGCCTCCACCTCGCTGCAGCCTCCTCCCTCCCTCTCTCTCTCTCTCTCTGTCTGTGTGAAGCTCTCTCTCCCTCTGAACACTGATTGGTTGCAGCGCCGCAGCCTTTCAAATTCTTATTAAATTGTGATGATGGTTCCTGAAGTTGCAGGATAGACAGAATCGTGGGTGTTGCCTCCTCCCTCCCTCTCTGTGGAGATTATGGATGTTCAGCCTCCCTCTTCATCTTCCTCTCCTCCGTTTTGCTTTTGCTGCTGTTTTGTCCTCTAATTTCCTTTCATCTGTCCCTCTCTTCTACTGTCTCTGTTGTTGAAATAGTGGGACATTAGTGGTCGTAGTGTTGGTGGTGGAGGAGAGACAGCGAGGAGGAGGAGGAGGAGGCGTTGGGTCGTCCTTACTCCATGTCCATGTATGGCCGTCCTGTCAGAAAACACACAAACAGAAAAGAGACAGAGAGTGAGAGACAAACCAGGAGGAGAGGGGAAAGAAAGAGAGAGGAGGTCTGGGAGGAAAACTGGAATGAAGGAAAGAAGGGAGAAAAGAACTGAAAGAAGAAGTGAAAAGGAGGAGAAAGAGTTGTTCAATGTAAAGAATGTGAGAAGTAAGAAAAGAGAGAGGAAGGAAGGAAGGGAGGGAGGAAAGGAGATGAAGACAGGAGGAGAAATGAGAAACTGAGTTGTCAAAAGTATGAAAACAGAAGAAGGAGAGACGAGGCACAGCGAGGAAACAGAAGAAGGGAACGAGGAAGGATGGGATATGGAGATGAGTGAAAAAGTGGAAAGAGGGAGGGATGGGAGTAAGAGGGGAGGAAGGACGAGAGGAGGAGAAAGAGTCGTAGGCAAGAAGGAAGGATGGATGGGAGGGGAAAAGACAAGGAAATGAGACGAGAGAGAATGGGGGAAAAGAGGGCAAATGGGAAAAGGAGGGAATGAGGCAAAGAGAAAAACAGTTGAAAGGATAAATTGAGTTTTCAAAAGAAAAGGAGAGTCAAAATAAGACGGAGGAGAGACGAGATTATAAAAAGAAAAAATGAAGGTAAGTAGGAGGCGGAAATAAGGCAGGATGAGCTGCAAAATGGAAAAGAGGATAAAAAAGATGAGAGAGAAAAGGGAGGAAATGGAGGACAGAGATGATGCAGAGAAGAAGAGAAGAGACTCTTCACAAATCTAAAGTTTGATGTTCATGTTCAGTTGTTTCCTCAAACAGCTGCTCGCTGTATTTTTGTCCAACAAACTGGAGGAAACAGTGCATTTGTCAGGGACTATTTTTAATCCATGTTTGGTGCTCTAGTGAGTATTTGGGGCAGCAGGACTGTGGACACACACACAATAACCACGAGGAGATGCAATATGACCACAAAGAGACACGAAGCAACCAAAGAGAGACACAAAACTACAGACAGATACATAACAACTGTACAGAGATGCAGAATGACAACAAGAGGAGGCTAAACAACCACAAAAAGACACAAAATAACCACAAAAAGACACTAAACAACCACAAAAAGACACAAAGCAACCACAAAGAGACACAAAACAACCACAAAGAGACACAAAACAACCACAAAAAGACACAAAGCAACCACAAAGAGACACAAAACAACCACAAAGAGACAAAAAACAACCACAAAAAGACACTAAACAACCACAAAGAGACACAAAACAACCACAAAGAGACACAAAACAACCACAAAGAGACACAAAACAACCACAAAAAGACACAAAACAACCACAAAGACACAAAACTACAGACAGATACGTAACAACTGTACAGAGATGCAGAATGACAACAAGAGGAGGCTAAACAACCACAAAAAGACAAAAAACAACCACAAAAAGACACTAAACAACCACAAAAAGTCAAAAAACAACCACAAAAAGACAAAAAACAACCACAAAAAGACACTAAACAACCACAAAAAGACACAAAACAACCACAAAGACACAAAACTACAGACAGATACGTAACAACTGTACAGAGATGCAGAATGACAACAAGAGGAGGCTAAACAACCACAAAAAGACAAAAAACAACCACAAAAAGACACTAAACAACCACAAAAAGACACAAAACAACCACAAAGACACAAAACTACAGACAGATACGTAACAACTGTACAGAGATGCAGAATGACAACAAGAGGAGGCTAAACAACCACAAAAAGACAAAAAACAACCACAAAAAGACAAAAAACAACCACAAAAAGACACAAAACAACCACAAAGACACAAAATAACCACAAAGAGACACAAAACAACCACAAAAAGACACAAAATAACCACAAAAAGACACAAAACAACCACAAAAAGACACAAGACAATAATAGAGATGCAAAACTGGTATAAAGAGACACGTAACAACCACAAAAAGACACAAAACAACCACAAAGACACAAAACTACAGACAGATACGTAACAACTGTACAGAGATGCAGAATGACAACAAGAGGAGGCTAAACAACCACAAAAAGACAAAAAACAACCACAAAAAGACACTAAACAACCACAAAAAGACAAAAAACAACCACAAAAAGACAAAAAACAACCACAAAAAGACACTAAACAACCACAAAAAGACACAAAACAACCACAAAGACACAAAACTACAGACAGATACGTAACAACTGTACAGAGATGCAGAATGACAACAAGAGGAGGCTAAACAACCACAAAAAGACACAAAACAACCACAAAGACACAAAATAACCACAAAGAGACACAAAACAACCACAAAAAGACACAAAATAACCACAAAAAGACACAAAACAACCACAAAAAGACACAAAACAACCACAAAAAGACACAAGACAATAATAGAGATGCAAAACTGGTATAAAGAGACACGTAACAACCACAAAGGGACACAAAACAACGACGGAGACACTAAATGACCCTGTTTTTAATGTTGCAGACTGGCCACTGGACAGTATGGATGAAACATGGACCAGTCTTAATTCAGAGGAGAACGAACGACTTTATTAATCCCTCTTGGGGAAAATTCTTTTTTTTTTTTCACTCCATTGTTAATTATTTTACACACACACACGTCTGTATACACACACGTGTGACACAGCAGCAGGCCTGTGCACATTAAAGTTCAGTGGCAGTTACAGCTTCCTGTTTTGAGATCGTTTGAAGTTATTAAACCCATAAATAAATAAAAACACACGATGCTCTTAATTAAAAATCTGAGAAACATCTTAAATCAGAAACAGGACGGCTTCACGTGGACGTCAGTCCTTTATCGATCGTTTCCTTCCTGTTTCTAACGTCCCCCGACAGACACACGCAGCTGAAATCCTGTTCATGTGTTTAAGATGAAGATATGAAGCTGCAGGTTATTAAAGATGGTTTTTATGATGAGCGTCCTCAGTCTGCAGAGGAAAAACACAGCCGGCCGTCTCTCTCTTTATTTCTCCCTCTGCGTTCTTCATTCAATAAAGCAGCCACAATAAAGTTTCCTCTGAAACTGCTCTTCGTCAGATGAAAAGTTATTGTCGCGGGTTTATTGCATGAAGTCCACGGTGGGAGCAATAAAACTTTTCCTTCCTCAGGTTTAGTTTGAATCACAGTTAAGTCTGATCCAGGCAGTTTAACCTCTGCAACCCTGAACTGAACTGAACTGAACTACTGTCTGATTTATTTTGAACAAACTGTTTGTCCAAGAGCTCAAATTCTAGAGGAGATAAAAGACCAAAGATATGAAATATGTCAGGCTGAATTCTGATGAAATGTGTCTAAAATGATGGAGTTAGTGTTACATTTCATTTTCTTGAATTCTGCAGCATGTCGACGTTTATAAAAAAAAATTGCTGAGGAGATTAATTCTTCTGTTTGTGTATGAGTCTGATATAAACAGTTAAACAGCTCCTTTTCTGCCAAACTCATAATATATGAGACCAAATAATGTCTCCTTTATAACAGTTAAGAATGCACATAAAATAAGAGTAAAATGTCAATTAAACTAAGAATAAAAGTGAAACTGTGACTGCTGACAAAACTGTGACTAAAACTAAACATTTTATCAAAACACTTGGAATAAAACTAAATTAAAATCAGGAGCTTAAGTTTTACTGCAGACAGACAAGGTCAGAGATGAGCTTTATCAGCTGAGAGTCACGTGTTTCCCTCAGGAGGTGGCGGAGACCAAAACCAGAGCTGAAAGACACTGAAGATCAGACTCACATCCATCAGGTGATACAAACACGACTCTGCTGGGTCGATCATGTCGATGTGCAGCTGAATGTTAACATGTTTCTATGATAACGAGTCAGAGCTGCGTGTCAAACTGACTTCCTCTGAGTGTTTTACAGACCAGGTGCAAACACAGCCTTTATATACACCACAAGATGGCCGAAACTTTGTCAGTCATCCAATGAGAGGTGGCCTTTACGGGATGCTCCACCTCCAGTACAGAAATTTCAAAATAAAAGTGCATGACAAGATGTTGCATAAACAGTAAAAATCCCAACATGATCACAAAAAAAAGTTTTAGCAGCAGTATTTGCTTACTTTATAATCTTACTCTTGTTTTCTGTGCATTAAAATATGATTTAATTAAGGCACCGATGACGTTTGATGGAGGAAACTTCTCGACCACAGGGACTTTCATATATTTGATTTATATTTTCATGTATTGTTGGACTGAATTCAGAGAAGAATTAATGAAGTTAATTTCATTTTGTGACAGGCTGCTACATCACTATATTTATTCACAGTATTTTTCACTGTGACTTTCTTTACTAAACCAATTTATGCATGCAGTGCATTTGTACTTGAGCCAATAAAACACAGAATTACAATCAGGCCTACACACGATTACACTTTGGTGCAAAAGACTTTCATAATTCACCTCCTGACAGCAGCGAATGAGGTTTTGTCGGCGAAACAATACAACAGTATGAAAACAGCCGAGTTAAGAAATGTACTTTAGTCATCAGTATAATTACACCAATTTACACTGACAGCAGCGAGTCGTCACTCATTATATAACCAGACTTTTTAAGTGCTGCTGTTGGTTGAAAGCTGCATTTGAAATGTATTTTTCTTCATGTTGGGGGGGTTTGTCTGAATCAGGTCCAAACCTTCTGACACAACGGATCAATACAGACAAACGCTGACAGGACGTTCTGCAAAATATTATCAGGAACCGTCTGCAGAGCTCACGCTGCTCGCAATAATTCAAATAAAAGATATCCCAGGTGGCAGAGACGGAGGGAGGACGGGGTGTGATGTAACAGACTGAGGTGGAACCAAGTCACTGTTCTGCAGGTCACAAGGAAGTCTCAAGTCTTTACACTCGAGTCAAGTCTTAAATCAAAACTAAAACCTACAACTAGGTGGAAAAAAACAAACATTTTAGTTCACTGGAATAAAAATAAAAACCAGAGTTTAGACAAAAATCTGACCAGCTATGGTCATGTAAGTTAACAATATATTGAATATCACAGTAAATAAAAAAATGACCTGTGATGATATGTAACATCATATTATATAGTTAATTATTTTCTTTTAATATTTTTATCTTACTTGGTCAAAGCTTTGCTACTGACTGCTGCATTCTTTTAGTTTTGCAGTTATATATAATTCATGTTCAGGTCATGGCTGCTACCTGTTTTATTTTATTAAAGAAGGAGAGCAGAAGCACTTTAATTTAAAAGGAACAAAAAACTTTAAGAGCAAAAGCTGTTGTACACATCAGATTTATTATTTAATAAAGGATGTTTTTTCATGTCATCATTTTTCTTTATTTCTAAATATTAATATAAATATATCATGGACTTTTTATTTGTTAGAATTGCACTGTTTTTATTTTTTGGTGTCGTCTTATATATATATATTAAACACACAGGATTTTCTTCAGGTACACAAACACAAACACAAACTTAAAGCACATCAAAGTTCAACACACACACTCTCCTGTACCTGCCCTGCCTCAGTTAAATCTCGTGTGTGTGTGTGTGTGTGTGTGTGTGTGTGTGTGTGTGTGTGTGTGTGTGTGTGTGTGTGTGTGTGTGTTGATGAATTATGAATGAACTTTCAGCCTGACTGGTTCCTCTGTTCAGCTGCACTGCCTCAGTTACCACTAAGCACATACAATCCATCATAACACACACTCTCTCTCACACACACGTACACACACACGCACGCACGCACGCACACACACACACACACATATGAACAAACACAAACAAACAAAACAGGCTTCATCTGACCACTGTTGGTACTGCAGACAGTAGACAGGAAAGCTTTTAGGCCAACACCCAACACACACACACACACACACACACACACACACACACACACATGTCATATCTATATTCCAGCCCGTCACTGGACTGTCTGATCACAGATCTGTATATTCTGAGGTTCAGGCCCCAGATGTTTTTATCAAGACACCCACATCTTTTACGTTTTGAGAATGACAGTGTACTGGGAGTTTCTCTCAGCCTCTCTCTGACCTCAGTGCCGTACGTCTGTGTGTGTGTGTGTGTGTGTGTGTGTGTGTGTGTGTGTGTGTGTGTGTGTGTGTGTGTGTGTGTGTGTGTGTGTGTGTGTGTGTGTGTCAGTGTGCAGTACTGGAGTCTAACAGAGAGGCAGTAATATGCCATCAGTGGGCATGCAGCCTACTTAGCCTGTCCTGAAGAACAAGTGTTTCATTCTCACTCACGCTTGTCATCGAGTACAGACATCCACAATTTTTCCAAAAAGCCACCAGCACTGACATCCAGGGAACCACAGACAGATGATGTTTCAGGTGAAACTACAGGTGTAACACTTAATATAACACATAATCAGAGCTGGTCAGTCCTAAACGCACGCTACGCAAGTTGTGTAGAACCCTACAAGGCACGAGGTGAACTGTTATCAGGTGAACTTGTATTTCCTCCTTTACAAGTTCCTTCATTTACAGTAACATTAAGTTGATGTTCCTCTGTCTGTCTGTCTGTGTGTCTGTCTGTCTGTCTGTCTGTGTGTCTGTCTGTCTGTGTGTCTGTCTGTCTGTCTGTCTGTGTGTCTGTCTGTCTGTCTGTCTGTCAGGAGTGTAAAAAGTATTCAGATCCTTTACTGAAGCAAAAGTACTAATATCACACTGTAAAAATACTTCACTACAAGTAAAAGTCCTGCATTCACAAAACCTTACTGAAGTAAAAGGCTGGAAATATTATCAGATAAATGTAAGTAAAAATAAAAGTATTCATGTCGCAGTAAAATGTTCCCTGTCCCTTAAACTGGATGTGTTCTCCACAAAGGAAGGAAAGAAGGAAGGTAGAAAGGAAGGCAGATTGAGGAGCCGTGTCCAAACCACAAAGCAACAAGTCACTGATATCTGACAGGTCAAACTCACAGCAAACAGAAGAAAAGAAATGAAAACAAGAGGAAATGCCGCCGAAAGGCAGTTTTAAAGAAAAAGTGTTCAAGATGTCATCCTGTGCATCACATAATATTTGAGTATTTATTGAATTTAATTTTTTTATCTTTTGAGGATGGGAACAGATGTGGAGATGGTCCCATGATGTGCACAGTGGATTCATCTGTTAGCTGAGCAGTGGTTTGTAAACTGGATGAACTAACAGCTGGTTCTCCCTACAAGCTGAAGCAGAGCGTGATGGTACCATCATCGGACGGCTGCGGCTCACACACGCTGCGGCGTCCATACAGGCTGCTTTTCTGCTGCGATGCAGCTGCTGAAAGTTCTGCTTTTCTACATAAGAGTTTGCAGTTGAGAGTTTGGAGAAGAAAACGTCTCACGTGTTTTCTGCATGCAATCAGTGATTTCCTCCTCATTCAGAGAGGGAAGGAGGGATGATGTAATAATGAAACTGCAGTGAGAAGAAAGGTGTCCTGTTGATATGACCAGTTTTAATGCGTATTTTTGCAGAGTAATGCACGGATCACACAGAAACATAGGCGAGCTTCTGAATCTCTAGATGAAGTATGGCTGCAGCTCGACACTCTAACTGGTTAATATGGGCTCCAAAATGAAAACCAGCAGGTAGCAACACACACATGTGCTACTCAAGCGTGTAGCGTGAACCTGCCATAAGGCCGGAGATATACTTGCTGTTTAATCATATTTGCATTCGAGTATGCATAGTGTAACTCCGCCCATGCAACCATCGCTCCAAATGGATGCAGAGTACACAGACATGATGCATTGCACAGTTAAAAGTCTCAGGCCTGACAGGAAACAGAGATGTGTCAGACCTATCATCAGAATCTCTCTGGTGGTTGTCAGGAAACTGACAGCAGTGAGAACCTGCAGATGAGGTGGATCACGTGGTTTTGTCTCTGGCTCCAGAGCTGCACACCTCAGTAAGCTAATCACTGTAGAAAACGTCTTTTTCTAATATTTCACAGCACTTTACAGAAGTAGGTTTTTGTGAGTACTGACTAACAAAGTGGTTCTCAAACTTTTGCCACAAAAGCAACTGTGAAAATAATAACTGATGTGCTGAAGCTCGGGTGTGTAAGTGCGGTGGTTGGATGCCAGTTTTCGCTCCGTTCAGGACTCACTACAGCTTCACCACCTTCCAGCTCAAAGACTTCTGTTCGAAAACCAGCTCTTTAATTTCGAGATCCATCTAACATCATCCTAAACCGAGCTGAAGAAACAAGACGGAGCTCACTAACCCTCCTCCCGGCTGTTTCTCTGCTCTTTAAAACCAGTCCAGTTGTCCTCCTCTGTCTGTGACAGAACTGAAGTTAAATTAGTTGTTAAAAACTTGGTGGTTTCCAGAAGAATTTCCATGAACAATAAAACTGTCAGAAGATTTGACTGAACTGTGAAAAACCTAAATCTCTGTGTTGGGTGTTTGTAAAATCCAGCTCACTTCTGTCCACCATCTGTCTGCAGGTTATTCCAGTAAGTCCGTCTGTCCATCTGTCCGTCCTCTCTGTGGGAATCCCTGCTGACATCATGTGTTTCTGAGCCCACATTAGATATTTAGAGAATCCCACATGATGCTTTTTATCCAGCTGACACCGAGCTGCTGCTGCTGTTGCTGCTTTTGCTGCTGCGGCTTCGACCCTGGAAGCTTCCGGTAACAGTAATGGGATGGCTGCGGGTTTTATGGTTATTGCTGCATAAGAGCCGAACTGAGTCAGTGGGTTTCCTGTCCGACTGCTGAGTGAAAGACTCTCCTCGACCTCGAGAAGAACCGAGATGAGTTTTCTTGACTTTACATTCACCAAGAACCAACATTACATCTGCAAATCAGTCAGCAAACAGCCTGAACAGAACGTTTCCATCCAGTCTGAGCAGTAAACTGCATCAGTATTTTCTGCATCAGTGTTTTCAGTATTTATCTACAGAGGAAGCAGCTCCTCTTCCATGGAGGCCAACATGTTTCTACGGTAGCCCAGAATGGACAAAAATGGTCATTTACAGATTGTCAGATTTTTCATAAGAAACATGTTTTACCGTTGGTTTTCCTACATGCTTGGAAGGGGAACGTGAGGTGAGGGGTATTCAACTTTAGTCCAAGTTTTTAAATTATACCCAGGCAGCCAGTGAGGACCATGTCATCGCTGGATCTGTTTGTTTGTCTTTCATTTCGTATTAATATATTGTGTAAAATGTTAGCTAACAATATGTGACTCAGTATAGTCATAAGGTCTTTGAATCAAATCGCCCCACTAACGGCTAAATTCCATCAGGCGCAGCTGCGTCGCATTACGGCTGCACTATGTCACCCGGAGCTGATCGCAGCCATTCTTGACGACGCTTATGATTCCAGCAGCGGCGCCTCGAAGCGTCCCAGGAGCGTCTCTCTGCTCCACTCCGCTTCAGATACACACTGAGTCTGTTTCTGAAGGATGCTGCTTCAGTTAGCACAGAGCAGATCGAACGGGCAGGAAGTCAGACACAGAAAAGGCAGGGAGAATCCAGATGATTTTCAAAATAAAAGACCCTGTGCAGACTCATAAAGACAGACAGAAAGCAAACTGTTTAACCACGTAGCCTGCTCATCCATGTTAGAAGCACAAAGAACAAGGAAAGGGGACATAATCAACAAAATCTGAGTAACTAAACATAATCAGGCTGCTGGTCGCCGCAGCTGTACGGAGGACGGATCAGAACCGTGGCACAGACGAGCCGTGATGGGTGGAATTAACTGGTAAGATTGTAATCTAAATAAATGTTTAGCTTACATTACATTAAAAATGAATTCATGGATTATTAATCAATAGTAATGGCAGTAATTTGCACCTCATTCAACACTGGAAAAGAAAGGAAAATTAAACTTAGAATTAAAATGAGGAAAATAAAGACCAAAAAAACGAAAAAAAACAGAAAAGGTATTGTATTTAATAAATTATCAATGATTAATCCACTGTTAGCATTCTCAACTACTGGTTCAGGAAAATGCAGTTTGGTGACATGGCAGTGACATCAACGTCGTCTTTGAGACAAATACTTTGTACTTTTCCTTAAGTATTTTTCTTACAGCAGTACTTTTACTTGTAATTGAGTATTATTTTAGCAGTGTAACAGTTCATGTACTTGAGTACAGATTGTGCGTTGAGATAATTCTTCTCTTTTTTCAGATGAATAAACTCTTTAAAAAACGTCTGGGATCAGCTGGAAAATCCGCCGTCATGAAGCTGAAAACAGGCTGTGACTTACTTTACTTTACTTCACCTGTACTGCAGTATGTTCACGGTGAGGTATTAGTACTGTCACTGCAGTACAGGTCTGAGTTCTTCCTCCATCACTGGTAAACTGTTCATGTCTTATTCATCCCTCCATCAGTCAGTGTTTCATCTTAAAAGCTTCAAACAGAACATGGCAGCAGTTGTGCTGTAATGCTTCACTGTCTGATGATTGTTGATGATGAGCCTCCTGCTGCAGCTTCATCTGCTCCTGATTATCAAGTGAACATCAGAACATGAGTTACTGCTGCGATCGGACGGGGATCATGTTTCTGTGGACTAAGATCTGACCAACCACACAACATCCAGCTGAAAAGTATGATTTACACACAACTCTTTTACATTAAAATGTATGTTGAATATTCACATGTATACTGAATATATTTGCAAAACATCTGCCAGTGTTTCTTCACCTCCTTTAATATCTGTATTTGGCAGCTGAAGTCTGGTTATTTGTCTTATTTTTAATCTCATTAATTAAACGAGTTAATGAGCCATTTTTTATAATTATCCACTTTCATTTTAATGAGTTTACTCATTTATTTTATTTCTAAAACTAGAAAAAATATAAGAGGTAAAGTAAATTATCTCAACTAAAGATTATAGGTTGGCAAAACTTTTTTGAAAGTTAAAGAGTTTGAGAAAACACAGAAAGACATTTACCTTGAAATGTCTCAACTGCAAACAGACAGTTTCAGTGTTTTGTGCACAAATAAAAACTCTTTGCTGACAAAGTGAGTCTGTTTAACATGTTTCTAAAACACAGATGAGTTTCAGATATCATGTTTTTTTAAATACAGGAAACAGGAAACAACCTGATCTGCTGCTGATACGACTAAATGTTTCTGTGAATATGAAATCAGAGTCCTGCTCGCTGCCTCCGCTCCGCTCTGCATGTTGACCCGATCAATAACAGGACAACAACATGTCTCCAATCACTGATCGATGGCGCAGAAAACATGTTTGTGATTACTGATCAATAAAGAGGAAGCAGGGCTCTCTGATCGCTGATCAATAACGAGTTAAACAGACCCAGGAAGTCTGCAGGAGGCAGAGCTGCACGTCTGCTTTAACTTTGAACATTTGGCTTCTATCAATAACTCATCTGATTTATTATGATTTTATTTTAAACACTGTACTTTAGTAATATTTTAAAGTAACTGTACTTGAGTATTTCCATTTTATGTAACTTTCTACTTCAACTTTTTACTTCCCTGCACTTATGTGATAAATTTATTTACTAGTTACTTTGCAGTTTCACAATATTATTAATAAATTGTGGTCAATAAATAAAATAGAATATGTTGTTGTGTGTTAAACTACCAAGTACTATATAATCTTTAAATATAATCCAGTAATATTACACTTATTCACTTCTTCCCTGCCAGCGTTTTTTTTTTTTTTTTTTTTAGTTGTCAGACAGCACATTCACTGATTTTTCAACATCCACAGAATATTCAGTTATGTGAGTATGTTAATATGGAATATATCAAAAGAAAGAACAGATCTGATAGTTTCAGACACAAAAAACATTTTGTTTGAGCTTCAGTCATTTTTTTTTTTTTTTAAAAAAGCACTTGAATGTTTATTGGTTGCATCAAAAAATCCACTTTTCAGACAAAAAACCAGAGGAAACAGCGAGACATTTTGAGGCAGAATATCAGCTTAATGTTGTCATTTTTGTTTGTTTTTGTGCCGTTCTCTTCTTCTTCAACTGACAATTTTTTGTAAGATGATCCGTCACAGCGCCTCCTACCACCTGGCAGTGAAAACTGACAGAATATCTCGTCATTGGTGAGGAAAGAGTTAAGATTCATGCTCATAGTTTTGTACTTTTACCAAAATAAATCATTCTATGATTGAAAAAAAAGTTTAATAAAAGAGTATTTCTACTATTTCTCAAACCGTGGTCCATGAGCTCCCTCTAGTGGTGCACGAAGTAATGTCAGGAATATATTTTTTTACATGAAATAAATAAAGTAGCACTATCAAAATACTACAAAGTGTTTAATGAAAATACATAAAATATCAGATAATTAAATGTTTTGCCTGTCATCCTTCTGAGAGTTACAAGCTAAACTATGATGGTAAGAAATGAAAAGTTTCAGAAACACTGCAGTCATGAGAATCATGAAGAGGAGTTCAGATCAGGAGGAGAATATTTCACACGGCCGTGCTGAAAACAAAGTGGATGAATGTGAACGAGCTTCCTGCAGTTTGCAAATTGCTGTAGATCATATTATGATTTGGATACAATTTCAATAAAAATTCAGTCTTGGCTCGTGAACAACAACGATTTGGTCTCTCCTCTGCACACTGAGCACAAAAACTATAGCAAAAAAAATATCTCTATATATGAACATCATAACCGGGGGCTCATCACGCAGTATTTATACACACACATTGGCCATGTTTCATGTGTGATCAGATTTTGTCACGAGTCTGTACTGAACACACTGACATGAAACTGAAAAACATCTGAAACATCTGAAACATCTGAAACACGTGACGGAGAACAAAGATGGTGTCCAAAAAAAAAAAAAAGATCCGACTGCACCTTTAAACTAAAAAACTGTCAGTCAACCCCGAGTAAGTAACAGGAGGAAAAGTGTTTCTGCTGGAGTGGAAACTGCTGTCAACACACACACACACACACACACACACACACACACACACACACACACACACACACACACACAGAGTGATGAAGAGCAGCACATGGCCGGTCAGTCTGAGTGTTTGTGTGAAACCATTAGACGACCATCAGTGAGCAGCAGCACTTCACTGCAGCAGACACACACACACACACACACACACACACACACACACACAGTCGAGTAGAATCAGGGATCACAGAGGAAACAGTAGAAAACAAGAGAGCAGATGAAACAGGAGAATGAAGTGCAGCAGCTCACAGAACATCACATGATTCTGTGAATTTATTTATAAATCGTATTTTTCTGTTCGTCTGACCGAGACGTTACAAAACAGTTTGAAGCAGAATTTTTTTTGGACAGTTCTGAAGTCTGCCACATTTTTAAAATATTTGTCACTTTGTTGTTGTTGTTTTTATTTGTCGTCCGTCAAGACATTAAAGTTGTGATGCTAAAGATCAATAAATCCTAAATCAAACCACATTTCTGATATTTGTGTCTGCACCAGCCGTTCAGTGTATTTATATTCTGTACATGGTAGCTTATATTAGTGGCGTAGTCCGCCATTCCTGCGCCGGATTTAAATCTTACACAAACACGAGGGATCGACAGTTTCAGCACACAGTTCAGATCCTGAGCAGGAAAAACTCACCACTAACAGTAAAAACTACACAGTGTTCAGAGATGCGTTTACTGACCTCTTCAGGCCGTTAAAAGGAAACTTTGCTAATATTCAGTCACCTTTGTACTTTACCATATTGATAGAATATGCAACTGAACAACAATGAATTTTCTCCCATGAGATTCACGCTTCATCTGTTGTTCAAACTACAGATTGTCTATCTGTCTCCACAGCTGTGGACAGACGGACCGAGAGAGACGGCTCCTAAATCAAAATATCAACTGGAGGATCACGCCTGAAGGTGACGTTCCTGTAGATCTGAGGAAAACTGTTTTAATAGAATTGAATCAGACTTATATGAGCTACAACGCAGAGAGGAGGAATTAAGGAACGTGGACAAGGAAGAGGCTGCCGATACCGAGAGTCAACAAACGCTGGCTGGCGAGGACAGCGGCGCAGAGCTGCCCTGAGCTGGAGACAACAGGCGGTGCTGTCGCGGTAAATGTGCCCCGGTGGAAACAGAAGCGGAGTCGCTGTGCTGCAGCGAATTTTACCAAAGACAGTTTCTCCTGGGTAAAGTTCCTGAATGAGTGTGTGTGACAGGAGAGAGCCGGAGACACACTTCAACATCCACAACAATAAAATGGGAAAAAAAAAACAACTAAAGTCAGCGAGACAAAACAGACGTCTGAGCAACAGTCAGTGTTACTAATGTGTCACGATACCAGATTCTTACACTTTACTAGTATAAAAAATCTATACTCCAGTCCTTCCAGGAAGTTGCACAACAATTCATGGAAATTCAAGCAATCGCCATGAATTCTGCACAACCAAACTGCTGATTTTCCAAAAATTTGACCAATCACTGTAGCTTCCTGTGAGTTCCACCAAGTACAGCAGTCCCCCTGGCAAACATGTCAATATTTTGTTTTATTATTCTCTATTTTTCTGCATTTATACTTTTTTTTTTAAATTTTGTCTTGGGTTCTGAAAAGAACACATTTATCACTCTGTGCATTTAATTTTTTTAATTTTCAGCTGTTTGAGCTCCAAAAAGATTTGACTTCTTTGTGGAATATTCCTCGGGTCTTCATTTACACATAAAGCTGATTTTTTTTTTAGAATTTTTGTAATTCTGAGCCTTTCAGAACATTCAGGACAGAGTTTTATTGTCTCCTTGGAACAAGTTGTAAAATAAAAAATCGCAACTTTCCTTTGCAATTTTCTCTTGGTCCCACAATTTCCCTGCAAAAATGCATAAAAACATCCCAACATGCTTTTTAGAAAAGCTGCTGTGAAATCATTTTAGGCTGCAACAATCCCAAAAAAGACCCACAGCATCCTGGACGGACTGATACTCTCTACCTCTCTCTTTATCTTTCAAAAAGTACTAGACGCACAAAAAGCTGAGCTGAAAATACAGGCAGGAAATAAAGAGCTGAACTGTTGTGAGGTTTTGAACATCATGTTTAATAGCTTCGGTACTTTTAATCCTTTTTTATTAAATTATACTATATTGATTTAAATATGTGGTGATGAAAAAGTATCAATGCTTTTAACAAACATGGTGACATCACACAGCTTAGCACACATGCTGCCCCAGTTTGTTACCTGGCAGTGCTATCAGGGTTTAGCTTAACGCTAGCAGCTCTGACTGACTGTTTAAAGGAATTAGGGAAGTGGGAGGGGCTTTGGAAGGCAACAGGCGCAGTGGTAGGTTTTCTACCACGTAAGCAAAAGGGAATATGACACAGGCCAGAGCGACAAAACGCACTTTCACTGCACATAACGAATAAACAGCCTGTCACGTGAAACACGAACAGCCAACCATTTAACGTTTAAAGCAATGTGGAGGGACAAACTGGGTGCAGATGAAGAATAAAAAAAGGACAGGTCAGATCACCAGTATGGCAGTTTCTAGTTTTTTTTTAAGTCAGACAGCTATCAGAGGGGGAGGGGCTTGGACATCCAGAGAAACGCTGCTCCGTCGCATCAACAGGAGTCAGCTGAGGTGGAGGAGCCGTTTGACCTGCTGCCACCACGACCAGGATGGACGGATGGATGTGCAGGAATGTACTGTCCCAACCAAGACCGGCAAAACAACAAACTCATTTTATCACCTCAGCTGCTTCTACTCTTTAGAGCACAAACATGTCATCAGTCACAACCTGCATGATGTAGAATTATCAATATTTACCATCTACTGTGATAGAATTTCCTGCTATATTTATATACTTTATACACAGCCATTTTCATCATTTTTTTCTGGTCACGTTGCACCAATTTCAAAGATATTCTAGTCTTTCTACAGACAGGCCAGTTTAAAGAAAAGACCCTCTTTCAAGCAGTGAAATACAACTTTTCACTCTTCAGATGATTCTGTATTTTTAAGAGCCACACTGGATAGATTGAAGGGTTTATAACTTTCTCCACATATTGACAAGACAAAAACTGATTATCACAGCATGACATAATTGTTTGAGTCAGTTTCTCTTTATGTGATTTAACAAAACAGGCCTAACATCTTAAAAACATTTCTTGGAAAGATAAAAAGGTATGGCGCCTGATAGATCTACTTCCTCTGAGCTCCATCGTGTCCAAACTATTAAAAACCCATCAGTGAACCTCGCTGTTGCGCCGGCTGACACGTTCCTTCATTATGAACACACACACACACTGTAGTTTATTTTGATTCAATCCCACACACACCATCCTGCTGCACCAAATGTGGATCAATCCGCCACTGAAAATAGTCCCCAACAAATGCACCAGTTCCTCCTGTTTGTTTGTTTGCTTAAAAACTGCAGTAGGAGGCTGTTTGAAGAAATTACTGAAGCTTTTTAAATCCGAAACTTTAGATCTGTGAGATGTTTTTAAAAGACTCACATCTTCAGGAGGAACCAATGAGCTTTGAGCTGAGAGCCACAGAGAGAGAAGGGAGGTCACAAAGTATTGAGACGACAACGAACACGTGAAGAGAGACGACAGCAGGCACGCGACAACCGTCACGACTTTTCTTTTGTCACTTTTTCACTAAAACCTTCATTCAACTTTAAAACTAAAAATATGTCAAAGAACAAAACAAAGACGTCCAGCAGCAGGAAAGAAAAGATTTCATCGTGACAGGACTACAGAAGCAGGAGGTGTGTGAATATTAATGAGCATAATGTGTGTGTATGTGCATGCATGCATATGAAAAGTGTGTGTGTGTGTGTGTGTGTGTGTGTGTGAAAGCTAACCACCGTTAATAGCAAATACACAGAACTTCATCACTAATTCATACTGCTGGATTACGTCAACCTCAACACACACACACACACACACACACACACACACACACACACACACACGTGCACACACACGCATGAACGCGCAAACACAACCACCTATTTTTGTGTTCTTCACTTTCTACCTGTTATTCTATTTTTCAACATTTTTACAACATTTTTCATTCCTGAATCTGCAGTCGCTCTCAAACACTCAAACTACTCTATTTTATTCTATTCTGTTCTGTTCCGTTCTTTTCTATGTTCTGTTCTATTCTGTTCTATGTTCTGTTCTATTCTTTTCTATGTTCTGTTCTATTCTGTTCTGTCCTGTTCTTCCACTTCTTCTTTTTTCTATTTTCTGTGTTCTTGCACCTCCTACATCTTTCTGTCCTGCTTCTCCTCTCCTCTTTACTTTTTCTACTCTGAATCTATTTTCTTCCTCTTCTTCTCCAAACTCTTCCCTCTCCACCTCCACCCTGCCGTCCCGTCCCGCTCCTCCTCCTCCTCTTCCTCCTCCTCCTCCTCCTCCTCACCACTCTTCTCCGCTCCCTTCTCTTCTCTTTCTATTCTCAGCAGTAAGTCAGTGCCGGTGTATCTGGAGCAGTTTTCATCCTACTTACCACAGCTGATGGTGATGATGATGATGATGAAGAAGGTGAGGAAGAAGAGGAGTGATGAGGAGAGCAGCGGCAGGTTTTTTTTTTCCAGGTGTTGACGGGACGGATGGACGGACGCAGGAGGACGGAGGAATGATGATTAAAAAAAGAAGAAGAAGAGGAGGAGGAGGAGGAGGAGTGTTGTTTTACTGTCTCAGATCCGTCCTGCTCTGCTGCCGCGGCAACAACCACATCTCCTGTCATCCCTCCTCTCTCTCTCTCTCTCACACACACACACACACTCTCTCTCTCTGGCTCCACCTCCCATTTGCTCACTCGACCCTCCCTCCCTCCTCTCTCTCTCTCTCTCTCTCTCTGTTCGTTGTCATTTCTCACCCTCTTCTTCCTCGCTCCCTTGTGTCCCTCCCTTTTCTCTCCACACACACACACACACACACACACACACACACACACACACACACACACACTCTCTCTCTCTCTCTCTCCCTCTCTGCTCCACATTAAGCAGACTGATGGGAGTTTCATGTTGGGAGAGGAGAGGAGGAGGATTTTACTACCTGATGATGTAACAAAGCAGAGAAAAATAAAAGTGTTCAGACTGAGAGAAGAGCTGATCTTTACTTTACAAACTGCTCCGTGTAAAACAGATCTGCAAACGACACTGCTGCTGAAACACATTTAAAAAACGTAGTAAAATTCAGAAAGTAACTTTCACTGTGAAGCTCGGGTGCAGATCCTGCAGGGTCAGAGGAGACGAGTGTCCCACAACTTTCCTCCAGTCCCAAGAAATTATTTCTGAATTGAAAATATATATTTAATAGAAATAATTCACACATAAAACCAACACATTCTGAAGGTTTTGTTTATGGATCTCCCAATGTATCCTTCTCAGTCATCTTTTATTTTTATTAATTTATTAACTCTTTCCCCACCAGCATTTTTTTAAAAGTTGCCAGCTGCATCTAACTTTATTTTGACATGAATTCTTCAACTATAAAAGCAGTTTATTCACCACATGATACATTTGTAAATCATCAAGCTTCCGTTCAACCAAATGATGGGTTGGTATCCACGGCAACAAGTTTATTGGGTCATTTAGTAAGAATCTTATGGAATAAAGGCGCTTATTTCTTATGTATTCATTGATCTATGGGCCATAAATATTTAAACGCAGTAAGACTCATCTAAGTTTAATTACATTTTAGACAATGACTTCTATCACCAGCTTTTAAGTCTTTTCCCACCAGTGTTTTTTTTTTAATAAAGTTGCCAGCCGGGGGCCAACAGAATATTCATTTCTGTGAATATGTTACCGTGGAATCTATCAAAGGAAGATCTTCTAGTTTCAGACACAAAAAAACTTTTTGTTTGAGCTTCATTCATTCTTTTTTAGAAGCACTTGAATGTTGTTTGGTTGCATCAAAAAATTTTGTGAGTGGCTAACTTTAGCTGTGTGTCCCCCGTCCCCCGGTCAAAACAGTCTGAGAGGCCCCGGGGCTGAAGCGCCCTCTGCCCCGACTGACCGAGTCCCAGAGCTCTGCGGCTCGGTCGCCGTGCTCGCTTTCCCACGGATCTGCAGCTGAGCAAAGATGTTTTCATGCTAGATGACCATCTTCTTCTCCTGCTAATCAGTTCCAGCGGTTCTCTTCTTCTAGAGGTGCCATTTTTTTTGTCAGATGATGTCACAGCGTCTCCTACCGCCTGGCAGGGAAAACAGCACTTGCTAGATAATTGAGATATATCATCAACAGCAGGGAAAGAGTTAACAATGCCAGGGTTGGGCGATATGTTCAAATTTTCCAACCAACCATCATCAGCCCATCCATCGATGATTGGCGATATATTCGTCTCCCACTCTCCACCTCTCCTCCCGTCCTCTTGAGTCTCAGCTGGGAGATGTGCGTAAGCATGTGTATTCACTACGTTATGTACATTTACGTTCACTATGTCCAATAAACAAGAAAAACTCACAAAGTGTCAAGAAATGAAATATTCTCTCACCTATTTTCCTTTTTAAACAGAGAAATACAACCGTTCACCTTCTGACTTTGGACTTTGTAGCATTTTTTAGATTCAGATTAGTTTTTGATTGAGATTAAAATGTGAATATTTGGACATATAAGTTACAATATTAAAGGTTAATGTAAATTTTAATGTGGACAGCTATTTTTTGTCACGTTTAACCTGCAGGGAAGTGAAGAATCCATTTTTAATTTGAATCTGAACGTTTGGTCTGTGAAACGTGTTTGAGGTCAAGTTTCATTTGTTCCCTGAGAGACGTGAAGGAAACACAATCAGCTTCACCGCTTAGTGGGACAAAACACTGCTAACACACACACACACACACACACACACACAGGTGGACACTGGAGCTGCGTACTGAAACATTTAAACAGAAAACTGAGGCTCAACAACAAAAATAAGCTTCTGTTCCAAACTGGTGAAATATTCCTTTAAATCTCGTCCTCGGTCGCCTCATTAGCAGCACAAACAGTCCATCTGTTGGTATCGACTGATATTGCTGTTTGTGTTGTCATGACGACCGTGCCAGAAGAAAATAATGATTTTAAGAGTCACAGAATATTAACTGCAGACAGAATCACCATTATGTACAGTTAGCACATTTCACGCTCTGTGAACAGTATTAGCCTACTTTCTCCATCGATTAACATGATGGCACACTGAGAGCAGTTAGCATTTTTGACCACAGCCAACAAAATACTGTTCGCTTTGGACGCTTTGTGTTTTAGACCAGCAGACCTGAGAATAAGCCATTTTTAATTTTTTTTTTTTTATAAATACAAATTTAATGGGTCATCGCAGCCAAAGTGTAGGACATCAGGGCCAGAATCAATGGAGCAACAACAGTGAATTATAATTACACTGAATGAAGACAAATCAGCACAATTAGCTGATAATTAGCCTGATCAGCCACCATCAGTAATCAATACAGGCACACATTATTAGACTGTAAACCATTAATCAAACTAATAACCAACTGCAGTCAGTGTCAGACAACTTAATCACACTTTAGCTGTTAACTGTAGTGAAGGGGGAAGAGACACGCAACCTGCAGGTAAAAATATTATATTGATGAAAAGACGGAAGTTAGACGACATAAAAAGTATTTTGGACACTCGAGAATTACATCTTCATCAAAGCAAACATAATAAATGGACAGTTCGTTCTGTCTTGAAAGACGATCCTCAGTGCGCACCGTTAGTAGATCAGCTTGCACATTTGTGTGCAGGAGATCAAGTTTAAAGTCAAGTTTAGAGTCAAGTTTAAACACGTTTTTACACACACAGACTCTTAGTAAAGTGTGTTTCTCTACAGACGTTTGGATTTTGTCGCCTCCACTCTACCAGCCTGTTAATTAGCTGAGCTGCTTTAATGGGAGGAGACTGTAGGAACGAGAGGAGAACTGGTTGGTGGATCAGACACACTGAATTAAACACAGACTCCTAATACTGTTAATTCACTCTCAATCATGTGTGTGAATTCTCACAGCTGCTGGTCCTCATCATATGACGTTACTGGTTAGCTAATGTTAGCTTGCAGGTTTGCTGTTAATGTTTATGCTATATGTGAGAGTGGGAGACTCACACCGAGACGACAGAGACGCTGTGAAATGTTTGTTTATTTGCTGCGTTATTTTAAGGCTACAGCGGTCAGCTCAACACGGGGCGTGTTAAACTGGCTGTGCGGGCAGTTAATTTAAGAGGGGTCATTACAGCAACACTCTGAGGCATCTGAAGCACTGCCAGGCTGTAATTCCTGTCCTGAACCAGCACTGATGTGTGTTGTCACCTCAGCCTGCTGGAACAAACCAAACACGGAAGGAGAATATTTACGTCACAGCCCTCATTACTAACAGCCACACAAGCTAACAGCAGCCACACATGCTAACAGCCACACATGCTAACAGCCACCCATGCTAACAGCCACACATGCTAACAGTCATTCACACTGACCTGCACAGGTTCATTTCATCTGCAGTCAATCACACCCAAACACTTCACATAACACACTTTGTTTGATGTGAATCTTGTTGATTTGCTTTTATTCTCACACAGTTTAAATGGAGTGCACACATTCTCACACTGAAGGGTTAAATACGCATTTTTCTGTCATATTAATTAGTCCTTCCAGGAAGCTGCGATGTTGCAATAGCAACAATTAACGCAAATGCAGCAAATCACAGGGAATTCTGCATAAACTTGCAATTTTGTCCAATCAGTGCAACTCTTCTGCAAATTTGACCAACAACTGTAGTTTTCAGCAATTAGAGCAGAGCATATAGGTCTCAATGAACCAACTCAGTGTTTTAGTATTTATTACTTTGTTGTGCCTTTGTTTTTTTTTATGATTTTATCACAGGTACTGAAGAGGTTCATCATTGTTACTAACTAATCAGTGCATATTTGATTGAGTTTAAGCCCCAGAAAAATTTCACTTCTTTGGGAAATACTCTCCAAGTGAACTTATTCATTTGCATTTGAAGCATATTTTGTTAGAATTTTTTTATGCAACTTTTTTTTTTTTTTTTGCAATTTTCATTTGCTCTGGCGGTTTCTTGTAATAAACACCTGAAAACATCAAAACATGTACTGCAGTTTTTTAGAAAAGCTGCTGTAATTTCAGGCATTTTATACCACAACAGTCCCCCCAAAACAGCAAAATCCTGGAGGAAGTAATGAACCATGTCTTTGTTTGTCTTTGACTTGACACAAGTACATTCAAGAATTAATTCATTAATTAACTGTATGAAATGTTTTTGAGTCTTTATGTTAGAGGTGACACATGGGGGCTAATCCCTTTTACTTCCAAACATCACTGTCACCTCTAACATGGAGGTTCACTTCATGAATGAATATCATATATAATATTTATTTCCTGTTTTGAATAATGAATATCATGTCATCATTCAAAACAGGAAAAAAAAAAAAGGTTCCACTGCAGTGTTTGAAAGCTTGAAACCTAAAAAAAATTCAAGATTGATACCAAGTTTTGAAGAGTTGTATACTGTTCAGCTCAGCTGAAAAAAATCGAATCTCTGAAAACATTTTGTGTTTTGAGTCTTAGTTCACAGCTGCAGCTTCAGTTTCTGTACACACTTTGTTTCACATTTGTTGTTCTCTCAGGGTTCTTTGTGTTCCAGGTTTCAGACCTTGTAAATGATGATCTGAAAACTGGTGCACATATTCTGGTCGAAAAGTGCTGAAACTTCAAAAGAGCAAATGTTTGTTGTCCTGGCAGCACAGCAAACTTCAACTTTCCTCCAAAACACAGGAAGTTGCTGTGACGTCAGTGTTCATTGTTCAATCCACTCCAAATTTCACTTGTTTGATCAGAGTCCTGCAGACACCGACATGACAATCAGGAGTCATAGTCATAGCACCACCTAGTGGCAACAGGAAGTAAGCTTCCTGTAACATTCATTTGACATACAGTTAGCGGGTGCTCTGCAGTGCCACTTAGTGGAGACAGGAAGTGACATCAAACTCCTTCTTGCAGTGTCCAAAGCGTGTGAGACTCTGTCCAGCAACAGAGCTGTGGCAGAAAATTTTTCTTTTATGTATTTTTTCTTTATTTTATTTTACATTTATATGACTCGTGCTCCTACTGCTGACATGTTCTCATTCAGTACATGTCACTGACCCTGTGTTAATCTACTTTTAACTAATAAAACAGAACTGAAGTTTTGTACAGACTGTATTTGTCAAATATGCGTATAGAAAGGAAACAACAAAATCTGCAGTCAGACTGTGAACGTCGACACATTCACCAGGCTGCCGGTTTAAATCAGAATCTGATCTTAATGACTTGCCTGGTTAAATAAAGGTAAAATAAAATAAATACATTTTTTAAAAAACACATTTAATAGTGTTTTCTTCAATGTTTTATTTGTCTCTGATGACAGCTGCTTCATTCGTCCTTTATAACATCTGAAATATGTTTTCCTCCTTAATGATGTGCAGCAAAAACAGAAAACCAAAGATTTTATCCACATTAGTGTGAACAACATGCAGAAACACACACACACACACACACACACACACAGACTGCCTGGAGGTACATGTGCAGCATGTGTATCCGCCCACACACAGACACACAACAGGCTACATCCCATGATAAAAACACACTGTACACACAAACACACAAAGTTAAATATGAATAATGAATGTAAAGAAACACTGGTCAGCTGTCGGACTGTCACTCACACACACAGACACACACAGCAGCTGGACGGTGCATCAAAGTTTAATGTTTGTGTGTTGAAAACATTTTATCGTGAAGCTTCAGTTCAACACTGAAGAATGACAACGAAAACTCGTATTTTTCTCTCTTTTTGTTCATCTTTTGGATATTTTACCTGATAACCAGGTAAAATTGATTTCTCTGTGTCTGTGTGTTGTTGGTTTTTTGTCTCTCTGACTCTTCAGTGCAGAACTTCATCACAGAGTTTCTGCAGAGAAATGATGAACGGGCTCATTTACCAACAGAATACGAACCAGACCAGGACACGTGTGTGTATGTTCCTGTCATGAGTACAGCGGTGTTGATTACACATATACAGTAACCTACGTTCAGTCTGAATGTGAAAAAGATCTACTGTTTGTTCCTCTCAGGAGCTGATGTAACACTGAAACATGAACACAGCTGCCTAGAAGGAAAAAAAAAACATCTGACAACTGATGTTGTGCTTCAGAAAACAGTCAGGAGGAATGAGCCATTTATAGTTAATGAGCTGCAACGTGAAAAAACACGGGATGGTCCTTTAAAAGAGCACGCCACTGATTTAATCTCACTAAAGAGTTTTTCTGTAAGAAACAGGATAAATTTATGCAATGAGACCCAGAATATTTCTGAGATGACAGTACAATACTACTTTCTCTTTAGTTTATAATGCCAAATAAAATTTATGAAATATTTATTAATAAAATAAAATAATGCAAAATGCAAATGCAAAAAGTCGGGGTCTGCTTTGAAATGATTTTTTTAAGAGGAAATGGAATTTGCTTCTTGGGAAATATTGCGTACAAACTACTGATACAGTAAATAAAAAACTGTTAGTAATTTATAGTTGTATATTTGCAATAAGATTGAACGGTTGTCACAATATCTCAAGGTACATCTGGACCTGCGTCAAAGCACCCGTGTGCCATGCCACACTGTTTGGAAAGACACTGAAAAGAAAAAAGTAGTTACCAACCCCATGACATTAACTTTGCAGTGAAAGTTTGCTGTTGGAAACCAGATTTATCCACCAAACCTGAAAGAGCTCCTCTGCGTTCATAATAAGGCTGAACACTGAACGAAATTTGATCAAAACGGCATACAGCCTACTCAAATTCTCATATCGCAAATCATGTCAAAATTGCAATATCAGTCAAAATAACAGGAATGAGATATTTATTTGATAAAATGATTTCAGAGCCTCTTCTTCTCTCAAGTCTTCACTTCTCTCCTCTTTGCTTTTGTTGATTCTTTCTCTCCATCTTTTCCTCCCACTTGTAGTGAAGATCGAGCTATAATTGTGTTGACTTATTTACATTGTGTTGGAAAGACGGGAAACACACACACACACACACACACACACACACACACACACACACACACACACACACACAGAGGGAGCACGAGCGAGAGAGAGAGAACAGTGGAAAAATCAATGGTTAATCAGGTAGTGTGAGGGGCGTTTGGACTCAGGGGACAGTTTGTTTAAGTCCCCATTACTCCTGCATTCCCCCAGGTAAACTTAAAACACACACACACACACACACACATGCACACGCACACACACACACACACACACACACACACACACACACACACACACACACACACACACACACAGGGTTTTCATTAATATCACAAGACAGATTAGTTTTAGTTTCTGTGTAACCAACCAGGAGAGAGATTTTTAATGACTTTGTTCACTGTTTCCTGTTTGATTTGATTTTCAAAATAAAATAACATTGATTAGTAGGGTTCCCGCCGTCCACCCCCGCAGACACCCAGAGGTCTGATTCCCAGTCCGAGTTCCTGTCTCCGTCTTGGTTTTGAGTTTCAACAAACACAGTTGGTTCAATTCCTTGTGAGAAGCCAGTGAGGGACATCAGTCCTGTCTGTCAGAAGCCTCCGTGGGACAACAGGAGAGTCATTTCTTTCTCTTTGAATACCATCCAGGCTGCAGCTAACAATTATTTTCATATAAGATTAATCAGTCGATTATATTCTCGATTGATCAGTCTATTTTAAAACATAAGAAACTGTGAAAAATGTTGACCAGTAATTTCTATGCTTGTATATTTTTTTCTGTTCTTGAACTGGAGCATCTGTAACATCAACAATTTCCCCCCGGGGATCAATAAAGTATTTTTGATAGAATTTTTAGTTTTTAAAAGCGTGGTAATCAAGCATACAATAATAATCAAAATTTGAAATGGTGGTACTAAAAGTCACGTATTTTATCAGAGTTTATTGTGAAACCGATTATCATTTCATCAAGTGGCCACTGGGAGAAATTAGAAGCAAAGCTGAGCAGTAATGGTACATTCAGGGTTACTATCTGAGTGAGCTAACAGCATGCGAGCCAGCCAGGAGAACGCCAGCACTGTTCAGTAACAACTGCTATATAATCAATTAGAGAAAGTTTGGGGAAAAGCTGTTAGTATCATGGTTTCTCGTCTCCTGTGTGTGAACTAATGTCTCAAATACGTCCTCTTCAATTCATATGAATCTCATGTTTATTTCAGGACGACTCGCAGCCTCCCATTAAAAGGACAGACAGTGAGTCCAGAATATGATGTTTGTTTTGTATTTTTATGGAGAATACCTTTGGGTTTCTCTTTCCTGTCAGTGTCTCTATCATCAGGCCACCCGCTCCACATTTTCCTCTCAAACAGAGGAGTCACTCCTCGTCATCAGTCATAAGTTAAAAACTCATCTCATCAACAAACACTTCATGCTGCTGCTAATCTACTCAGCAGAGTAAAAAAGTATCCAAAAAAAGGTGCCAAATTGAGGAAATACAACATTAAAATACTTCATTAGTGGTCAAATCAAAATAATACGATATTGTGTGATAATAAAACAATTAAACACTTTCAAAGAAATCATTCTGCATAATGTGTACTTTTGATACTTTTAGTACCTTAATGTTTAAGTAATATGGACCTGGATATTCAGGACTTTGCTTATTCTGCAATTTTTAAGCAATCTCTGGCACAAGATTTTCCATTAAGTTTTCTCTTATCACCACAGAATTTCTACTTTTATCTTCACTTTCACATTATTTCTGTCAACTAAAGGTTAATGGCTTTAATTGATAGGACAGCTGAAGAAATAACAGGAAAAGAGGAGGAGGAGTAGGGGAATGACATGCAGCAAATGGCTGTATGTGGGAGTCGAACTTGCGGACACTGAAGAGGACTCACAGCCTCAGTAAATGGGGCAAATGCTCTACCAACGGAGCTACCAGGCCACCATTACTTTTACTTTTCCTTAAGTAAACAATCGGAGTACCTCTGATGCCACTGTTTCTTCACAGATATTTGGTTAACATGACTCAGTTTACTGTCAGACACTAGAGACAGCGATGACGAGTCCAAGACTTTATCTATTTATCTGACTGTGTCTGATAAGTTGGATTTTTGTAAATATATTTCATTACTGTGAATAAACTATGGGAAGGCATTGGGACCCAACACGAATCTCATGGGTAGAGGGCGGTTTAAACTTTGCTCAAGGCTGCAGTGGGATGAAAAAAATAGTCCTTTGCAGAATTCTACAATAAACCAAACACACAGACATGAGATCAAGCTCATCTAACTCTCAGAAAAAACTAAGTGCACAAAATTTCACAAAATGGTGAACTGTTCCTTTAAAAAAGAAATCAGCTGAGTGAAACAGATTAGACCAAAACAGTGTGGATGAGAATACTCCAGAGCACTACACACAATACTACACAGAATACTACACACAATACTAATTAATTAATTAATTTTCTTTCAGTGGTGTTTCATTAGGAAAGAAGAAAAGAAAAAGAGAAAAAGAAGAAGAAGAAGAAGAAGAGTGTCAGAGGAGAAGCTTTTTGTGGACATATTGATCGTAAGAGGAGACACACTCTGACTGGGTGTGCGTGTGTGTGTGTCTATGTGTGTGTGTGACCTCATTAATAATTCAGAGTGGCCCGATGCAGTCTGGGAGGAGGGAGGAGGGAGGGAGAGAAGGGGGAGGACGGAGAACGAAAAGCAGGAGGAATCCAGAGAAAGAAAAGGAGGAGAGACGAACACACACACAAATGATCATATTCCCTCGAGTGTGTGTGTGTGTGTGTGTGTGTGTGTGTGTGTGTGTGTGTGTGTGTGTGTGTAGTGTCTATATATAGGCAGCAGCAGTGCTGAGTAGACTGACATTTCCCAGACAAACAGGGAACTCCCAGACGTCCTCAGAGTTCACACAGAGAGTCAGACAGTCAGGACACGACCAGTAAACTGACCGTCAGACTAACCTTCACCTTTACTGGTTTACTGGTTTACTGGTTTACTGCACACAGCAATGGAACAAGTACTCTGATCTTATAGTTAAGTTAAAGTATGGCAAAAGTAAAAGTATTCATTATGCAGAATGGCCCACTGCATAATATTATGTATTATATTATTAGGTTATAATTATTGATGCATTTATGTGTTCATCACTTTAATGTTGCTGCTGATGAAACTTCTGAATTCCCTCTGGATCAATACAGTCTTATCCTCATATAATTTCATATAATATTTGGTACGGTAATTATAATTATTTATAATAATTTATTTGTTGATTATTAATTCATCTGAATCTGCAAAGTAATGTGTTGGACAAATGTAGAGAGAATTTAGACTTTTTTCATTTTAAAAAAATGACTCATAACGATTAATCAATTATCAAATAGATGTAAGTTAATTTAATAGTCACTAAATATCAACTGAACGAACACGTGGCTCCAAGAGTGACTGGACAAATGATTAAAATGACATTTAAAACATCTTAATGTGGTAAAGCAGCTGAGCTCATCCTGAATGTAATCCAGAACATTTTCACCAAATATGAACATTCGTATCACATCTGTTAAAATGAAAATGTGCAAAAACTAGCATTTCAGTCAGACAGCTCACATTTTAGAATGGTTATATTACATCTTTTATCTTGTGTGCTCAAGTTATAATATAATATCTATATCTAGTATCTCGTTGGAGCCTGCAGGTGGATGCTGGGGTGGCGGTGGAGTTAAAAAAGCAGGCAGCGACACCAGTGCAGGGCAGCAGTGCATTGTAGGCAGAGGGTGAGTGAAGGGAGGTATAGCAGTTTAAACAGACCTCCAGATTGCAATGGTGCATTTGGTTCTACTGAGAGTGAGGCGTGTGACATGTGATTGGTGCTGCAGCTCGAGTTGACTGCCTGAACTAGCATGCAGGCGTCGCCACACTTATCCTCATTTCCATGACTCCAAACTCCAAACCAAAAGTCTCACAAAGACAAAAATAGAAATATTGTCATCAAACCGTCCCCACAGGACGCTATGACAAACAGGGACCAGCTAATCTGCACTCCGTCATTTTTTCTCACCTCCTTCACCTCCGCACTGCTCTGACCTTCCTTCTGCAGTCACTTGCTACCAGCCGCTGCGTCACATTAAAAGTCACCCAAAAAATTCACACCGCACACCGTCTCTGTCCTCTCGCAATACATCCCTCACAGCTGAGGACACACAGCTGTCCTCACTGACACCATCTTCTGATTCTGTTCCTCTTTGTCGGCTCTTATTGACCTGATTTCTTCTACTTACTACCTGAGCGAGCGAATAGCATGCGAGCCAGCCAGGAGCATTCCAGTGCTGGTCAGTAACAACTGCTATATAATCAATTAGAGAAAGTTTATGGAAAAGCTGTTAGTCTCATGGTTTCTCATCTCCTGTGTGTGAACTAATGTCTCAAATGGTTCCTCTTCAATTCATATGAATCTCATGTTTATTTCAGGACGACTCGCAGCGTCCTTCGTCTGTTCTGAACGTCATTAATAGGACAGACAGTGAGTCCAGGATGTGATATTGCTGTTTGTTTGCTCGTAGCAGCAATTTTTTACTTTTAGTTTTCTTAGGGAGAATACCTTTTGGATTTCTCCTTCCTCTCAGCGTCTCTGTCACCAGGCCACCCACTCCACATTTTCCTCCCAAACAGAGGAGTCACTGTCATCAGTCATAAGTTAAAAACTCATCTCATCTGCAAACACCTCACTGCCGCTCCATCATCCCTGTTGAATCGCAATCTCCATCTCCAATATCGTCCTGTCTAATAGTCTGCTGTGAAGCCTCCAGAGAGAAAAACTAATAAACTCGCTGACTGTGTTGATGTATATAATGTAACGATGATGTATGAAGTGAAGCTTATTTTACTCTGGACAGTTAAACAGCAGCAGTGAGGAAACTATTTTCTCTATGATGTTCCATCCTCTGTGCAGCCCACGAGACAAAAAATCAACGAGTCCACTGGGTTTTAACCAATCAGAGGACAGGGTTAAAACTCTGATGTTGGCTTGTGTTTGCCTCCGCAGAGGATCTGGGCCCATAAAACACTGAGAACTGGTGCATGTAGCATGTAGCCAACAGCTAAGTGTTTGTTTCATGTCTAATTTATAGGAGTTCTTTCTCCATGAATGATTCATGCAGAGGTGTAAATAGTTCTGCGGAGGTTAGCCTGGATTAGCTTAGCGGTGCCCCACCACACCTGAGTGCCAGGTAGCTCAGTGAGATTCAGTGTCGAGCTGCTGCAGGTTACCTGTTCACAAGATCTTACATAACACACAATCCTCATATACTGAGGGGGAAACACTATTCTCTGCCTTTATATAGCCCACTTTTGCTTTGCAGCAAAAAACATAATGATGAAATTGGTTATTGTATTGGTTTATTGGTAAATTGTGCTTTCCATAATAATGGTTGTTCCACAGGCCCAGTAATTATCAGCTGGCTTCTCTCAGTTATAATCACCAAGTGTGAATCTGTTAGATTGCACCTACAGACTTGATGTAATAATAAATCCTGAGACAGTTGAACAGTTTACCGCTCTTTAATGTACATCTCAATCAACCAACTTAATTTTTATTATTTACTATTGTGTTGTATTTTTATTGATTTTAATTGACATTTATCGACGCTCTGTGCACTTATATATTCTTTAAATTCTGTGCTTGTTCTGAGTTTGAGCTCTTCTTTGTGGAATGCTCCCCATGTGAACTTCTTCATTTACTTAAAGCATATTTTGCTAGAAGTTTTAGAACACTGAGAGGAAGTTGTCCAGTTGTTGATTTTTAATTAATTATACAAAGAATTAACAAAGTCACTGCTTTTTTTTTTTGGTAATTTTCATCTGCTCCCACAATTTCTTTGCAAATATCACTCAAAAATATTGCAACATGCATCACAATTTTTTAGAAAAGCTGCTGTGAAGTCTGGAATAGCTTCACTTGTTGCGAAAGTGACTGCCAACTGCTCCTAATTGTAGCTGCTAGTTAGCTCAGTTACAAAATGAAAATAATTGTGCACTTTCTTTGACATTTAAATCTGCTACAGTAACACCAAGCCTAATAAGAAGACAGGATTTTATTATAAAACACTACGACACAGCCTTTGACCCCACATCCTGCTAAACAATGGGACTGATAGCTAAAATGGATGACATGAAGGGAAAATGGTGAATATCAAATCGGGGACAGTATGTTATCAAAGGCCAAGTCTGTTATTTGTGGAAAGTGTGGTGTGATCAGAGTATGTGTGTTTAATCACGGGTCACAGGACTTTTACCATATTAATGGTTTAGGGTGCTGGTGGGTGCAGATGTGACTTAGAGATAATTGCGGGAAATGGATCAATTCTGATACAAAACTGGAAATGCAAAACTGGAGCTGTGCATGGAGGGATTTCAAAGGATTCTGACTGAGGAAGTGGATTTGATACTGGATTCTACCACACTCTCAAAGTCATGAAAAATTACATATTTCTTTATCTTATCTTGTGTGCTCAAGTTATAATATAATATCTATATCTAGTATCTTTTGCAAATAAGTTTCATATCTTGTACAAGATAAAAAATAAATCAATTTTGGGGGCTTTGAAGGAAGATTAATTTTCTACAAAATGATATGAACTCCAGCCAGCATCGATAACAGAGATTCTGCATCTGTGACACAACTTCTAACCAGCAGAGAGGAGCTGCAGGACGACTGGAGAAAGTCCTGCTGGAGGACGGACAACTTCAGCGTGTTCCCCGATAACATCGAGAGCTGATATCCATCTGCTGTTAACTCTCTCTCTTTCTGTGTGTATGTGTGTGTGTGTGTGTCAGAGGCAGAGGATGTTAGCTGAGGGCGGCGCACTGACCCAGAGTTTATAATTTAACACTCATGCATGATAGATGAGACACTCACACAGAATGAGCCAAATTCAGACACAAAGTTCTGCATTTAAGAGCTGAGAGAGGGAGTGGAGACTGAGGGGGAGAAGAGGAGAGGAGAGGGGGTAAAGAGATATGGATTGAGAGAGAGAGAGAGAGAGAGAGAGAGAGAGAGAGAGAGAGAGAGAGAATTGACTGGGAGAAAAAGACAGTAAGTGGAAGGAGAGGGGGAGGAAGAGGAGTTTTACTATGTGTAGGTCTATATTTATGTTTTTAAAAGCAGGAGGAAGTGAAGAAGAGGGGGAGGAAGACAAGAAAGAGGTGGAAAGAGGTAGATAGACAGAGGAAATGAGTTAGGAAGGAGGAGGAAGAGAGAGATGGAAGGTTTGGATCAATTAAAGGAGGGAAGGAAATAACAGAGGAAGAGGAGGGAGGGGAGGAGAAAAACAGTGGAAGAGAACGAGAGGAAGTGAAGAGGATGAATGAGGAGGAGGACTTCTCGGGGCTGACGCTGCATTTGAAAGCAGACACTGCTAAACTTCAGCTGTTTGGAGTCTTGAAGTGTCCACCCCGCTGGGACAGGCCGACTGCAGACAGCAAACACACCCTGATAGAGACACACAAACCCTGCAGGCTGGAGTCGACTAAAGAGGCAACAATGATTGTATGAGTGCGGATGTTTGCCTGCTCACAATTTCAGAATCAGAACCAAAGAGCTAATCGGGGAGCCACAAAAAAAGGACAACAGTGATAAAGAGTAACAATAGAACTATTATGTGCATACAAATAAGGGTGAAAAAAGATGTATAAATACTGTGAATTCATCCATCCATTTTCTTGTGCTTATCCAAGGTTGGGTCATGCAACACATAATGTGGACAGAAAATACGGACAGTAAAACATAACTAGTTTACCTCCAATTCTCTCTGCTAAATGGACAAGCCATATTGTCCGCATCGTCTTCATCACCTGTTCATATACGGCACTGCCTCTTTGATCTTAAAAGTTTGAGCTCACAGGATGGTTCAGATGATCAAGGCAGCACTCTTCTGCCTTGTTAGCATTATTGCTAGCAAAAAACCTTCTACCTGCCTCAAAGCTTTCAAACAAATCTTTATTGACGGGGCTGACGTCCATGTTATTTTCTTTTTTACTCATACAATGTGAGCACTCAGGTCGTGGCTCGACAAATGGACCGTACAGTACGAGACCATAAATCATGTATGACCTTTAGGTTGACATCACTGAGGATTTACTCGAACAGGAGGACTCAGAATTAAACATTAACATTTCTAAAACTGTACAGTGTATGACCAGATCTAGCTGGATATTCCAGACGTCCCTCTCACCAGCAACACATTAAAGCTCCTCCTGGGGGATGTTTCCAGGCCAGATGGTAAATGTAATGGTATATGTAATTCTCAAAACTCACTCCTCACCCAGAAGCAGAAATTTCTGGCAGAGAACCATGGCGTCAGACCGGGAGGTGCTGACTGTCCCCCTGGCTGCTTCAAACTTGGCAGCAAACCGCCCCAGTGCGTGCTGAAGGTCACGGTCTGATGAAGCCAACAGAAACACATCATCTGCAAAAAGGTTCCCAAGCTGGCCACTCTCCTGACCTCGGCTGGACCTTGAGATCCTGTCCATAAAGATCACAAACAGGATCAGAGACAAGGGACGACCGTGGAGGAGTCCAACATCCACTGAGAGCGGCTCTCACAGCTCTCTCTCTCTCTCAACAAAAGCCCTGGTACCCCCATAGGATTCACCAGGAAACAAGAATACAGAAAGTGTAAAGAGTGCTGAAATACATATTAAAAGAAGGTAAAAGATTACTTTACATATATACAGTAGGTGGTAATGTAAAGCACATGTTGGTGTTGCACAGTATACCAACATTTTGATACTTTGTCAATATATTTATAATAAAAATGGTCCGGTATTAGAATTGAGCAACATTCACTACTTATTATGGATCAATATCAGTGTGCTTGTGCAGAAACTGAAGGTGATTTTCACTTTGCTCTGCACTAACATTAAATTAAATAGTTCAGATTTCATCTGTGGATTCTGATCTGTGAGGTATCGAATGTCGAACTGGGATCATTTCAGCCTCAAGTTTGTTTTGGCAGTGAGTATCTTGATACTAACTTTTTCTTGGTATTAAAGACAAAATGTTGCATGTATGAGTTTATACAACCTGTTTAGATTTACAGTGTTTCTGACAGTGATGAAGATGTTAAATAGTGTGTATTTTAAACTGTAATATACTGAACTTCACTTTCAGGCACAGTGGATGTTTTAGTGTTATTGCACAGGGACTGACATCATAAATGACTGAAGTTAACTGTTCATCAGAGAGATGGTCTGCGGTTCTTGTGTCTGCTTCTCTGGTATGGTTCTCTGTGCTTTCTGACCTTAACTTCAAAGTAAGTGCGAACCGTTTACAGGAACAACCTTTAAAGACACGAGGAGCAGACAGACAACGTGTCCTCACTGTGAACGTCTAAAACTCTGAGCTGCTCCGCTTAAACAAGAAGAGCGCACACACACAGCAAAATATATGATCAAACAGATGCACATCCTCACACACATGCTGGCACGCAACTTGTGCAGACACACACACACACACACACACACACACACACAGACACACACGAAGGTCAATGGGTGGTGGAGTTACATTAAAGAGTGCGAGCAGGCACTTCCTTCTCACGCAACCCTCTCTCACACACACACACACAACACACACACTCTCTCTCTGAAACACACTCATTCATATTCACGTTCACTCATTCATGTACTAAATGTCTTTGCTGTGCAGAAACTACGTCCCCCCTGAGAGGGACGGGGCCTGAGACAATCTGTCCTTCACAGAGAGTCAAGTTTATTGTATTTATGTAGCTCAGCATCAGAATAAGCCTTCAAGGGCAGCAGACGTCCAGCCTGTTCTTACTCCTAATGCATCAAATACAGCAGCTTGGTCAGAGCCCTCACACTTTGAGGCAGTAGATGCCCCTCTACGGCATTTCTGTTTGAGCCCCTTGTGGTATAAAAACCAACTAAGTCAGAGTATAAAAGAGGTGGGTTGGACTGACTGGTCAAAAAAACACAGAGGCTCGTGTCCCATGTGAAACCAAAAGTCAGCACTGACTTCTTTTTTTATGTTACGTAACATACTGTCGGTAAATTACGTAACATTTGTTAGGTTACGAAAGTTATGTTATGCATGTGAACTAAGGCGTCTTGTTTTAACCCAAACCATGATCTTTTTTTTAAACCCAACCAAGTCATTTTTGTGCCTTTATTTTGAAAGTCTACCTGGTCGTTGGATTTTTATTATTGCTGACCTGAGTCCTGCTTGAGCAAAACTGAGACTAGAACTAAACTGACACAACAGCAGAGTCCTGCACTGTTCCAGTTCTGCAAACCCGCACCCGCAAAGAACCAACCAGTTACCCGTAATTATCTCTAAGTGAGATCCGCACCGACCCACACCGGTGATCAAACACACATACACGTCATTCTCATTCTCACCTGGTGCAGCTCCTGCAGCTGTTGATATGTTTCCATAGTAACAACAAGCTTAGCTTGTAGCTAGCCAAAGCTAATACTTTTTGAAAAATTTTACAAGCAGTGAGCGCACCAAACTCTTAGACGGTGTATCATCCACAATTAGGGATTATGCACTGACTATTGTGGACTTTACATCATCCATTTTAGTGATCATCTAGCTGTCATCGCTGTCGTATCAAATGGCAACGTCCTATTGTTTAACAGGATATGAGGTCAAAAGTTGTCTTGTAGGTTTCACAATAAAATCCTGCTGCCTAATTAGGCTTGATAGTACTGTATTAGTGAATGTAAATGTATAAAGACTGCACAAACATTTTCATCACTGATTTCTCCAGGGAAAAAACATGTTGCACGAGTTACATTATTGTTCTCGCCTGCAGTTAGTTCATTTTTCTGCACCCATAAATTTCCATTTTTATCCATTTCACCCGTTACTTCATGTAACGGGTGAAATGTATCAGTATTATTGTGACAACTTTTGTTTCCTCAAAATCACAGGATAATTATGGAGAACTCGAAAATGCGTGTCTGATTATTAGTCTAGAGTCTTAGAATAGATGAGAGGTCGACCAGCCGATGATTTTATCAAAATAATGGCTTTATAAGATAATTGTCTAAGTCTGTTCTGCTTTTCCTGCCACATACTGACTCTGTCATTTCAGAGCAGGCCCCTCCCGCCCATCCTGCAGTAACCCTTTTCCAGTCATCCTCCATCACCTGACCTCCCCCGCCCTCCTGCTCACCTGCTCCCTCTCTCCCTCATCAGTCCTGCAGCAGTTTATATACCGTACCATTTCCATTCACTCCCTGCCAGGTGGTCTCTTGTGTGTTTGCTTTAACTTTCCAACCTTTTGTTCTGCCTCTCTGACCTCTCTCTGAATAAGTTTGCCTGTTTCGAGCTGCCTGCCTGCTTTTGACCACAAGTAAACATGAGTTTTATCCACAAACAGGGTTATTTATGGAGCCTTTACACCAGGGGTGGGCAGTTATTTTCCATCGGGGGTCACATGACAAATTGATCAGGCTGCTGTTGGCCAAACATAAATGTGAAAAAAAACACTTTGGGGTTTTTAAATATTCTCAGTAACCTTTCGCTTTTTTCCAGTCCACTAACATTTTCAGTTAATAACACAATTAAAGCCCAAACCACCCTGCAGGTGTTTACTCTTCAGCCATCAAAATATACATCTTTTGTGTTTCCACGGATACCAATAATATCAACAACAGCAGGTACAATCACCAACAAACCAGCAAAGAATCAATTATAAGACTGAGGCAACTCACCATTGATGAATCAGCTACACATCGATAATATTCAAATAAAAACAGTCCTGTTCCATTGAAAAAGTTCCAGTCGATCCAATCCAGTATCATCACTGCACAAACAAACCGGCAGAATTTGTAATCCTCCATTTCTGTTCCTCTCTGTCTGTCTGGAGTTTATGTGCAGATAAAAGTGATTTTTGTTCCTCAACATGGCTGCTGCAGTTTGACCTTCTGACTGAAACCTCACTTGAGCCAATAGGAGCTTCCACGACCTGTCCACAGCTCACAGATGTGCAGATGACTGGCTCTTTGTAAAACCAATGAAGTGAAAAAATACTGTGGAGTCACGCTTGATTTTTTTCAGTAAGATGTGCAAAACTCTTAATAATGGCAGAATCTCTAAACATTTGCATAGTCAGAGGTGTGAGGGCAAAATGGTAATGCACACTCATGTCTATGGGTTTTTAACTGGCTAAGTCGCTAATGCACCTGAGCTGCTAGGGTCCAAAACTCAACGTTTCACAGTGTGTCGTCCATGTTGGATACAGGTGTCGCAGCAACAGCAGAAGAAGAACCGTGTAAACAACATGGATGTATAATATTGAGAGAACTGAGTGAACTGGTGTTGAGTTTAATACAAGAGATACACTTCATTATTATCTCCAATGAACACAGCACTGAGCCCTTTCAGAATAAAAGCCCAATAACGGTACAATAATAATACTGATTGTTTTGCCTTACACCTTTTTTAAAAAAGAGCAATATGTAACAAGTAACAATTGCACATCCGAAAATAAGTAGTGCAGTCCAAATAAGAAGTTAGAGCCATGGATGGCAAATTAAATGGGAGTTGTTTCCCCCTACTTGAAGACTTGCAGGAACACTGCAGGAGTGCAGGATGAGTGCAACATTACAATATGAAAATAACAAGTGAGGATGAGTCCTGCACTAATTTAATGTAAATGTTCAGCCTGTTATCCTGAGAACTGATCTGAAAATACACACCCTGGTGTTCAATGACTGTCTCACTGCTGCAAAACTACATTAATGCTTTGATCAATTTAACTGTTAGAAACATCTACTCCTTCTAAAAGATTATTCATGATTTCTTATGACTCATAACAGACACTGACTCATTCAGCAAACATTCGGCATTATTTTGATCTCTAATTAACATGAAACGGACAAACAAAAACAGTTATTCTGTCCCAGAATGGAACTTAACATGTTTCCTTGATCTTCTCCTTTAAACTCTGTCATAATTATATAGTGTTATAATCGGCACATTTAGTGACCATTTCTCTTTTCCTCTTACTTTTGTACTTGATGAATCACTGTAACAGTCTATATGTTCCAGTTCTCCCTGCCTCTCAGCTCGGTCAGTCTCGTTTGATCAGTTGGCAGTGAGACGTGTTGCGGTGACACAAACCCAATTCAGACGTCTTCCTGTTGTCTTTGATTCACTCCTACATTTTAAAAGCCAACTCAGGACAAAATAAAAAATCTACATTACCATAAAACTATAATTAGAATAACTTATTTATATCTAAAAAAAAAAAAAAAATACCCAGAATAACTGTTCAAACATTTATTTTAAGTGGTCTGGACTCTGGACTAACTGTCCTGATGTCTTCACAGGTCTTAGCTCAGAGGACGGAGGCTAAAATAATGTCCAGATATTCAATATCAGATCATCAGGATCTATAATGAACCACTCTAACGCACACACACACACACACACACACACACACTGAGCCGGTCCTCCAGACAGAAGCAGATATCATCTTGACATGCTTGTTCTATAATTAAACGTTGTCCTCAGGATCAGACTGCAGCTGCACGAGACACACAACGCCGTCCTTCCTGTCCCACCAGCTACGGTTACACACACACACACCAACACACACATACTGTATGTACTGTATACTGTACATGTGCTCACATGACAGGAACACGTTTCCTCCCGGACTGAACATCTCTGTCCTCTCTGCTCGTCTCTGCATCGATGCTGTCGTCTGATTGGTCCTGATCGAGGTCTCATCAGCATCACAGGAGTCCAGGTGACCCTGACTCAACTTTTCTGGTTGTGTCCTGAAGTTTTAAACAATTTAGGGAGTAAATATTTCATTTAGACTAATTAGTGTGAAACAGATGGATCCAGACTTGTTGTTCTGGGAGATCCCACACACTGCTGAGGCTGGACGAGAACCACTGTTCTGTTAAAAAGCTTTAGTTGTTTTGTTTTGTTGTTGTTTTTTGTTTTGCTGGATGATTATTGTATCCTGTGTTTGTCTCATCTGACTCACGCTGCTAAGATCTGGTCTCTTCATGTGTCGCTTATTGTTCTGTTTATTAGAATCACGGTTATTATAATAAAACTAAAGTAAAAAACTTTACCTGAAATACCTGAACGTGTCCTTAAGTTTGTGTTGGACGTCTTGGATGTTGACAGGAGCTTTTCTTTTGTGGTTCCACAGTAAACACCGGAACGTGTAACTGTTCTGTGAGAACTCGATCAGTAACATGAACTTGTTAAAGTTTGGTCATGAAGATTCACGTCACGTCTCCGCCTCCTCCTCCGCCACCGTCCCCTGCTGCGCGCGCTCCATCCCGCCCCGCCGCATCACACAGTTCGCGGCCATGTTTTTAAGGCGGGCATCAGCAGGACGACAGGTACGTGACGTCACATGGAAGAGACGCATTTACGGTTTAGAAATGCGTGGGGAAATGCAGCTTCTGTGTATTTGATCTCTAAAGTAGCTTCACTACTGAAAAACTATTTGATGAAGAAAACAGCGACGTCACGACCACGTTACTGAGAAACGTAGTTACACTAGTAACGCCGCTGCTGACAGTAATGTCAGAAAAGTGATGGAGGAAGAACAACTGAACAACTTCACCTCCATGAAGGAAACTTCAAAACTTCTTCTGAAAATGTTAGTCAGACACACCTCCTGTCTGTCTGACTGTCTGTCTGACTGACTGACTGTCTGACTGTCTGTCTGTCTGTCTGACTGTCTGTCTGTGTGTCTGTCTGTCTGTCTGTCTGACTGACTGTCTGTCTGACTGTCTGTCTGTCTGTCTGACTGTCTGTCTGTCTGACTGTCTGTCTGACTGTCTGTGGTTTGACAGTAAAGTGAATGTATTTATTTATTTATTAACCCCTCAAACTGTTAATGTTGTTATTCTTTCCAGAGTTTTGGTGATGATCAGTTTGTGACGAGTCAAACCAGCTTTACTGTGGAGGCCTTCAAACTAATTATTATTATTATCATGTTTTTATGCCTGTCAGTAAAATATTTACAGCATATAATGAAAAGAATGGAGAAGAAAAGGGCTGAAGAATAATGGATCTGTATTAATGCTGAAACTAATCAATGAATTAATTAGTGGATTGATAAAATACAAAAGAAAATGCTAATAATATGAGGAGAGACTGAAATAAAATGTTGTGTCCAAAATAAAGTAAAGTAAGATAAATACATTAAGATAATCCAGTAAAACAGAAAACACATATTAGAACAGGAAAAATAAAAGAGCTGACATTTATAAAAAGTTATTTGTTTGTTTTTTTACAATTTTCCAGAGCCCAAAGTGACGTCTTCAGTTTGCTTATTTTGTCCAACCAACAGAATTTATTATATCATTTAAAAAACTGCAACCAGAAAATGTTTGACTTGATTTCTTTAAAAATGACTGAAACAATAAATCAAAATGGCTGCAGATGAATTTTCTTTCAATTAATGAATTAATTTAATTAATTAATTTTTTTGAGTTTCTAAAACTCAAAGACTCAAATTTGTTTGAAGAAGAAAAAGTAAATGATCTCAACTGAAGATTATCAGTCAGCAAAACTTTTTAAATTTTACTTCAAAACTGAAGAGTTTGAGTTTGGCTCAAAAATCTATTATTGTATTATTTTGTTTTTTACAGTGTAATGTGATTCTCACATTTGTCAACTATAAAAAATCTGTTGCATTTATACTAAATTTAAAAATGTTTTATTAATTTTTCAGCTGAACTGTGCGTCATAGCCAACCTCTATGACTCCTTGCCTTTTCCTCTAAATTATAACGGCGTCTCGTCCTCTTGAGTCTCCATAAACAAGCTGTGACACTGAATCAAAAGAAACATCATTAAGGGAAATAATAAAATGTAATAGTTGCAGCTCCAGACAGATTTCTGTTCCTGTTTTGGTCCTAAAGGTTGCAGATCTCTAGTTCAGTGTGTCTGTGGCACATCGTCAGTATTTAAAATGAAATATCACATCGACAGGCAGACAGGATGCTGCTTTAATTATGTGCACGTGATGTTTGTGTGTCTGAGGTGTGGAGATTTGTTGAAGCATCTAAACAGATATCAGAGTGTCTGTCTGTGAGGAGGAGCCAATCACATTCCTTCATCTCTGCAGATTTAATTGTTCATCTTAAGAGCCGTCATCCTGATCATTATGATTAATTAAGAACAAAGAGGAAAGCAGCAGTTTTCTTATTTTCCCAGAAAATACTAATGTTAATACACTACATGACTTCACCTTTGAGAGACTGTAATTGTAATTTTTATGGACTGAATGTACAGATCGATGATGAAAACCTGAGCTGCACTGAGAGTGAAGCAGCTGTGAGAAGGAGTGAACTGAGAGGATGAAGAGAGACGAAGATGAAGATACAGAGAGAGGTGGACGGAGGTTTGAGCTGAGGCGAAAATAATTAGAGACCAAAGAAAAAGCACAGACAGAGAACAGACAGATAATGTGGTGTTTCACACGGCTGGACTGTAGAAGAAGAAAAAGAAGTAATTATTGGTCTGTCAGTGTAATGATGGAGCCACTGATAGTGAGGAAGAGGAGGAGGGAGGAGGTAATGGCTTCTCTGTGTTTATTTCATCTATATTTCTATCAGGCAGCTTTATGCACACACACACACACACACACACACACACACACACACACACACACACACAGATGTGATGTTATTTAAGAAAGAAGAGAACGAGGGATGAATGAAAGAAGAAAAGTGAAGGTTATAAAACACAATCATTTCTTCTTGGATGATATATAATAGGACTAAATAAAAATGTGTTTTGCTGCAGGCTGGCAGCTCCGACCAATCACATGCTCCGCTGCAGTCCCAGGGGATGACATCATCTTTAGGTACAGCCAATTAGATAATGGGATGTGACAAGATTTGACTCTGTTCTTTAATACAGCAGTTTTTATTATTATTTTTTTCATATAGAAAATATAAAATCAGGTCAGTGAACTTTAACAGATCTATTTTTATTTTGAAATTTAAACTTTATTAGTACGACCAGTACTGAACACAGCTTTGTTAAAGTAACAGGATGTACAACAGAGCGATTCAATCTGCCTTTTGATCATTCATAAATATTTTTAAAAATTATATCATTTGAATTTTATTTAAACAACCTGCTAATTCTAAATTTAATTATGTTTACACTATTGATTAGAAGATTTATATTTTCAGGAGTCAAACTGAATGAAACTGATGTTAAATCCAACATCGTCTTTATTAAAACAACAAGCTGCTGATAACAAACAGAATGTTTCTTCTACAACTGTGAAAAGTAATGAAGTGGAGGAAAAATAAAAAAAAATATTACACTTGAAAGTCCTAGCTTTACAGCTCAGATGAAATGTAAACATCCAGACCCTTGGAACTTTATTTATTTATTTATTTTCTTCAATAAGAGATGGTTTACAGAATCTGTGTATTCATTCAGACTGCAGTGGTCTGTAGATTTCTGCTCTGTCCTCATCAGGTAAATTTAAGATGAGGTGTGATTTCTGTCCACACAGTCTTAACTGAAGTATAGAAGTGCAGATACTTGTAGAAGTACTGATTCAACTTGTTTACTGCAGTACAAGTGTAAAAGTTCAGGCTCCGAAATGTCCTCAGAGGACAAAAGAAGAAAGTTGTCCTCTGAGGGACATTTCTACTGACTAGGATCTGACTGAATTAGGATCATGTAGTGATTTTCATGTTGTCTGTTGTGATGTCCTCTGATGGATCCACCAGTCAGTCGTCTTTTGTGTGTCTTATTGTTTCGTCCATTCAGGTTTAAATCAGTCTTGATGCACAATGATGCAAAATAACAATAATCAATATTTCACCTCAAAGTCATTAAAACTAAAGTAATGAGTCTGTTTATAAAACGTGAGAAAGTTCAGATATTTGTTTGCAAATTTACGGAGGAAAAGTAAAAAGTGTCTGAAAACTTGAGTACAGTAACTAAATATTTGTACTGTGTTACTTTCCACCTCTGTTTATTAAGATGATGTAGGACGGATGGAGTCGGGGTCAGAAGGAAGGAACACGGCACGAAGGGAAAGAGAGAAGGTGGTGGAAGGTTTAGGGATGATGGGAGGGGAGGAGGGAGGAGAGGATGAAGGGGGAGATGAAGGTCATGGATGGACAGTCAGGTGTGATGGTGTCAGCTGGTGGCAGGGGGACGACAGGTGGGGTACCGTCTCTTCATGAGCTCTGAAGTTCAGAGCCTCCTGTGGTTCCTGTTTGAACAAATAGAGGTGTGTGTGTGTGTGTGTGTGTGTGTGAAAACGGGGGGGTCGGGGGGGGGGGGGGGGGGGGGGGGGTGAGCTGTGGTCTTTGATCCTGAATCTGGTTCTAAAACTTCATAAATAGTCTCAAATTTATTGTGCTTTTAATATTTATTTGGCAGCGACTTCACTGTTGGACATTTTTTATTGTCCACTCTCGCTCCACACTACTGGTGTCTCTCTGTCTGTCTGTCCCTCTTTGTTTATGTCTGTCTTTCTCTCTTTATCGTTCTCTCTCGTATGCTGTGTTTCCCCTGCGTGGTTCGGCTCGCCTCCACTCCCGGCCACACGATGGTCACATGATGCGTGCAGCGACACAGACAGTAACGTCACAGAGACGTCACTGTTTAACACACATACTTGAATATCAGATAACATGCAGAGCGCTCTCATAAAAATCTGTTTTAGATCTTTATGTGACAGTAGATTAAATTTTACTTCATCAATCAAATTCTTAACAAGGTATGTATCAATCATTGATTAATCATTACCATGTTTGGTTGCAGATGATGTCAGAATTAAAGGACATCCTCCGTTGTTCTTTGTGTCACACTCATGATGTCACAGCAGTTTCACCTGCCGTCGCTATGACGATCAGCTAAGAATCCCGCCTACATTTAGGAAGTACCAGCTGCAGAGGGCATGAAACTGAAAAAAGCACCTGGTGCCAAAAGTGCACTGAGTCGAGCTGTCTCTCTGTTTGTCTGTCTCTGTCTGTCTGTCTGTCTCTCTGTTTGTCTGTCTGTCTGTCTGTCTGTCTGTCTCTCTGTTTGTCTGTCTGTCTGTCTGTCTGTCTGTCTGTCTCTCTGTTTGTCTGTCTCTCTGTTTGTCTGTCTCTGTCTGTCTCTGTCTGTCTCTGGCTGTCTGTCTGTCTGTCTGTCTCTCTGTTTGTCTGTCTCTGTCTGTCTGTCTGTCTCTCTGTTTGTCTGTCTGTCTGTCTGTCTGTCTGTCTGTCTCTCTGTTTGTCTGTCTGTCTGTCTGTCTGTCTCTCTGTTTGTCTGTCTGTCTGTCTGTCTGTCTGTCTGTCTGTCTCTCTGTTTGTCTGTCTCTCTGTTTGTCTGTCTCTGTCTGTCTGTCTGTCTCTCTGTTTGTCTGTCTGTCTGTCTGTCTGTCTGTCTGTCTGTCTCTCTGTTTGTCTGTCTCTCTGTTTGTCTGTCTCTGTCTGTCTCTGTCTGTCTCTGGCTGTCTGTCTGTCTGTCTGTCTGTCTGTCTCTCTGTCTGTCTGTCTGTGTCTGTCTGTCTCTCTGTTTGTCTGTCTGCCTGTGTCTGTCTGTCTCTCTGTTTGTCTGTCTCTGTCTGTCTGTCTGTCTCTCTGTTTGTCTGTCTGTCTGTCTGTCTGTCTGTCTGTCTGTCTGTCTCTCTGTTTGTCTGTCTGTCTCTCTGTCTGTCTGTCTGTCTCTTTGTCATTGGAAAGTTTGGGGTCCTGTTGAAACCTGAAGCTGTCTGTTGTTCTGCCTGTCTGCCCTGCTGATCTTCTCTTTGTGTCTCTCTGAACTGTCACACACCACAGCAACATGATCACACGTGTTTGTGTGTGCTGAGTCTTACCTGTCTCTTCACCTGTCCATCTGTCCTCCCTGCACGAGACCCCTGACTGTCTGTTCTGTCCTGATGTAACCAGATCTGTCTGTCTGTCTGTCTGTCTGTCTGTGTGGGATTAACTGTACAGATGATATGATGGTAGAAATTAAACTCCTCTTCCTCTCAATCAATCCTCCATCCAGTTCCAATCAATTTCAATCAGCTCCTGTTTTCATATTTACATTTTCTGATCAGTTAGAAATAAATTCAATTAACAGACTCAGTCGGTGTGTTTTCATCCTTGTGTTTTTATTTTCAGTTTGTGCATAAAAACAACTGGAACCGATTAATCGATGATCAAGATAGCTGACCATTGACTGAATAATCAATACATAATCAATGACTAATCATGTCTAAGATGCAGGGGGAAACTTTCTTCTAGTTCTTAAGGCTCTTTAACACATTGACATGTTGTCAATAAGGAGATGATGACAAACAAAACTAGAGGAGGTCACTCAGTAGATCTCTGAGGTTTTCTCTCTGTACTTTCCAACATTTTCAGTGTTTCCCCTCAAATCTTTTTCAGGCCTGGTGGTTCGCATCGAAAAAAACCCTGAGCAGATGAGACCGCGGCGTGGATTCAGTCAGATGGCAGCAGGAAGTCCGCAACTTATTTTAACATGAGGTGAGATCAACAAATGGGAACCTGCCACAGAACGTCTGGTACTGCTGGGGGATATATTTAGGGTTCTTCAGCTACTCTGGTTCCCAACCAGATTTTCAATGTTTGCCCTTATTTATTTATTTATTTATTTATTTTTATTATTTTTTTGACTGGTTCAGATTCAGTGTTCATGCTAACTTTACTCACCTGGAAGGAGTCCCTTTACCTTGCGAGGCAGCTGGACTTTCATGATCATGTGAGAATCCATTGTGCCGGGCTTCAAGTTCTCCGACTGTGTCTGCACCAGAGGTGGTGTGAGCCAATCAGTGTCCTGTGGGACTACTGGCAGCTGTGGGCGTGGTTTTTAGGTGTGACGACAGTGAGAAGCGTCTATGGAAGCAACTCGTTTTAAACAAACAGTGGCGTCTTCTGAAGAGTTTAGCATAGAAACTGTGAGAGCATCAGTTATTTCTTCATTGAAAGAAGAGCAAAGAACGATTTCCTCCACATGGTTCATCCAATCACCTGCCAGGTGACTGGATGACCTGCTGACCTGCTGTTTTTCTGACATACTGTCATTCTGTGGTGAGACAGGTATTAAATTGTTTGTGGTATAAAATCATCTTAAAAAGTCTTAAATTAAATCTAAATATTGGAGTCTGTCCAGCCTCCATCATCTGACCCACTTATCAGTAGTTTGTATTTGGCTTCGGTCCTGATTCAGTCATCATTAAATCAGCTCTTCTTCTTCTTCTCCGCCTCTTCCTGTCTGTGTGTCATCAGTCCTGTCTGTCTGTCTCTGTGAGACAGCTTCATTATGTCCTCAGTGTGTCCATCAGTCTACCTGTCGTCCTTATCTACCTGTGGATCAGTTGTTGACACGCTGAGCCGACAGTGTGTGTCTCTGTTCTGCTGAGCTCTGGCTTCACTTTGTGTTCTGCTGTCAGACGGCGAGTCCCGTCTGCCAGCTGGGACGCTCGCAGCGTTTTGTTTTACTAAACGTTCATCTGGCTTCAGTGTGTAGGACAGGCTGTCTGTCTGTCTGTCTGTCTGTCTGCTGCAGTGCAGAACAGTGAGACGACAGTTCAGGATTATTATCAGCAGGAAGTGGTTGGTATACATATATATATATATATACATATATATAAGAATTAAAAAATATAAAATATAAAGTTCTAAATTTGACAGAACTTTACTTTACAGACTGTTTACACTCTTCACATGTACAGATATATGGATAACTGTGCAGGATAATTGCACACAAATTGTAGTAGCATTATATTTAAAATAAATCAATGTAAACAGTTTAGGCAGACAGACAGATTGGATTGTACAGAATATTAACAGCAAAAATGTCACAGTGAGGATTTACAGTAGAAGAATATATATCACACAGAAAAAGATTTAACAGTGTAAATCTCACTGAACCCTGAAGATACATGTGGTGTGATAACATGACGTGATTCTCTCATCTTTTATTGTTCATTAATTGATATATGTCACATCAGATCAGTTTTTGTGATTGATCAGTGAATCATTTAGCCAAGAGTGTCCATGATGTCCCCTGTCTCTCTCTCCACGCTGTCCTGTCAGTCTTCATCTGTCCTGTGTGATGAAGGCAGAATAATGTCCACAGATCTTTATTAATCATAAGGACTTTTTTTTTTCAAGACAGTTGATGCTAGAAACCAGCTTGTGTGTAACTGTAGTCATGTTTGTAATATAAATGAGAAGTCTGGAATTTTTTTATTCTTTTACTTTTATACACAGATAGCAATACAAAATCTGTAGGCAAGAGACACGACTTTGTTATTGGAAGTATTGTGGTTTGTTTTTATTGTTTCTTATAATTTATTTATTTATTTTGCACAATAAAACAGCAGCAGGAATAACAACAGCAACAACAACAACAAAAGAAAGAAACAGCAAATTGTGCAGGTGAGACTTTAAAAAACCCTCGAGGTTTACAGCATAAATCTCACCTCAGTAAATATTGTATGTAAGCAAATATGAAAGTTATGTAATGCACAAAAGTAAGAACACAAGCAAGCATCATAAATCAAGAAAAAATAATAAAATATATAATAATAAATAATGTAATGTAGTGAGTCAGTGTGTGTGTGTTGGTGTGTGTCTGTGTGTAGTCTGAGTTGTGACTCACTGATAATTGATTATTTTTATGGATTATCAGAAGCAAACAATCAAAAGTCTAACATGTAAAAATGAAAACACTTATGTCCAACATGGTGTCAAGATGTTAGAAGTCCAGTGTGTGTGTGTGTGTGTGTGTGTGTGTGTGTGTGTGTGTGTGTGTGTGTGTGTGTGTGTGTGTGTGTGTATCAGCAGGAGGGAAACATAATCCTGCTGCTCTGATGAAGCCTCATTAAAACCAATCAGATCACACAGACAGAGAGCAGGTCATGTGACCTGGTAGTCAGGTCAGTCCAGCTCTGAAAACAAAAGAGATAACAGCCAACACTCAGTCACGTTTGAGACGGTTTCTAGTTTCCAGGTGAACAGATTCAGAACACGTCGGCCCAAATTTGAACTCAGATCCCCTCAGCTATCATCTGATGAAAAGTTTTTATTGGCTTTTTAAAAAATCATCTGCATTCAGACACAGATATCTGTTTTTATAAAGATTAGCCTCCGACTCCATCCTCACATCTCAGGTTGTTGACTGTGAAATGACCGGCGAGGAAGAGGAAGTGATGGCTGCACCAGAAACCTCCAGACATTGGCTGTTTCCCCTGAGGTGTCATCAGATGGTAGCCAATGGGCTTCAGGTTTGATGTGATTGTCAGTAAATCTTCTGTTAGGACTCAAAACAACATGTTGGTGCATCTCAGCACTGAAGATAAGATGAACTTTATTGATTGACACATTTTGCAGGGAAACTTGTCACTGCGTTCTGGGATTAGCTCCGCCCAAGATTGAGTTTGGTTCAGAGAAATACGAACAAGACCGAGTGTTTTTTTTTTTTTGTTGTTGTTGTTGTTTTTTTAATCCTAGCAGAATATCAGTGTGTGGAGCCAGAATCTTTCTGCAGCACTGACACAAACAGAAATGTTTGATTTCCATCCTGTTTTCTACTTTTCACTCGTTTGACTCAACATGAATGATTCTCATGTGAAGCAGGTGAATATTTGATAAATCATTGATTGAACACTGTGATTATAACCTTCTGTTTCCAGTGATGGAAAGTTTCCCCCTCAGTCTGAACTCAGTGGACCTGATGACCCGATGAAAACTGACCCTCCAGTCTTTGCACTTTATTATTGTGGTTCACCTTCCATCCAGATCAGATTTTCATTCAGTGTGATGAACAAGAAGAAGAAGGAACACAAGCTCATGTTTCCAAACTCAGATTTGAACATATATTTATAATAAAACACTTCTTGAGTAGAGAGTGTGTGTGTCAGCAGGAGGGAAACATGATGCTGCTGCTCTGATGAAGCCTCATTAAAACCAATCAGATCACATAGCAAAGAGAGCAGAGTCATGTGACCTGGTAGTCAGGTCAGTCCAGCTTTAATGTCTGAACACACACAACAAAAGAGATAACAACACACACACTCACCTGTGCCAACAGCGAAACACACTGAGTCAGCACAAAACAGAGGCGATGATTATTTTATTCTCCATTAATCTCTCATATAGTTTTTCACATAAATTAAATATTTCTTCAGTTTTATCAAATGTCACAAATATTTCTGAACAGGAAGCACTGGAACAGATATGTGACACATTAAATATAATGTGTCTCCAGTTATTGATCAGACTAAATCAATAGTCAGTCCTCAGCTCCTCACAAACTGAACAACAATCAAACAAACACAACATCATCATCAGAGTGAATCAACCTGAACGTAACACAGTGAGACCTGCAGGCGGGTCTGAACAGGGTCTGAACAGGGTCTGAACAGGTCGTAAAAATCAGATGTTGATGATTTTAGGCGTTAAATTGATGAAAGATTGTTGACTTTAGTCAACGAGAATCACCTCGATAAAACTCAGCTGAAGTCATAAGTCGACGTTTCAGCAAAGATGATGAATTGAACGAGTAAAATGATGAAAGAATTTTGAGTCCAGGCTGAGCTGTTTTCAAGATAAACGTAAATTTGATTGTTACAGCGCCACCTTGAGGTCAGTGAGTGTCATTTTTGTGGCCTGAGTATTGAGTGGAATTTGCAAAAAACCTCTTTTTTTGCTGCGCAAAGATGTTCAGCAGAGAAAAATAAAAATAAGAAGGCTAAGACTGAGAAGAAGACAGAATAATCACTACTTCATTAATTAATTGTCTTCTAAAAGTTCACAAGCTAAAATAGCATCAGAATGTTTGGTTCATGAACGTCTCGGACTCTTCCATGACATCACTGTGAATCTGTGGAGATGATTCAGGAAGACGGCAGCCAACATGTGGAAACAAAGAGCTCAGCGTGGTGAAAACACGAAGTGAAGCTGCTGCAGCGGTGCTGAAAAAACAAAGAGAGGATATCCTCCCTAACCGCAGTCAGCATCATGCACGAACACGCTAAAAGAGCGGCGTCATGCACGAACACGCTAAAAGAGCGGCGTCATGCACGAACACGCTAAAAGAGCGGCGTTCATTGAACGTGCTCACATTTTTGGTGAACTGAACAGATCAGTTTGCAATTAAACTGAGCGACGTTCACTATAACGACTCTATCAGCTGATAAAACAGAGAGAGAGAGAGAGAGAGAGAGAGAGAGAGAGAGAGAGAGAGTGTGAATATGGACAGAAATGTCTACGTGATATAAACACGTTGGTCGTGCTGGTCACCGTTCACTTCCATTGTTTGTGAGATTCTGTCTTCCTGTGAAACTCCAGCAGAGTTTCATGAACTGAAAACTAAACCTGACCTTGATAATGAATGAATTTTCATTTTTAGGTGAACTGTCTCTTTAAGTGTGAACTTGTGACTGCAGTCTGTTCACCCTGCTGCCGTCTGACAAGAGATACAGAAGTATTCAAAAACAAAATCTGTCTGGAGACGCAGCTGTTTTCAGCAGAAACTTTTCGTTTCTTGGGTTTGGCATCCATAGCTAACCTGCGATGAGTTAAGACTAGCAACAAGTGAACATTAGAAGAAAATCTACTGAGTTGTAGTTTAGTTGACAAATTATTAAAACTTTTTTTTGTTCTGTGTAGAGCTACACATTTTTACAAAAATCATTTTAGACCAATGACAATGAAGCATGAATATTTAAATGAAAACTAAAACCAGCTGTTATTCATTTCAATTACATTTTTTAGACAAAGTCACTGAAGAAGAGCCTCATGCAGCTCCAGAGCCGCAGGTTGGACACCAGACTGAAGAGCAGCTTCTCCGCTGCTGAATTCATCCTACACACTCCACCATAAATAAAGGTTTATTCCTCTGACTTATTATTTATTTGTATTATTTATTCTGATTTATTTCTAAGTTTGATCAGGTGGGAGTCATCAGATAAGTAAATCCCACCCCGGTGGACGGTCAGTAAACACAGGGTCCAGCTGAGGATGATGGGAATGTCATTATTTCTGCAGGTATGTGGTCGTGAACCAAAGTACTGGACACATTAAAATGTTGACCTGATGATGGCGCTATATGAAAAGTCAGAGGGTCACCAAATTTTTACGGTTCATCCCGAGGGGAGCGTGAAGGTGTGAACCACCGAATCACAGACCGTCCAGTACGTGTTTCAGTCTGGAGCTGCTGGACGGACTGAACATCAGGACGACTGAAAACAGACTGAATAACAAACAGAAAGAAATAAACGAACAAACTAAAGGAATCAAGACAGAAAAGAAATGAACAAAAGACAAATTACATCCATACAGAGAGAAGACGTGTTGAGTGTTGCTGTAATCAGACCTCAGGCTGTTTCTTCTCAATTACAGCCTCCTACACTGCTCACTCTGTGTGTGTGTGTGTGTGTGTGTGTGTGTGTGTGTGTGTTTATAAAAAGACACGGACATCTCTGATTGGACCTGTGCGTTTGTGTTGTTGTTGTGTGTATTAATGTGTGTGTGTGTGTGTGTTAATGTGTGTGTCTTGCCGCAGTGCCACATCTCTCTCCTCCCACTCTGAAGCTAAAAACAAACGCAGCGGCTCTCATTACACACACTGAGAGTCCAATCAATACACTGAGGCCTCTGGGGGCCCACACTGCACTCTGACTGTGTGTGTGTGTGTGTGTGTGTGTGTGTGTGTGTGTGTGTGTGTGTGTGTGTGTGTGTGTGTGTGTGTTGTCAGCCATGAGTTCAGTCTGTTTAAGTGTAAAGTTGAGCTTCAGTTTGTCTTCAGTCACAGAAACAACAAAAGGATGAATACCTCTGATGCATTCACTGCCATCAGTATACTGTCTTCTATGGTGATGCTTTCAATGTCTTCCTCTGTGATGCATTTACTGTATGCCCTCTCTCTCATGATGCCTTCGATGTCTTTATTGTCTTGTTTTGTGATGCATTTGTTGCCTCTCATGTTACACCGAAGAGCTTTCTTGGGTGATGCATTCACTGTCTCTGTTCTTCTGTGATGTGTTTAGTGTTTGTGTTTGAATGATTGTTGTCTTCTTAATGTTTTGTTGTTGTTTTGTCCTCAACTCAAAGATCATCAGTTTACTGTCAGCGAGGAGTAAAGAACCAGAAAATATTCACATTTAAGAAACTGAAGTTAGAGAAAAGAGACTGTAACAACAGGAGCATTACGATCATTTCAGCAGCTCAACCAGAGACACCCGGTTCACAAAAACAAGAGTTCTACATCATAAATATTCTTCAGTATTTTGTCATCAAGAATATTGTTACCACAGAATAACTTTAAATATCACAGTATTATTTCAGGGACATATCGCCCACCTGTAGCGTGCAGCTCAGGTACAGAGGCTGAGTCCTCAGCAGCAGCCGTGGGTTTGATTCCAGCCTGTGGCTTGAAGCTCTCCTGTTGATTAAGGACCAGAAACCCCCCAGAAATAATCTTTTAGACAAACATGACCAGAACAAGATGGTTTTGTTTGTATCTGGGATGTTTTGGCTTCTTTTTTTTGTCCAGTGGGAGGAGGAGGAGACACGGCGTCCGTCTTTATTCATGTCAATCGTCCGGACTGTGAACAGCTTGTTCAGTTAATGTAGCCTGAACCCAGAGGTCTCGCAAACAGAGACGAAGGCAGCTGGAATCACATGATCGATTTGCAGATTCTCTAGATTTTTTTCTGTCTTGGCAAAAAGAATTACAAAGACTTGTAGCCGCTAACTGGCCTGATTTAAGCTCACGGGGCCGACAGCTCAGCAGAGTCGTGTAACTGCAAATTCATGACGTTTAATAAAGTTCAGAAGCAGCAGTGAAATTAAATGTAAAATTATATGATGGTGGCTGGAGGAGCATCGGGCCTCGTGCAAGAACGACTCGTACCGACAGTTCGTCAGGAGAAATGATCACATTCAGCAGTTTTCTCATATTTGGACTTTTCTCTTTGATACAACGTCAGTTCAGGTCCTGATCTGTTGTAGGACTCGTCCAGTCGGTCTGCTGTCGTCACAACCTCACTTTTTTACTAATGACTGTATATTTCACTAAAGGCTGCTGATGCCTTCACTGTTCTCTGTCATCATGTTGAATCCTTGAGGTGTTGAGGTGATTACAAACTTCACATGTGATGCTTTTACTGTCTTCTCTGGTGACCTGTTTACTGTCTTCTCTGGTGATGCGTTAAGTGTCTTCTCTGGTGATGCGTTTACTGTTCTTTTTTATGATTGTGAATCCTTGTTGAGGTGGTTACTAACGTCACACAGTTGGGGAATTCCTCTCCCAGAATGGTCAGATCTCTGGCGGCGTGTTCAGGGTTCTTTTTCTGGTGGTGTGTTTACTGTCCTCTCTCGTGATGAATTCACTGTGTCCTTTGGCGATGCGTTTAATGTCCTCTCTGGCGAAGAATAGAAGACAGTAAAAGGTGTTTTCTTTCAGGAGGCATGTTGTCAGACATGTTGTTGGTTTCTGTTGCGAAAACAAACTGACGGATTCTGTCATCTCACACACACACACACACACACACACACACACACACACACACACACACACACACACACACACACAGTCTATATTTAGCGGACCGCTGCAGGAGAAAACTCGTGAATTTTTTAAACTCTGTAACCCGACTGCTCCACTCTCTCTCCCTCTCTCTCCCTCTCTCTCCCTCTCTCTGTCAGATGTGGGGATCGCCGTGGCAACCCCCTGGTTTCCCGGGGCGATAAGAGAGCCCCGTTACATCATCATCCTATCCTCACACCCGTCTGTCCTTCTGTACTTGTGAGGACTTTCATTGACACCTTTTATCACCCTAAATGTCCCGTTAAAGTGTCAAACCAAAACAGAAAAGACAGATTTTTGTCTTTTCACCCTTAAAGAACCCGTCTGACCCCACATGTCATATATCAAATTAATCGTAACATGATGCACTTTTTAACCATTTACGCTTCATCTTTGTGCACCAACATCATTTGACATAAAGTTTCCTTCTTTCTCTCAGGCAGCTGAGTCAGATCTTTGGAGAAACTTCTGCAGGTGTGTCTTCAGCTCAAAGTTTTAATGTTTCTTTAGTTTTTTGTTTCTTTTTTTTTAGCCAAACTGGTGTTTTTTTTAGCTCAGTCCCAGTATTTTATTGCTCCTGTCACAACTTTTTTGCAAGTATCAAATTCAGAATGAGTGTATATTAATAAAAATACACTGTGTTCAACTGAATTTAGGCAGGAAATGATTTGCACATAAATACTTTTTTTTATAATACCTGAATAATACATCAGAATTCATTCAACTGTAGTTAACTGGTCTGATCTGTTAGCTTAGCTTAGCTTACCTTAGCATATCTTAGCGAGGCTTCAGCAGACGCAGCAGATGAAGTGTACAGAAGAGGAGAATAAATGAGCTGAGAGTGAAGATCTAAATTCATCACAGTAAACTGCTGGTCTGTTTCACTGCTGCTGCTTAAACTCAGGGCTGAACAATACAGTGCATGTATGTCTCTACTTTAAGTGTTTCCTCACAGACACACACACACACACACACACACACACACACACACACACACACACACACACACACACACCTCTGGTCTCTTACTGCAAGACCTTCAGTCATTTTAATCATTTCCATGTGTGCAGTAAAGTCACGGCTCCAAATATTGTTCATATTTAAGCAGTAAAATAAAAAAAAATGTAGTTTTAAAGTTGACAGGACAGAGAAAACTTTCTATCATCTTGAGGCTCCGCCCACACCTGTGCAGGTGTTTTTTCTGTGAGTTTGGACCTTTGGTCACTGCTGTCACTGTGAAGATATTTACAGATATTCAGATGATGATCTGTTCTGTTCTTGTCACAGACTCACACAGACTTCATTAAACATTTTCACTGTTTTGTTTTTGAAGAATATCCATATTTTCTTTATCCCTTGCTTTAGAATTCCCTGCTAATATTTAAACTGTATTGATGCTCACTCGTGTTTTTATATTAATTCTATGTCTTCAAACATTTCTGATGATATATGATGATGTTTTTTTTGCAGGGTCTGCGGTGGTTTAGGGATATTAAAGGTTTATTTATTTTTGTATTATTTATTGTGATTATTTTTTAAAATTCTGTTGTCTGGCTGATGATGCATCGAGCACTTTCAGTTAATCATCTCAGCTGTCCTCTGATTGGGCGATTGAAAACTGAGGCGTCTCTGCGTTTAGATTTTAGACTAAAACATCGTCAGCAGAAAGTGAGACAGTGTGCAGGAGTTTCTCTCTCTATAAATACATGAATATATGAATATTGGCCGATTTATCAATTTCAGATTTTATTTACTCCCTAATTGATGTCAGCGTCGACCCCAGACGTCCAGTATCCAGTGACCTGACTTCACTTTACGCCCAGATTAAATTATCCAGTTAATCTATAGAACGTTTAACTAGAACCCTCAGTCTGGTTAGAACAGATGAACCATCAGGTTTCTGTTTCTGATACTCTTCTTCTTCTCCTCCTCATCTTTCACCTCCTCCAGCATCATCATCTCCCCCCGTCACTCAGAGCTGCCCCTCCAGTCTGATACAGTTTCACCTCCTCCTCTAATCTCTCCTGCCCTTTTACCCTCCTGTCATCCTCCCCTTCACCTCCCCTCCGTCTCCTCTCGTCTCCTCCCGTCTCATTTCATTTCTTCCTTTTCTCCTTGTGTCACTCCTCACCCCTTCTCTTCTTTGACCATCATCTCTTCTTTCCTTTCTCCTTCTTTTGACCCCCTCCTCTCATTTCTCCTCGTCCTCTGTCCTCTCCGTCTCCTCCTCCTCTTCTTTCATTTGTCCTTTTCACCTCCTCACGTTTCTCCTTCGGACTGATTCATTCTGAAAACATTTTTGGGATTGATTGATCAAAGTTTTAGAATCAGTTCTCCAAATCTCCAGTTTATTTTCTGAAGATGAAGGAAGGTAGAAAAATAAATGAAAAAAGGAACCAAACTCATCACAGTCAGGCGTGAAAGCAGCTGGATTTAGTCAAATGTCTGATGAATTTTCTGCAGACTCTTCCTTCAGCTGACCTCGACGTTTCTGCTTGTTTGTGTTGATCAGAGATGAAGATGAAGTGATGAAGAACGTCGAGCAGCAACATGGAGACATGAGACAGAACCTCAGCAGACAGAAGATTTACTGTGAGGTTTCATGTGATCAGCTGACAGTAACGCTGCAACAACCAGTATTTTCATAGGCGATGAATTATTTTCTTGATTAATCGAGTTCTAATATTATTAAATAATTAGGATTTTGTTGTTCTTTTGAAGATTGTTCAGCACATCAAGAGTGAAAAAGAAAAACAAACACAAACATGAAAATGAAAATGACAGCAAGACCAGAAAATAAGTGATAATAATATAATAATAATAAAAATAAGAATAACATTAAAAAAAATAGCTAGTTATTTTAAGATATTTGACAGTTGGCTAATAGAATTATCCCAAAAGCCATTTATTGCTTCACATGACCAAAATATGTGACTGTGGTTTTCTGTTGACTTTTCTTTACACTTTGAATTTGTGACGTCTTATAATATTGAATTAAAACCTTCCATGAATTTTCTTCCTAATAGTTTGAGTCAGTAGTTTCATGAATCTTTTTGTGCATTTATATGCACATAATAATTGTTTGGTCGATAAAATGTCAGAAAATTGCGGTGCTCAAAGTACCAAAAAGTACATTTTAAAAAATTGGAAATCAAACGGGACTACAGGCCAGAAGATTTAGATTCTGGGGTGAACTGTCCCTTTTAAGTTGGAGCCATAAAGTAAATGAATTTTACAGAATACACCTTTATTGTTGAAGCAGGAACGTTTTGAAATGACAGAGTTGGATATTATTTAAAATCTGCTTCTTCCTGTTTGAAGTACACGTAGAAAAGGCGTCCCAAAAGGTGTCTTTCTTTCTTCAGGTGAAATTGAATTATATTTTCACACTAGTGATGCATTATGGGTATTTGAGGTAGCAAACACAGAAGAAGAGGAAGAAAACAGCAGATAAGCAGCTTTTTGACAAAAACAGACAGACAGACAGGTGGAGACACAGAGAGACAGACAGACAATCTGACAGACAGACAGGTTGCCGTAGGAACAGTCAGCCTCCCTCTGAGGTTTCCTTTTAATTAAAAGCACATTTGAAAGAACTCATCACTTCCTCTCCTTCAATTAACCCCCGGCCCCAGCCAATCAGACGGTATCTCGTTAAGGCGGACCCCGTCAGCGGCGAGCGGTCACCCCTCTAATCTGTCTCTCTCTGCGGGACAGGAAGCGCCAGACAGCTAATTAGCGCAGAGCGAGGCGGCGTCTGAAACTCGACCTCCATCACCAAACTTTAGTGAGTTTTTATCCCGACAAGATCCAACAATAACCAGAGAGGATTGTGGGAAGTGTGCGCAGGATTCACAGAGCTGATAGACTGAAGTCACCAGCGGAGAATAAAAGAACCAAACTTTATTCAACTTCCTCTGGAAAACTTTGATGTAACAGATGAACACTGAAGAGACGTGGCCTCCTCTGTTTCCAGGACGTAGACCGAGCCCAACAGAATCACAGTACATTCAAATTTGTCTTTGTTTAGCATCTTTTAAAGGTTTAAACTGACCTTTTTTTCAGCACAAAGAAAAAAAGCTGCTAGGAAACTAAAATACAAGAAAAAAGAGACAAATCTGCAAATAACCTGTTTATTAACGAGGGAAGGTGTGAATTTATGTTTAAAACAGTCGGTGCACGACAAACATCCATTATAGTTCATATAGTTCAGGTAATAGACAGAGCCATGTAGATAAAAGCTGCCTGATTAAAGAGAAAAGAAAACAGTGAGAGCTGTTTACACCTGGTATTAACATCTGTCTCAGCTGATCCAATCACACCTGTTCAGCTCTCAGTTGTTTCTCCACCGGTGATCAGCAGGTTTATTATTTCTGTTTCACAAACATTAACTGTGTTGTTTTTAACCTGCAGCAGACGACATGCTGGGACAAACAGACGAGGTTTTTACACAAAGGAAGAAATAACTTCATGTAGAACATTTGTCGATAACAAATTATTTATTATTCAAGCTTTCTTACGAATTCGGCAAAGTTCATAAAGTTTCTCTAAACTCACCTTAAAAATTGTGCAACTGGAAATCTATATGTTGAAATTTTACATTTACCATTTTCTTTAATCGCTTGCAGAGATAAAAAAAAAAAAAATAGAACAAAATATTCAAACTTTATTTAATGAAGATGATTTTATGAGTTCACTGGAAAGTCTGAACTTCAGAGAGAGTCTCCTTCATCCATCCTCTTCCTCCTTGTTGTGATGTTTCAGATCAGATTCAGATTTTGTGAAGCTGCTGGTGGAGGACAAACGTTCTGAGTGGACGATTAATTAACTGAGTGCTCGATTTACTGATTCATGAGGAAAAATTCTGAAAGAAGTAAAGACTTGTGATGCAGAACTGTGACTTTCAAAACAAAAGACTTTGGCGCTGGATGATTTTTAAGCAAAACAGAGAATTTAAATGTAGTAAAGTTCAGATCAGGAGGAATATTTTGAGACAACTTGATTGAATTATGAAGCCAGTGTTACTTTTATTAAGTTACATTAACTTAAATCTCATTTTTTACATTTTTTCAGCCTTTTTATGGCTTTTACTGATGGGAAAGCTGAAGAAATGACAGGAAACGAAGGTGTAGAGAGTCGGGGGATGACGGGTACGTGCACACTGCTGAGGACTGACTACTGCTTCAGTGTGATGCATGTGTGTTTTTTGGGAAAATTTGTGTTGATCAGCCAGAAACAACTACAGAAACCAACAACTACAAAACAAAACCAACATTGTACAAATAATAATTACAACTAATGTAATTTGTATTTGTAACTGTTTAGTATGGAAGTGAAAAAAGTCTTAAACTGTAATTGTCTTATAACGTCTTAAATTTAACTTTAAACCTTCACAAACTGTGTTCTGGTTCTCATGTAGTTCAGGTGAAAGTTTGTGTGAGCAGCAGATAAAAACCACCGACACGTCGTCGTCGTCGTCTCCAGACAATATTTTATCATTTATCATATGTTCTCGTTGTTACAATAATTAGCGTCATGATCATCATCAATCTCATAAATAGATCCGTTGATTCTTCATACAGTTAGAAGTCATATCACAGCGTATATATACAGATTTAAACATTACAGACAAAAACATAGCAACAGGCCGAGACGCCGCCCAGCACATAGACCGATCCCGCTCAGTCAGTCCGGTGCAGCAAGAGAAAGGAGGAGAAAAAGCTTCAGTGTTTTCAGTGCAGCTCGACCGACTGTGGACTGTTTTTACAGTGACGTTAGTCTCATTTAAATCTTTAACACCAGATTTATCTTCTTCAGTCAATGTTTTTGAATATTTCTAAATTTATTATCATGTTTGTTCCTGAAGCTGCACTGAAACATGTCAGGTGTTTCTCACTCGTTTTAACATCAGACTGAAGTGTATATTTCTTTTGAAGTGTACAAACCAATATAAAGCAGAAATATACAAGCAGCTACAACATAAAACACACAGTCTGCTACAAGCGGTAATGCCCAGGATGTAGTCAGAGCCTGGTCGGCAGAAGCAGCCTGCAGCAGACATTCAATCCAGGACGTAGTCAGAGTCCGAGAGAAGAAACGAAGGCAGAGCAGACGGTTTGACTTCATGTCAGAATGAGTCACAGAACACAAGCAGATTCTAAGATACAGTCAGAAGATCTGTTGTTGAAGCAGGAAGTAGACCCGGCCCGACATGGAGGGGGGAAAAAAAAAAGCGGCCAAAACTGACAGTTTCGCTTGTTTTTACTGCACCATTTGGAGTCCCCAGCAGGAATGGAAACAACTCACAAAAAATTTATAATGCAAGACAAATTACAGTTCATGTGATCCAAGATATAGACATACCCCGGAGATAAAAAGCTCTGTTAGCATAAAGCAGAGATACAGACATTTAGTTTGTATTGAGCCATTTTGCATCCCAACTACATCAAATGCCCAACAGGAGGAGGAGAGGGAAACCAAACCCCAAATCAACTCGTTTTCAGTTTTCAATCCAGAAGGGGAAGAAAAAAAAAAGTCGTTAACTAATTTTGATCTTAGTTTATCTTTCCACGCATCCAAAATTCAGCCACTTTTCTGTTTTTCTGAGTAGATTTTATCTTGTTGTCATGCATTTTGTTTTGATTCTAAATCTCAAAATGAGCTAATAAATTCATTTTAAATTTCTTTTAAATAAAACCTCTAAATAACAGGCACTAATTACACTTTATGGATGAGGATTATCCAGCAAATAGTCCCCAGCCATGAACCATTTCACATCCCCGAGTGTATGAGGAGGAATAAATAAAAGAAGGGATGCAGAATAGTTTCACATTGTAGCTGAGCTGCAAAAACATGTAAGACACACAGTTGTGACCAGGAAATAACCACGGCCCGACATACAAACACACATAAAAACTCAGTTAATGAAATAGAAAACATACAATCTGTTAACGTATGAGTCCAGTATGTTTGTGCTCCATGACATAGACATGGCCCACTTTGATTTAATGAGTTAGAGACGATCACCAGCAGAGTGTCAGTTATATCGACAGAAAATATTGTGACCTTTTTCTTTTTTTTTTTTGTTGTAATTTTAGTGATTTAAGAGTTTATGTCTAAAGATTTTAGAGTTATTATTTCTGTTGCCGTTTGTCTCCAAACAAGCTGAATTTTGTGAAGCTTTAAACAACAATCACTTCTCCTGTTCACACCGACTGCAGCCGCGTTTCCAACATCTTTATTCACATGTTGAAGTATCACATCAGAAAAAGTTGATGGAAGAAAACTTCCTTGATTTCTCTAAAGTTTTTCTGCTGTCTTGAGGTGTTTATTTCTTTTTCTAAAAATGGGACGTGGAAACACTCAACACTTCAGATACCAAAAGCAGGCAGGGATGGAAATAATTACTGAAACTGAAATCTCATTTCAATCGATATCAGGTTGAATTTGTGACACATTTTCTTTCTGATTCAGTTAAAATTCGTGCTACGTTTGGATGGAAACATGACTTGTTAAGTGAAGAGATGGAAACAGTCCACAGTCTCATCGGTGTGGACAGGAGACATGAGTGTGTGTTAAGTTTGGACTTTTTTAATTCACACTGCGTCTGTTTACTTTTCAGTTGGAGGTGAAGAACGAACTGTTGACCAGCGGCCACGTTTGTCGGGTAGGTCTAACGCCTGGTGTTGATATGATCATGATCTGTGTGAGTTAAAAACCCAAAGCAACAAAAAGTTCATCTGATGTAAAAACTTAACACAAAGTCCACTTACTACACCTTTGCTCAGTTGTCATGGAGATGGTTTAGTTTTCACCTGACAGGAAATAAACCATCTCCGTGGCAACTAAAGACACTCATGAGATATGGCTGATAGCTCAAGAGAAACAATGACCTTATGATTTTTGTCAAATCTGAAAACCTCTCAAATGATCCAGGTCGTAGTCAAACTCCAGATATTTAGAATGCAGGAAGCCCAGGAAATAGCCAGATCACAACAGAGTTACTGCACAGTAAGAACCAATAAAAGAACTTTGTTAAGGTACCAGGCATGTGTATTCCAGGAATTAGCCATGACCCAACAGACAGACATCAGATACAAATCAGCAAAAGTAAATATTTAGAGTCTGTTACATTGTGTGTTTTCCAGGTCGTAGCCAGGACTCGAAAGAGGAACTGAGTGGTGCAGTCTAATCACAGTACATTCAACAGCAACATAAATGAGCTGAGCCCAAACTTTTCTGTTTCCTCCCTTCATTTGTCTTCTCCTCGAGATACAACAGATGGACAAAATCCAGTATTTAGTCATGGCCCAGCAGGCAGACTGAGGTGGTGAAATCATAGTGGCTCCAGTCAATAGTCGGGCCCCCACAGCAGGTCTTACGTTGATGAACGCAGGGAGAAATGATGGTTCCAGGTGTTAGTCTGAGCCCAGCCCACACCCAGCTGAGGTGAACAAATGTGAGAGGGAAGGGAATGGACGGATGGATCCAGGCGATAGTCTCATCCCGACCCGGCTGCGCTGCCTCCAGGACTGCTGTCTTTACTGAGTCGGACTAATTCCTGGGACAAAACCTCCAGGTCCTGCAGAAGGAAACAGTTTGCTGTTATTAATGTTGAACAACATGGACATCTGACCATGTACGTCTCCATGACAACAGTCAACTCTGTTCAACCATGTGATGCGATTCTAAACGAACCTTCAGCGGAGACGGTTTCATTAATGATGAACAGGTCGGAACTTTAAATCACATCTGACATCATTTTTTAAAAATCACCTTTCGGGCTGCTACTAACAATTATTTTATCTATCAGATTATCGGTTGTTCTGATTAAGTTTTTGTCTCGAAAATCTCAGAAAAGTGAAAAGTGTCCGTCCTAGTTTTCATTACATAAAATAATGAGCTGATTAATCCTTTAAATTCTCTGTCCAGCAAAAGTTTCAGTTTGGGGACGATTTTCTGTTTTTTCTTTTTAATATCAGTGAACTGAAAAAATATATATATGTATGTATATAAAATATGCATGTATATATACATATATATAATATATATAACCATTTTTCTTGTAAATTAAATTTTAATTTGGAAACAGTCAGGAATCACTCAAAACTGAGCAGTTTTTTAATCAGTAAGGTTAAAGATTATCCATTGAGAGACTGATCAGATCAATCATATTAATTAATGGCTGATAGATTTACTTCACTCACCGGCCAACAAAACTTTGATAATCTATTGATTGGCTGGTTAAATGTGAACATTTACGAGCCATTTGGCAGGTGGACAAGTTAATTTAACACTCTGGACCGACGATGTACGTCGCTGCACGGCCGCACACAGAAATGATGTAAAAAAGGTCGTCAGTGGATTAATCAGCAGAATCTTCCGGGTCTTTAAACTGCGGTGGAACCAGACAATAACAAGCTGAAGGAACCTTTGAGTTCCTTATAAACATGAACAAAATGAGTTCTGATCAGCAGAGAGAAAAAAAAACAAAACAAAACAGGAAACTTAAGTTTGTCTCCTCTGTCAAGGGTACTGTGTGTGTGTGTGTGTGTGCGCGTGTGTGCGCGTGTGTGTGCGTGTGTGTGTGTGTGTGTGTGTGTGTGTGTGTGTGTGTGTGTGTGTGTATAACCTGGACCTCCCTCTGGGCGTTCCGTCCTCCCACACACACTCCCCAAAACATAACTTCACCCCCCACTATGAATTAACAGCCCTACACACACACACACACACACACACACACACACACACACACACACACACACTCAGCATGTTTAAAGCTGTGCTGTTCATGCTCATCGTCATGGGAACAGTTACCACCGCCCACCACTTGGCAACGCTTCACACACACAGACACACAAACACACACGTCCAACATGTAGATTTAAAGCTGCTTCATTTTCTAACTTCTAACATCAGTGAGCTTCACGGTGAACTACATTACCCAGAAACCCTGAGCTGCAGTGACGTCACACTGATCACTTCCTGCATGTCCTCTGGACTTTTGTGCGATTTGTGTTTTGTGTGGAAACTATTAGTCGATTATCTAACGGACAGATATAACAGAAGTGTTAAAATTAATTTTCTCAGTTTGGACAAAAAACGACGTCTGAAGAGAAATTCTTGGATTTTTCAGTATTTCTGAAAATTTCAGAGATCAGATGTTTGTAGAGTATTGCAGTTTTGTCACAACCTTAATTTACAGTCATTAAAACTGTTTGAGTTGTCATACTGTGTGTGTGTGTATGTGTGTGTGTGTGTGTGTGTGTGTGTGTGTGTGTGTGTGTGTGTGTGTGTGTGTGTGTGTGTGTGTGTGTGTGTGTGTGTGTGTGTTACCTTCTGCAGGTGCATGTTCTTGGTCAGCTGTTCCTCCAACATGTTCTGCAGCTTCTTGTTCATCTCTCTCAGGTTCTCGTCTCCTGGTTTGACCAGATCTCTGAGGACCGAACCCAGACCTCCTCTGTCTCCCTGAGAGCTTCCGTGACCTCCGACCGCGCTGCCCGACACGTCTGAGGAGACGAGGAGACGAGGAGAGGAGGAGAGGAGACAAAGAGGAGATGAATCAGATCCTTTCTTCCAGAATTAATAAAGACTCTTTCCTGTTGTGTTGTTGTGATTTTTCCAGTGAGACAAATAAACATTTCTCTGCTGTCAGACTGTTAAACAGCTGAATGCACCTTTTTATAAAGAGTTTTAAAGACAGCAGCTGCTCACAAAAACATTTACAGAGTTCTGCCTGGAGGAGATGATACAGCAAAACAACACGGTGCAGATAAATCTTTAACCACAGTGATGACGACCGAGGCTGGACTGGAAAGTTTAAAGGGATAGTTCACCCAAAAATTAAAACTTACTCATCATCTACTACACTCAGCAGTGTTTTGCATTCATCCAAAATCAATTTATTTAATGCATGAGAAGTATGAAAGCATACAGAAAGTACTATTCATTCCTATAATTTGTATATTTGGTCACACACCTGTGGACATGGAAACTGATGGTGTGCGAGACACTAAACTCCATCTGAGCAGATTTTTGTTGGTGGACATAATTTAGTCCATCTAAATGTTCATGTTTTAGCTCTGTTTAGTTGCACATATTTCCACTGTAATGTTGTGATGGTCAGTTGATCCACAGTCAAAGTCATCTGAAAATCTGCAGCAATGCAGCAGCACAAAGAGACAAAAAGTGTATCTACATAAGTAGGTGATCACAAAAAAAAAAAAAATCATCTGTGTGAGCTCTCTGAAGCTTTAATCTTGAGGTTGAGGCAAAGATTAGCTTCATAAACCATCTAGGTTACAGTTTTGTGAGTTTGAGGCTGTTTGTTAAACAACAATGACGGCTAACATGCTGATGTTTAGCAGGTATATTTATTAGCAGCAAACAGAGTGGGATGGGAATGATATTTAGTTCTACAGGTATCTGGTCAAAAAACGAAAGCACTTCTAAAGTAAGACGTAGGAAGATTAGAGGGATCTCAGAGGGATCACTAAACTTATCAGGATTCATCCTGAGAGGATTTCAGTGTTCGCACCAAACAACAAACTACAACTCAGACACAGTTTACACAAAAACATCCAGTCCACTGTGTCCAAGTTAAATCTGATGAGCTGAAGAAGCCGACAGCAGCAGAAAAGATACAGACTGGTTTAATGGTTTTAGTCCAGCTGGAAGCCTGAAGAGACGACAGATGGCAGAACACAAAATCCCTGAACACAAGATGATCAGGAACAGACCAGGACAGACCCACTGGTTCTAAATGTCTGACCCGACTCCCTCTAACACTGCTGAGTGTCTGTTTACTGGACAGGCTGATGTTTCTATATGACACCATGAAGCAGGAGGACGAAACGTCTCAGAGCCACAGACTGTTGAACTGTCATCATCAAATCAAGGAAAAAAAACACTAACACTTTTTCTAACACAAAAACTTCCTTTGATCTGTGCAAATGATACAAGGACGATGAGGAAGCTCCACAACTTGTTCACCCGTCCACATACTTTTGGCCACAGAGTGTGTTCAGATCCTCCTCCTCCTCTCTGCTGTAACCTCCTGCTGTAATGAGATGATGAATTTGTTCAACACTCCTCAGGTAAGTCTGCTGAAGCAGCACCTGACAGACAAAACTGAGGGTTTGGATTCACCTGTGAAACCTGCTGATTTATAATCAGGCAAAGGATCATTTAGTTTTTATTGACACAGCAGAGGAGGAGGAGGAGGAGGAGGAGGAGGAGGAGGAGTACTGAACAAAATGTTTACCTTCATACACGTGTTGGACTGTTGGTGAAATGTGAGACGAGGGAGGAGGGAAAGGAAACGAGACGAGAAGAGAAAGAGAGAGGATACAAAAGATGTAGTGGAGGAGGAAACGGAGGAGGAGAGAAGAGAAGAAGAGGAGGATGTTGATCTGTTGTGTTTTTATGGAGCTCAGCTGTAAATGAGACAGTTTTACTACCAAACACGTGCAAACACACACACACACACACACACACACACACACACACACACACACACACACACACACACACACACACCTGATGGTACTACAGAGAAGCTTGTTCATCACATTTAACATCATAAAATTAGACACAAACACACTCAAACTGTGTGAGACAGAGAGAGAGAGAGAGAGAGCTACATAAAACTGAGGAATAAAAAGACTGCAGCACACACATGCGCGCGCACACACACACACACACACACACACACACACACACATACACACATACTGCGGGACAGATAAAAGAGGAAAAACTGATGGGAGTGAAAGAAAAAACAAATGAAGAAAAAATTAAAGAGATACTGATCATCATGAGGAAGCAGAGAACAGAAGAGGTTTTATGGTGAGGTGTAGATCACGCACACACACACGCACACACACACACACACACACACACACACACACACACACACACGCACACACACACACACACACACACACACACACACACAGAGCAGTGTGTTCCTATAGAAAGCAGCGGTGTCTGAAGATGCTGACTGTGCAGAGTGTGTGTGCTGTAAATATTTAACAGCTGAACACCTGTAAGTGTGTTTACCTGCATGTGGATTTACAGCCTCACACAGCTGGAGAACAGCTGGATGTTTCCACTGAACGAACCGGTGACCTGAACTGTGAAGACGTCAGCGTTCACCTCCATCATAAATCAACCTCAGTGAGGACGTTCAGACTGAAGTCACACGGTCACATGTTCTAATCGTCTGCAGGGTTCCTTCAACTTTTACAAAATCTGATTTAAGCACTTTCTTAAGTTTTTCCATCATCTTGAAGCTGTGATAAACTCCATATTTACACTGTATATACACTCAGAATGAATCAATAAATCAGATGTTACTGTGCTATAAACAACTAAAATTATGTTTAAGATAAATTCTACATAAAGGTGACAAATTAAAGGAAAACACAACAAAGTTCCATGTCTCTAAATGTTTCATTGGTCTGTAAGACTTGGATCGGGCATCGAGAACCAGCTCTGAAGTGGAAATGGTTCCAAAATTAAGATCCTTAAGAAATTATTAAGAAACTTTCAATGATGCTTATTGATTCCCGCGCTAATATTAAATAACACAAGTAATCAGTGTTGACATATCCACATTCAGATTTATATTAAAATTAAGTAATTAAAAAGAAAAGCATAAAATCTTTGTGAAGCAGGAGCCATCAAATGTTTCTGCATGAATATGATGATTATAAAACATGACATAAACATGTGACCACATGTGATTTCACTCAACCCTGTTTATAACCTGAATGTGACAATAAACAATCACATGACAAATATCTAGGCTTCACTTCCAGCATGGTCAGGGAGTGATCATGCAGATATTGATCTATTGGTAAGAGATGATGGCAGGATAACAAAGAGGGCAGATGAAGCAGAGTCTGTAGTTTATGTGTAAAGTGCAGCCAAAGTTAGCTGCTAGCTGGCTAACTACGCATCAGTCCAACATGCTGCATATTCAGTTGTGGGAAGAAACTAAAGTTACTGTTCAGATTATTGGCTGTCATTTAAAGACGCTGTAATTGTCAGACAACAGAAGGACTCAAATACTGTCTGACCCTCAATCCCTCCTGAAAATCCACATCATCTAACCTGAGAATTCATCACGTAAACGAGCTCATGGTGAACTTTAGTGTCAGCCGGACTGAAAATTCCCTCTGACAGTTTAATCTTTGTGTGGCTCAGAAGTGCAGACTCTTTCCTTTCTGCAGACTCTACAGGAGGCTGATCCAGGATTTGGTGCTCGCTTCAACCACCATTTGTATTTTTCAGCCTCCCAGCATGTTATCATCCGTTCCATCAGAGAACATCGTCACTTCGTCAGGCCTGACATCAAACCATCCCAGTTAGCGAAGCACGAACTCGGAGTGTTAAGCGAGGCTCGAGCAGAGTCGTCTTCATCTGGTGTGAAAAAAGCCATGAAGCTTTATGTCTTATCTCAAACTATCCAGTTAGAGAGACGATATATTTACAAAAGTAATATGATCACAGTTTCAAGCACTTTATCTAAAAAATCCAAGCACTTTTCAAACACGGCATCACAATTTTCATTATTACTGAAGAAAAACCTCACTAGAATCGTGATGATGTGATGCTTGGCGAGGTCTGAACCAAACAAACGTGTTTTCTTTCATCTGAAGATTTTTACGTCAGGTCCTCTCTGCAGTACTTAGTACTTACACAGTAAAAATTGTGATTTGGTTCTGCGATCTGGACACTGCAGCTGGGCGTAAAGCAGTTTTGATAATGGGGAGAATATCTGTATCACAGTTTGATGTTTTTTTAGATGGCAGGTTAAGCAAAGTGCCTCCAAACAAATGTTTTATTAACATCGTAGTTGTTTAAGAGGTGAAGAGATGGAGTCACGTTGTTCTCAGCAGAAACTCCAGGCTGCTGTATCAGACATGATGAAGCGGCACAGAGGCGTCCCTATTTACTGCTCAGGTACACGTGTCATCCTGAGCAGGAGCTGCCCAGGTGCCCCGAAGCAAGGCATCGACCCCCCAACTGCTCCACGCATCAACACTGTTGCCTAGCAACCCTGCAGCAGGTTATAACAGCTGAGACACGCTCGGTCAGGTTTTCACGACAAGTTTTAACTAAATGTAAATGAACACTGGATGTATATAACTGTGTGTGTGTGTGTGAGAGAGAGAGAGAGAGAGAGAGAGAGAGAGAGAGAGAGAGAGAGAGAGAGAGACTGTGTGTTTCCAAACAGCTGCAGTATCAAATATTCATCACACACACACACACACACACACACACACACACACACACACACACACACACACACACACTCACACACACTCACACACACACACTCTGAGAGTCCAGTGTGCAGCTCAGCTCTCAGTTTTACTGCCCATTAGATTTACCATTATTACAGTGTTAATGGGAGTGAGATGGAGGGAGAGAGGAGAATTAAACCAGTCAAACATGAAATTGAAAACAGCAGGAGAGAAAAAAAACAGCGAGAAAAAGGAAGAAAACAGGATGAAGGAAGAGAGGAGGGCTGGAGGAAAGGTAACTATTTGTACACCACATTTCACACACAGTTTTACATCACAGCTACAGCTGATCAAACAGTCATTATTTCAGATAAATCAACACTCTCCGCTTCAAAATCAGGAGCTGCTTTTGTTTACTTCAAATATTACGATGAATTATTACAGTCAATCTGCCACCATCTGTTTGGCACTTGTTAGAAAGTTTTCTGGACGTGAGTTATTTCTCTTCTTCATCATAAACTGTGTACGCGTCAAACAGAACGGGAAAGTCTGACGAAGATGAAGGTCGAGTGTGTTTAGGAAATTTGTCACTAAGTGTGTAAACAGCAGGGACAGACCAGGACCCACTGGACACAGAGTGCTTCAATTTGGTGTCCAAACTAGGTTTTTAACGGCCCAAACAGAAAAAAAACAATACAGGAAAGACAATCTAACATTCCCTTCCTCTGATTAAAACAAAAGATGTATTTTGATGAAGTGGTGTGGGATCATGGGAATTGTTACCATCATCTACATGACATGACTCGGACAGAAATCATGTTCATGTTTTCTGGAAGCAAGAAAATATCTTGTTACCTTCAGTAAAATACAGATTTCTCTGGTTTGAATATTGTTGGAAACATTTGGGATAATATAGATACAGCACTCAAAATATATAACATAGGTCTAGTAGGCTTGGATGGTATCTATTTTTCCTGACATTTCACAGTATACGATGGTATTTATGTGAAAAAACAAATCACTGACAGCTGGTGACACAAGTCACTGTAGCATCATCCTGCTTATAATGTTCTGTTTCTGTGTTTAAATACGTCTGACCTATAGATTAATGAATATAGAGGAAATAAGCAGCCTTATTCCACAGATTCTTATGAAAGGACCTGATGACACTTGTTGCCGTGGAAACCAGCACATCATTTGCCTGAAGGGAGATGATTAAGAGACGTATCATGTGGCTAATAAACTGCTTTCATGGTTGGACAAAGTCATGTCAAAATAAAGTGTATATGTATATATTTTCATGATTTCATATCTAGTCAGATTTAATTAACAGGGAGACTGAGGCTGAAAGGACCAGATGATTATTTCTTTTCCACTTACAAATAATTCTCTCTTGGATAAATTCCCTATTAATAAATTAAATATTAGAATTTTATTAGTTTAAGTTTCAGTATATTTTTATTTTACATCAATAAAAACAACTTCAGTGTTTCAGATAACTTTATTTATGATGACAGTATTGACCCTGATACCATCCAAGCCTCATGTCTAGTTGTTTTTAGACAGTTTAATGCAGAAGTGTTATATTTTAAAACTTTAAATGTGACTTTAAAACTGAATATCTGTGAGTTGTGGACAAAACGAGACATTTGAGGACGTCATCTTGGACTTTGATCAACATTTTTCACTATTTTCTGATGTTTCATAAACCAAAGAACTATGAAAATAATCGACTGACTAACTGATTATGAAAATAATCATTAGCTGTAGCCCTGAACTGTGATGTGCTGTTTCTGATGGAAAATGAGCTGGACTACTTGGCTAGTGAAGAAAATAACAGCACACACCTCACAGTATATTACATCCTTATATGTGTCAGATTCTACAAACTTACAGTTAATGTCGAACCGAAGTGTTTCCAGGACTGATCTCTGAGGAAATCCACATAATTCTACTTCTAGTTCATTCTGAAACATTATTGTACTTTTGGAAGCTCCGGCTTCCTTCAGGAGTCCAAAGAGATGCAGGTTCAGTGTGTAGCATCAGTTACCATGGTGATCTAACCGGGTTAAACTACAGCCACCTTCCTGACATCGAAAGCTCTGGTCTAAGGCTCAACGTACCTCCCTAACTCATAAATCTCACTTCTTTTTACTCCCTCATGAAGCCGTGGGTCAGTGGGCACAGGCAGAAAAAGTGTTTTTACGCTGCTGCTGTACGCTGCGCTGTTTGTACAGTTTCTATAAAGGTTTAATAGTTGATGCATCAACAATATCAGCTTTAGTTTAGTATTAAAGAAAAATAGACTTAGTATTTAATGGAGATTCAGTTAGATTGTGTTTTAAGAGACTTGTTTTTCTCAGCAGACTGTGCAGCTCCACTCACCTCAAGTTTGTAGATGTGAACTTGTAGATGTTTTAAATCGATGCTCACAGCTTTCTGACTCTCTTATGTGGTTATCTGGTGTCTCTACAGTGAGTTATTTTAAGCCTCAGAGGTGTGTTGGCATCAACTGTATTAATATTTTCAACATGATCATTAACAGCGGTCAGACTGAAGGTGGGAACCAGAAATAAAACCTCACTGGTTTTCTTATTAACGTCCACTTTTTACACGGTTTGTTTATTTTCTAACATGGACGTCTGCAGGGACGGTCATTATGAAGAGAAGAGATGAAGAGAGGAGGAGGAGGAGGAGGAGGGTGTTTAACTGAAAAATAAATCAGCTGATAGTTTGAGTTATTAAAAAACACCTTTTAAAAAAAACACACACACACACACACACACACACACACACACAGCACTGTGCTAAAACAGTAAAGCAGCTAAAAATAGCCACACTGAACATCAGGGACACATGAGAGAGAGACACAGAGATGAACTGTACTAACAGGGAGAGAGAGAGAGATTAAATGTGAAATATATTAATTCAGACTGAAGATCCTCCTGAAGAGGTCAAACAGGAGACCACAGCGTCCTCTCTGTCTGTCAGTGAAATCACTGATACACACTGATCATATTGATTGATCAGTGTGATCAGCTGACATCGTGTCAGGGTGTTAAACACGGTTTGTTCCTTCCATGTAAACCTGTGTGAACGTATCTGAAGCGGAGGATTAAAGTGTCGTCGTCAGATAAACGACATGCTGAGCCGGCGAACTTTCTGCTGACCGACGCACTTTATTTTCCCTCTGAGTCTGAACACAACGCTCCCAAACAGGAAATCATCTCACATTTATCTCATCAAGCTGATTTCTTTAATTATAATAATCGTTTCTTAGTCTACAAAATGCACAAAATCATGTCAAAGGCACCGGTGCATGGATGCACTCCAGGATCAAGGTGTTGCAGTTGAAGGATGGAACAGTTCTGAGCTGACAGGATTCAACAAACGAGGAAGAGGAGGACTCTGTGTTTTTACATCAATGATGCTTCGTGCTCAAACTCAGTCACAGCTGACGGACAAAGTTTCCCAGCTGATGCAACTTTTTATGTGAACATGTCGACCATGTTTACGTTCAACCTGACACAAATTCAAAAAAACGACCCACAGAACTATTTCCTGGGAGTATACTGCATTTCAGATTTTACTCTGTTCTATGTTGAAATGAATTACTTTATTTAATTACAACTGTGTAATGATCTACAAAGGAAACAGTAAGGAACTTCTCAGAGTGCAGAACTGAGAAAAATATCTTGTCAGTTTTCTTGTAGTTGAGTTTTATACCACAGCAAAAGGCAGAAACTTCCATTTTATCTGATCACTTTAGCTTTAAAAAGCAGAATAATGACAAATAAGATCAAATCATCAGTCTGATAATGCTGTTAAATGAAATTACACCGTTTATGTATGTTATTCTTTACATTACTGTTACTGTCATTTTTTATTGACAACATTTATCATTATATTACGGGACGCTTGTTCTCTTGTCAGATCTTGTCAATTGAAAAATAGGCCCATACATGTGAACACAGGTACGTACGTCTGTGTGCTCCACCTGTTTTCACATGTATGGACCTATTTTTCAACTAATTATCAATCTGCCAATATTTTTTCCACTAATTGATCAATTGTTTGATTGGCATTTTTTGATATTCATGGACCAAAGTCCCAGATGATGTACATGTATGTAATACAATCAAACCTTTATGATAAAATACGACAGTGATTAATTAATCTTAATATATTTCCACACCTGGATTCAGAGTCTGAAGTGAGTCTGAGAGTTATGACTCTGTGCTCTTATTTAATATGTTTCTATTTTTCTTTCTGTTGTTATATATATATAGTATATTGCACATATTTTTACAGATTTGATTTTCTTGCAGATATTTGACATGTCAGAATACAGTAACTGAATTTATGAAGGTCTGCTGTGGTTTCTCTTCTCTCTCTTTTTGCAGTTACTGTAATTTCAACCCCTATTTTCTCCAAAATAAAACACATTTGAGAAAAGATATTTGCCTACATCACAAAAATGATTATAGCCAACTTTTGATCATAAAAATGCACCTTAAATTTCTCCCTTTAATTAAAATATTCCCAGAAGCTTTTATGGTGATTATCGTCATATTACAGCTCATGAGCACTTCAGTTACCATGGTAACACTTCACTCACATCATCATCATTTAACATCACTTGACAGCACTATTGTCAGTGTTAGCTAGCTTCTCCAAAATGGACAACAAAGACAAAGAAATCAAAGTGGACAGAAGATGAGAACAATGTTCTCCTCTCAGAATGTGGAAAGAACAAAATCAGCCTGAACAAAAACAAACCAGCAGAGGATGAGACGAGAAATAACATCAGTCTAAATGACAAAATCACTGTGAGAAACAAACCAAAGATCTGCAGAGTTAACTTTTAGCTAGCTAGCTACAAAACTGCTAGTCGAATAAGTTCCTTCTAACAAGTTTCTCGTGGTGTCCGGTGAGTTTTCTCTGTCCTGAGAAATGCGTCTTGGTGTCTCCTCCACCTCTTCTTTAATCACAGTAAATTAAAAAATGATTTCACTTTTAACCAACTGGATTAAAGGGACGGTCTCTTACCTATACGGCTGTCCATCACGTAGGTCTCAATGATGGCGCTCTTCCTGCAGATGTCTTCAGCCATCGATGAACAGCTCACCTCCAGATGTTTCACCTGAAGGAGAAAAACATGTTCAGTCAACCTTCATTAAAGTAAAAGATTCAATACTTCAGTGCAGAAATACTCTGTTCATATTAAAGTCCTGTGTTTGAATTGTTATTTCAGTTAAAGTACATTTTTTTTCCTGTCGTCTACCAACAGAAGAATGAACGTACTGTTTTACAGAGGTTTCTCTTTTTTTAGTCTCTAATATGTAAAACAAAAATGAAAGGTGTTTTCATAAAAATAAACAAATTCATCTTTGCATTGTTGCAGCTGTAAAATTTTCAGTGTTCTATGTGAGAACGTATCGAGTATCGACACCAAACGATCAGTGAACAGATGAAATATTGCAGCTTCAGGCCTGACCTGAAACAGCACAAATATTGAATCCTGCAGGACATTAATAATGCATCTAAAACATAAACCTGCTTCTAAAAACAGGCTGAACTTTTCATTGTTGACCTGACTGTCGACTCAGAGCATCAAGTGAAGCGTTAAAACCACCAACAAGCACAACAGAGGCGCTGGAGGAGGACACGGAGGTTTGTTTGTTTGACTTTTCGGACGTTTTGTTGATAGTTTGAGACACACAGGACAGGGACATGCGACATGCGGTTGTCATGGTAACAGAAGGGACTCCTCACCTTCTCCTCCAGCATCCATTTCTCCTGCTGAACCTCAGCGAGTCTCTGGAACAGCTCTCCGACCTCGTCGTCTGATAATTCAGCAGGACGCTGAGACTGAGGGCTGCCGCCTCCGGACTGACGGACAGACAGAGAGACAGAGAGACGAACGTTTATATCACATCAGAGACAACAGTAGATGTCAGCTGGGTTAGCAGTGTCTGCTGTGCTGATTCAAAATTACAACTTCTTAGGTGCAAAAGCCTCAGAATGCTGCGTCGAACAGCACCTGAAACTTCCATCAACATCACCTTTCTTCTGTTATCGATTGAGGTATATATCAATTATATAAATGTATACCTTAAAAATGTACACCTACAAAATCAGCATCTGTTTAAGTGTACACTATATTTAGGATATTTTCACCACTTTACCTTGCTGTCACAGACTTTTCTGATGGGGAACTGCAGTTATAGAAGCCAAACATCACTCTCTCCAAACCAACGAAACTCCATTAACAAAATCAGTAATTTTACCTCACAGAACACAGGAGTTGCTGGTCTACTGCTGCGTCATTCTTTTAGTCTTTTTGTGTTATTGTGTGACTTCTGTGTTTTAAAGAATCAGTTCAGATTCACAGAAGTCACAAAATAACACAAATAAGCTAATAGGTCGAAACAGGAGCAGACCAGCTAACTCCTGTGTTCTGTGAGGTAAAATTACTAGTTTTTCAATGGAGTTTGGTTGATTTGAACTGAGTGATAAATCGTCTGTTTGTTGTTAAACAAAAAGGATCTTAATCTTCTGTCAGCAGGGATGTGAAAATACACTTATCTCATGATTCAGTTCAGTCACAATACTTGGGTGCTAATTGTGATTCTTAAGTATGGCAACTCTTCAAGTGTTGAGATTCTTTTTTACGATTTATTGTGATTGTTTGGCACTGACTAGACCACGTTACAAAGTTGAATCATACACGTCTACAGATAGTATATATCCAGAGTCATATTTCTGAAAACAATGCATATCATGTGGCAGTCAGTATTACTTTTATTACGGCAATATCATCACTATTGTATAAAGGTGTTAAATAAAATACATTTAGCTGTTCCTGCTCATCAAGCTGGTGCCATAAGGAAATAATAAATAAAATAAGACCTTTGACCAAAATTATTAGAGTCCCTGAAAACTGCACAATGTGAGCCTCCAAACTCAGATTCTTCACAAACTGAACACAGAAATGGTGAATTTTGTGAAGCCAGCAACAATTAGTTAGCATGTGAAGTAAAATGGATGTGTTTTGAGATTATATTACTGTAAACTTGATGCTAATTTGGATGGTAATTATGTGTTAGCTATCCATAAGGATTACATTACAGCCTGCAGCGCTCTCCCTCAATACTGGACACATTTCAAAACTTGTTGTCTGCATTAGTCACTGAGACACAAAAACAAGAAACTAAGTTCTCCCTTTAAGAGTAAACAGGGTCTGAAAATGTGGACAATAAACTAAAGAGAAGCCCGATTCCACAGCTCCGTCTCACAGAGGTGTCTGATGGGAAATGTTACAGCAGCACGATGTCACAGACACACAATCCCCTCTACTTTATCATGTGATGCTGTTGCTAATGACGACCAAACCACCACAGTAAACTGACCTGGCAGTGGACTCTACAGATGCTACAGTTTTGACAGAAACACTCAGTTACATAAACTGAAGCTGTCAGCTCTATTTACAGTGTTTCTATCAATAGACACACACACACACACACACACACACACACACACACACACACACAGAGAGAGTGACCATGATGAAACAATGAAGGAGCTAAAAATAACAGCAGGAACTTCAAAGACTCCTGAGAAAATAAATGTAATGATACAAAAACAGAGAGACAAGAGAGGAGGATGACTGGATGATACAGTACAGTCTGTCATCACCGTGGTAACAGCCGTCACAACTAGAGAGGTCAGAGTGCCTCTCAGAGGTCTTGATCCGACCCGTCACAGTGATAACAGGTCACAAACTATAGAGCGAACTATACCTCGTGTTAATTGAGAAAAAGTGACAAAATATATGTATCAATACCATGAAGAGGAGACACTCAACTTATGCTGGATGCTCCACCCACCTTGTTCTGATTGGTGGGCTGAGCCTCCTTCATCATGTCTCTGTAGGAGAAGGAGGAGACGGAGGACGAGTCTCCTGTCTGCTGAGTCCGACTGGGACTGTTGATCTCTGACAGGACGAGTTCCTCCAGACCTGCACAGAGAAAATGATCCACGTCAGCCTCTCAGGAAAATATGAAAACACTCAACAAACACAACAAACCAGCGAACTGTGCCTTTAAGATATTTATATGTGCCCTCAGTCATTTTGTGATTGGATAAGGACATTTTTAGAAGTTACAGGCCACTCCCACTGCCACGTCCCCTTTTTGTCATTTGCCATGAACAGTTAATCAGCTGTTCTTGTGAGAGTCTGTGAATCAATTTGGAAGTTATGCCCCTTTTCATGATAGGCCACTCCCACCATCATTACCAGTGAACCCTGCACAGTAGTGAACCATCCCTTTAATGTTGTGGACCATCCTTTTACTGCAGAGGCCCGTCCCTTTAATACAGCAGAGGACAGTCCCTTTAATACAGTGGACCATCCCTTTAATTAAACTGACAGACCATCCTTTTAATGCAGTGGACCATCACTTTCACGCAGCAGTGGACCGTCCCTTTAACAGGGCAGTGACCCATCCCTTTAATGTGGCAGCCTGTTTCTTTAATGCAGTAGTGGACAGTCCCTTTAACACAGCAGTGGACTGTCCCTTTAACGCAGTGGACCGTCCCTTTAATGCAGGTGCTGTGAGTGGGCAGATAAGTAGGCTACTTTAAAATGTCTGATTCTCAGGTTTGTGCAGAAGAGCCTTTTAAACATTCATCACTGCTCATAGATTATACATGATGCTGAGGACTGCCCTGCACCGCTCTGAGAGTGTGTGTGTGTGTGTGTGAATGTGAGTAAGTGTGTGTGTGAATGTGAGTGTGTGTATAAACTAGTAAAAACAGTGTGACAGAGGGACTGTTAAAGAAAGAGTCCAGGAGAAACAGAGAGAAAGATCTGCAACAACGACAAAATATAAAGTGGAAAAACAACATAACAATCCAGTTAAATGAAGACAAACAGAACTGTGCAGGTGTGTGTGTGTGTGTGTGTGTGTGTGTGTGTGTGTGCGTGTGTGTGTGTGTGTGTGTGTGTTTTGCCAGCAGACGCCAGTGTGTCCACATCAGCTCTGGGAATCAGAGCGCTGCATTAAATATTGAACAGCAGGTTCCGGACTGAGCCAGAACCTCCTGACGCAGGGTTAGCACGCCGCCGATTATCGGACCCATCGGCCACGTTACAATCACATCGCAGCCACTTAGACAAACACAAACACACACACACACACTCTGGCCAAGTACTGCTGTCTCTCCTTACTGGAGCATTTAAAGGGGAATGCCGGCCATAAATACTCTTCCTGTTAGTTTCAGTGACATCAGGTTCTGATATATTGATGGTGAGTGGAGCTCTGATCAATAACCTGCTGGAAGACATGGACACTGTGTTTGAAACGTTGTAAAGTCTGGAGTTTGGGTTGACCACTTGCTGCCCGTTTGATCTGCTACAGGAAACATTTTGTTTTTTCTTGTGGCATCGTTCTCCACCAACATCAGCACCACATCCAACTTCACCAAAATACATATTTAGACTCAACAGACAAATAAATACGCTGCCTGAGTGTCATTAAACTCTGTAATAGAGGCTGAAATAAACCAATACATAGTCACAGACCAGAGAGTCATGTGACATCGTGGTGACATCACACAGTCAGGGTGTCTCAGGTGTGTGTGTGTACCTGTCCTGGTCTTGCTGTTGGTCAGGATCTCCTGGAGTCTCTCCTGCAGTTTGTCGGCTCGCTTCCTCTCCAGCTGCAGCTGCCGCTTCAAATCCTTCAGCTGTACACACACACACACACACACACACACACACACACACACACACGCACACACACACACACACACACACACACACACACACACACACACACACACAAACACACAGTGAAGGATTTACTTTTTAATTATTATTTTCCATGCACGGCTGCTCTTAAATTACTCTGCAAAATATATTCTCTCTCTCATCTCTATTCAAATTCTGTCCGTCCATCGCTCCTCTGTCTGTCTGTCTGTCTGTCCGTCTGTCTGTCTGTCTGTCTGTCTCTCTGTCCGTCCATCGCTCCTCTGTCTGTCTGTCTGTCTGTCTGTCTGTCCATCGCTCCTCTCTGTCTGTCTGTCTGTCCGTCCGTCCGTCGCTCCTCTGTCTGTCTGTCTGTCTGTCCATCGCTCCTCTGTCTGTCTGTCTGTCTGTCCGTCCATCGCTCCTCTGTCCGTCTGTCTGTCTGTGGTAAACATGCACTCACCGCTGCACTGCCCTTCTTCTCTAGAATCCTCTGACCGTCCACAGTGTCCTTGATCTCCTGCAAACGGAAAAGCAGATTTAAAGTTTCACAGCTGAAAATAAACTTATTTTGACTTGATGTTTTCTTAAAAGAACCACGACCAGTGATTTTGAATTAACAGTAAGGGTGATATAAATATCCACAGCTGTGTGTTGTGACACTTTTCCACACTTATTACACACATAAACACTTAATTTATTTAAGATTATAAAACACAGGGTTGTATGAGGAGACTAAAACAGAATGAGGATAAGTTTCCATGGTTTGAGTTGTCACCTGTTTGAGTTTTCCGATGGTGTCGTTGTGTTCATCCTTCTGTTTCTCCACCTCCACCAGCTGCTGCTTCAGTCCCTCCATCTCTGACTGCTTCACCTGCAGGACAGAGACACACAGAGAGACACATGAGGACACTGTCTCTCTAAACTGGGAGGTTAAAGTTCAACTGCTCACAGATCTGATGGAGAAACTCTAGTTTCTCTAAATGTAGCATAAACTTAAACTGATATTGATTTTTTTTAGGTGTTGCTGCTGACCCTGTCCAACACTGATTACCCCAAAATTTAGACTTTGTCTTTAAACATCAGACTCACTGACTCAGTCGACGGTTTCAAACAACGACTCAAAACAGATCTTTTTAACATGGATTATAACCAGCTTTAGACTCGGGTTTATAAAAAGCTGCAAAAATTAACTGATTATTAATCAGCTGTCAAATTAATACCTAAATATTTTTGGGTTTCGTATCGTTTTGAGTCATTTTTTAAATTAAAAAAAGTCCAAATTCTCTGATTTCAGCTTCTTAAATGTGAATATTTTCTGGTTTCTTAACTTCTTTCTGACAGTAAACTGAATATCTTTGATTAAGGACAAAAAAAAAAAAAACATCTGAGGACATCAAATGTTTTCAACATTTTCTGATATTTTATGGATCATATAACTTAAGAACTGAGAAAATAATCATCAGATCAATCAATAGTTATAGTAATTGTTAGTTATAGCATTAATTAAAGCCCAAAAAATTAAAAATAGTTTCAATGAGATCGTCAAACACTACACAGGATGATTTTATTTCCTTGATTATCAACAAAAACGATTCAGATTAAACTCATGACGTCCACGTCAGAACTGTTACTGACCCCACAGCTCTGATGGATGTCCACCGTTTAAGACGTAAAAGAAAAGACAAAAACAGTGAAAACAGTAAAAAACAGTGACCTTTCTCAGAAACTTTTCTCCCTCTGCTCTCTGTGAGAAAGAAACAATTAAAAAAAAAAGCCACATCTGCACCTCCAGTGATGCCCCTCACTCTTAATCCATCTGACTGAGGGATTAATTTAGAATAATAATAAAAAAAAAACTACATTTAATTCCCCTCTAATCTTCTGCTGCTAATTAATTTGACTAAAATCTACATTAAAAACACCCCCAGGCTGCAGCCGCCCACCTGACGCAGGAAAAATAAAAAAAAAACATGTAATTCTGGAGGAAAACAACCGAGTCTGTTAATTCCCTGTAACGTCAAACACCTCAACCCTCACACACACACACACACACACACACACACACACACACACACACACACACACACACACACACACACACACACACACACACACCTCATTAGGCAGGAAAAGCTTTTGTGTTAATTTCTGAGGCGTTCAGATTTTATTACACTGACACAGGCAACAAACCAAAAAAAGAAACTGACAGAAAAATGCAAGAAAATCTTAAAATAAAGAGTTTGTAGGTGTGTGCAGCCAAAGATTTGATAGTGAACTAAACCTGAAGTAAAACTAGGCGTGAAAAAACATTTTAGTGAACTGAAATAAAAGTAAAAAAGAAAAAAGTAAAAAGATCAGAACTGACTAAAATAAAAATATAGAGGAAATGTCTTATTCGTAGTCTAATTTGGTTGGATTTTTCAACACAACAAGCCTGAGGAGGCGTTGGTGTTTATTGAGACACTGTGAGTCAGCTGCCTTCACAGTCTTGTGTTTGTATTGTAATTAGGGCTGCAAGATTTGGTAAAACGGTCACACTGTGATTATTTTGACTGAAATTGCGATCTTGCAATATGATTAGTGGAAATGACCAGTTTTGCATCACAATTTTCATGTTCAATTAAAAAGAAAAAACATTAACATCATAATGTTGTGATATTTATTGAGGTCTGAACCAAACAAACATGTTGTTTTTTTTCATCTGGAGAACAAAGATTTTTAGCTCAGGTCGTCTTTTCCTTTGTCACAAAAAAATTGCAATTTGTGTTTGGTTCTGAGATTTGGATATTGCACTTGGCCATATTGCAATTTGATTGCGATTAATTGACCCTTCGCGTGGCCCCGCCTCCAAACACCAACTCTCTAATCACAGCTTAGTAACCGTTGTCTCTCAAAAACGTGAAACACAGGAGGAGCACACGTGTCATGAATGGATTAAATTCTGTCTTCATCTGCTCTGACATAAGCTGCAAATGTTAGCATGTCTGGCTAACTAATGTTAGCTTACTAGCTGCAGCAACTGTACCTCCAGTCAAACTTGTTAGATCCACTGCATCATTTGTTCTGTGGGGGTTTGAGGAGGAGGATGTGGACCAATGTTAGCTGAGATGTAAGCTAGCTTTAGCCTCAGTCTGTTAGCATTAATGTTATATCATGTACGCAGCTGTTAGCTAACTTTACATAAACACTTTGACAGGGTTCTTGTTTTAAAACGTGTCAGATGGAAACATTAAACATCAGCTGGAGACTCTCAGCTGACTCAAGTCACGTTAGCATTAGCATTAGCTTACATCAGCAGCTGCACTTATGAAATCTGTTTGTGAGTCTTTATTTTAGAAAATCCACCGTCATCAGCTGGAAATGAGAATCTGCTTTTGTTTAATTTAATCACAGACTTCGTGTTTCAAAAATTACTCACAAATGTCGCTGTTAAATCTGCTGCCGTTATCACTGGAAACTGCAATGAATGCAGTGTGAGAATGGAAAGCTTGACAGACTTAGCAACAGTAACTAAGGAGGGCGGGGCTTAGTGAAGAGGGAGCAGCAGTCCAGGGAAATAGAGTGAAACAAAGTTGAATGAATATTATTTATGCAGGAGAAATAAACAAAAAAAGTTTGCTGATTCCTTCTAAACTTCAAAAATTATTGTTCATAATACAAACTGCAGGGTGTGAAACCGTCCTCCTGCTTTCAGCCCTTTATTGTTCAGTTCACTATGAAAATCAATTTGAATCAGGCTGCAGAAACATCAAAAATAATTTATTTAGTCTGTAATATCTAAATTACAGCTCATGCATCAAAACAAGCAGAAAACACTGGAGCTGCAACAATTAATGACTTAGTCGACTATTAAATTAATCAGAAAATGTATGTTATTTTTTCTTTAAGAAGTTAAACTTCTCTGATTTTAGCTTCTTACATGTGATTATTTTTTTGAATTCTTCGCTCCTCTTTGACAGTAAACTGAACATCTTTAGTTTGTCATCTTAAGCTTTGGGAAACACTGAATAACATTATTCATCATTTTCTGACATTTTAAAACAACTATTAATTCACTGATTGAGAAAATAATCGACTATTGATTACTGAACTACAAAAATAATCTTTACTTGCAGTTTTTTTCTTTTAAATCTTAAAGGTGTGAATAAATTTTCCTCTTTTTAACATAATGAACTTTTAATAATCATCAACTATCACCTAAAACTGAGGGGATCTTTCAGGATTTCAGGAGGAAGAAACTCTGTGAAGATGCAAGAGATTATTTTTAACCCAGTTTGAGATTTGATTTTACGCTCCGTCAGAGTTCAGTCAGTCAGACAGGAAACGACACGTGACGAGTGAAACTCAAACCGCCGACACTCGGAGAACCTGCAGAGCCGCCGACCTGCCCGCTAATTAGACTCCTTCCATCATTAATTAACTTTTCCTATTAAGTTTCCTCGTTCTGCTCTTAGTACCAGGCTGTTATCCAGCAGATAACACACACACACACACACACACACACACACACACACACACACACACACACACACACACACACACACACACACAGAGTAATCAGTGACAGTCAGTCTCTGCGGTCCTTCAGGGAGAAACAGTTTCCTCAGAGGAGAACCAAGTCAGCCTGCTAATCTGATTGGCTGAAAGGTCTTGTTACATCCACACTGACATATCCCATGATGCACAGCGGGTTGTGCTTTATTGGTTCATTATCAAACTGTAATGATAACGAAAGTAAGTGCTTTCTTCAGGCCCTGATGTGTTTTTCTTGTGTGCAGAGTTAATTGTTTGGGGATAATGAGTTTTGTAATCTGTGATCTGAAGATCGTGTCATTTTCAGGTCGAATCATTTCATTAATAAAAGTGTTTTTGGGAGAGTTTAATTTCTTCTTTTCCTTTACATAAAAACATGAAATGATAAGAAAATTTCTTGCCTATCCTTGGCCACAGTAACTGCAATTTTATGGAACATACCAGGTGAAGAATTCAAACAAAGTAAAGATATCAGACAGTTTAAAACAGAAAAAAAAAATATTTGTGTGAGGTACAGAAATAATTAAAAGGAGTGTAAAGCAGACTGAGGGTGATACTGTAGTTATCAGGAATGTTGATCAGGTATTAAAAATGACAGTGGTGTAAATATGAGATTGATCAAATTGATTATTGATGGATTGGTATAGATTAGGATCAGGGGCAGGGCTGGACAAGCATGTTGCTTCTTCCTGCTCCTATTCAAACATCAAATCTTAATTTCTGTTTCTCATTGCAAATTGTTGCGTTATTTATTGTTTGGTTTTTATCATGTTTTGTTTTTTTCTACTCATCCTTTTTATTTTATCTAAATGTTCAAAATAAATAAATCAAATCACAAGTTTATCCCGATAAAACTCTTAAAATGGCACCAAAAATATACTTTACATTTTGTTTTATTTTTGCTTGTGATGATTCAGAACAAATCAGGAAATCAATATTCAACTGTTCGTTAGCGAGTGAAATGAGGATCAGAAAACCTGCAGGCAGCAGATCTCAGATCAGGGTTTTGTATTAACAGAGTTAATAATGTGTGTGTGTGTGTGTGTGTGTGTGTGTGTGTGTGTGTGTGTGTGTGTGTGTGTGTGTCTCAGTGTTTCACGGTGATCATCTGCAGCTCTGCAGCATCAAACCCCCCTGCAGCTGAAAAACAGCTTCCATAAAAAGCCTTTATGTTTCTATAAGAGAGACGTGTGTAAAGCTGCTGACAGGACGCCTCCAGCTACAAACTACGTCAACACACTGACACTGACATCAAAGAGTTAACACAGTTACTTCCTGTTCCTAGTTACACTCCACTGTATTATTCTTACTGGATGTTATCTTACTTTGAAGACTATTCTTAATCCATTTAATTTTCTCTTGTTAACTTCTGAATGAAAGAATGAAAGTTCTTTATTTCAAACATGGCAAAAAGAAAAATAATGCAAATAAATGAAAAAAAGATACAAAACCAAACGAGAATATCAATAAAGTTCAATAAACAAGAAACCTACACGACAAACTCAACAGGCAAATTAAATCATACATGTTTGAAAAAGCGCAGGAAGAAGCACACACTTGTTTATTCCTACACTTCCTTTTCCAATGATTCATCTATTCAGATTTCCCAATTCTATATACAACCACTACACAATAAATATAATCAAAAACAATATCCCAGTTCTAAGTACGGCCCACTACTCACTGCTCTGTATCACCTGTTAATGCACCTGTGAAGGGGGACACAGGGAGGCGGAGGTGGAGATTCAATGACTCCTCCAGTAGAAGTACTGAGACCACACTGTTAAAATACTCCTGAGCTGAAAATGTTCCTTAAGTTAAAATCACCTGAGCAATAAAATGATATCTATCATCAATAGTAATAAGAAAGCACAACAGTAAAATGTTTGATCGCTTCACTTAAATGCAAACCACCATAAAAACTCACAGCCCGGCTCATAAACAGCCTGTCATATCCTTTAATGATGCGGCGTGCGGCCCGTGACACGTAAACAGCCAATCACTGAACAGGTGTGTTGTTGAGTCAGAGACGGCTCATAAAACGAGTGCAGTTAAAGAAGTCGGACAGCTGGAGGGGAGCCGCTGTAGAACTGAAAGGAACCAGGAACAGGACGCCGTCGTCAGCCTGCTGACATCATGACCTCGACTCCAGAGATATGGATGAATGAACAGTGCTGTGTGTAAACTGCAGGAACTTCCTGATTAAGACCATTTATACAGCAAACTTATTTTTAGAGCTGCAACAATTAATCAAGTAATCAATTATTAAATAAACCAACAACTATTTAGATAATCGATTAATCTGTTTGAGTCTTATTTTTTTTTAAAGAAAAAAGCTTCTTAAATGTGAAGACTTTCTGGTTTCTTTCCTCCTCTGACAGTAAACTGAATATCTCTGAGTTGTGAGTTAAACAAGATATTTGAAGACGTCATCTTGGACTTTGGGAAACACTGATTGACATTTTTCACCATTTTCTGACTTTTTAAAACAAACAACTAATAATCAGTTAATCGAGAAAATACTGACTGATTAATCAATCATGGAAATCATCATCAGATGCAGCCCTTCTTATTTTTATTTTGTCTCCACTCTCTGAAGAACACAACATGACATCTGATTGATAATTATCAATATATACGAATATGAAACTTCATTATCATGATAAACTTTTCAGGTTTATCATCCAGGTCTAAGTTGAAGTATTTAAGTACAATCAGGAAAATGTACTTAAAGTATTCAGAGTACTTTTTTTCTGTGTGACTGTTGTTCTGTCTGATCTCATTAGAAGATTTTGAGTCTTCTGAATCAGAATGCAACTAATAATTGTTTTCTTTATGGATTAATCTTCTGATTATTTGCTCCATTAACTGACTGGATGTTTGTTCAGTTTGTTTTATTTTAACTCTCATTTAGACTTAAAACAGTTTTTAGTTCTATTCAGATCATCACATTCATTTAAACACTCAACAACCGTTTTTTATTGTGCCTAAAATTTTTAAAGGTGTAGTTTTTAAGTTTAAAGCACCAGCAGACTGTCTTTTCCACTCAGATCCACTTCTTTGCTTGTTTATCTTAAATCCACTTGATCTTGTTTTCACTGTGTTTTGGGGCTGCAACGAATGATTCAATGAGTCAATTAATCAGTCCATTATTTTCTCGATTAATCGATTAATAGTTGTTTGCTTTAAAATGTCAGAAAATGGTGAAAAATGTCAATTATTGTTCCTCAAAGTCCAAGATGACGTCCTCAAATGTCTCGTTTTGTCCACAACTCAAAGATATTCAGTTTACTTTCAGAGAGGAGGAAACAAACCAGAAAATATTCACATTCAAGGACTTTTTTTCATTAAAAAAATGACTTGATTATCTAAATAGTTGTATTTAATAATGGATGAATCATTGCAGCTCTATTGTATTTACATTAATATTTAGCTTATAATTATTTTGTCTGAATGTTACTCAGTCTGTTTATTTTATTTCTCGTTGTTTTTTTGTTCAGATGACACTGGAAACAGTCAGTGTGGTTTGGGATGATGGGAAAGTCCTTATTTGTACTTGCTGATGTTCATGTCTCAATTGTTTTGTGATGCTGATTATTAAACTTATTATTTAGATTATTTAAATATTTATTTACTTGATTTTTATCAAATACTTGTTAATGTCCATGTTTTGCGCCTGTGGACGACCTTGAAAATGAGGTGATGCATCTCAAGGTTTATCCTCTGATTAAAATTTTGAAAATGAAAAATCATTTAAAGTGTTATCAGAATAGTTGTTAATTTATTTTATGTCAGCGGACTAATGATGAATTATTTCATCTGTATTTTTTGTGTTCAATAATCTTAAGTTTCAGTAAGCTGTCAGATAAATGTAATGAAGTAAAAGTAAACATTTTCCTCTGAGATGTAGCAGAGCAGAAGGATGTAGCTTGAATTTGTCTTACAGTACTGAAGTCCGGCTTTATCTGTGCGAGTGTAAAAAGACGGGATGAGTCAACGTGGTCAAACAACAGAGGAAGAAGTGAAACGCCGACACAGAGGACTGATGGATCTCACTGATGAGTGTGTTTTCAGCAACACGCTGACAGATTGTGTGAATGTTCAGAGTCTCTAGAACAGACTGTCAGCGTTCACATGAGCCTCCTCCACTCTGATCTGCTGTTAACACGATTTAACCTGTCTGCGTTTCCATGGAGACGGCCACGCTTTAATTAGAAACACACATTCAATTAGAGCTGGACGGGATACAACGCACACACACGCACGCAAACACGATACACACAATACACACCTACACTGACTGCATGTATAAACAAACACCCCCACACAAACACACACATATTTATATTTACAAAGATGCTCTCTGAAACATCTTGTTCTGGAAAACCACGTGTGAGTGTGTGTCTCTGTGTGTACCTCCAGCTGAAGTGTGTGTTCTTTCTGCAGCCGCTCGATCTCGTCCTGATGTTCCAGAGACTTCTTCTCTATGTTCTCCTGCAGAAAGAGCAAATGTTATATAAATTCATAGAAGTTAAGAGTTCTGCACAGATTTATCATCAAACTCCTAAAACTCAAGATGTCAGACTCAAGATGGACACTTAAGAAAAGGATCAAAATCAGTGCAGCAGAAGAAGAGATTTCTTTCTTTGTCTTTTTTTGGCACCAACATATCAATGCAACTGAACAAAGAGCAGCTGAGTCTCAGACTGAGGTGTGTCATGCTAACAGCAGCTAATGTAGCCTGCAGCAGAGATGAGGGGCAGCTGCAGAGGTCTGCTCAGCTCACTTCCCTGTAACTCAACACCAACAGATTTATTTCAGTCTCAAAGTTGCAGTCTTCAGCTCCAACATTACTTGAGAACATTTGTCTGGAAATTTTTCATTTTTCATACATAAAATATCTTCACAATGCAGCGAACAGCAATGAAGAACCTTGTACACTCAATTCACAAGACACTGAGGTTATGTAGGGAAAGACTGTACTGCAGTTTCTCTCTGGTTCTTCTCTGACCACAGCCAGCATCACTTGGCATTTCGCCATTCTTTTGCATCTCCATTTCCGGACACAATGCGCTGAGCTGTGCCAAATCATGTCCAAGAGCTCGCCAGACCAGCCTTCAGGCGGGTTGTTGCCATCTGCGGCCAACCTGTGACAACCTCCCTTCTCTCCCTCACTGTTGCGTGTGCAGGAGAGCAGAGAGAAAAAGGTTTTTAAACCGTCAGCTCTCAGGACTTTTGTAGCTTCGAACTGAATCTGAAGCAGGACTGAATCTAACACACTGATGTCACCACAACTGACAACTGGTCTGCACTACACTTCACACCAGCTGTGTAGTATTAGTACTTATTTTCAGGTGTAATGTCATAGGTGACAATACTATGCAATATTTCACTTACATTTTTGCTCTGCACTTTGTTGCAGTAACACTGCAAATCTATGGGACTAACAAAGGAATATCTATTCTACAGATGTACATGACTGAACCACCGGAGGTCAGTGAACTCTTTAAATCTCTGCAGTGGAGGAGGACTCTGGTTTTCAATATCGAGTCAAAAATTGATTGAAATGAGCTTTCATTTCAATAACTGAATCCAGAGGGCAGAATCAGTGAGTCTCCCAGTATTTTTCCCTCCATCCCTGGCTTCTTCTTGCTGCGTCTGGTGTGTGTCTAAAGAAACACTTCAAAGGCGACACAGTGTTGGAACCATATAGATCTTTTTAAAGAAGTAGATGATGGTTATCAGGGCGTAAAACCAAACATCTGTTGATCTTCACAAATTAAGATTTGATCTTCCAGCACTGGCAGAGCTGTCAGTTGTCTAGTTAACAGTGAGACTGACCTCGGCCTCTTTGAGTCGTCTCTCAAACCATCCTTTGGTTCCTTCCATGGACTGAACCTGAGCCTGCAGCTCCTCCACCCGCTGCTGGAGACCCTCCAGCTCTTTGGTCCGAGCCTGAAAACACACACATAATGATTAGAAAATGGACAGTAATGGATAAGACACAAGGACTTAGATCAGAACACGCTGATGTTTTGTTTCAAGAGAGAAAAACTTTTATTTATCTGAGGTTTAGAAACTGTCACATTTATTTTCCAGACTTTCTAACTCCGTTTTAACTTCCTCAGCTCTTCGTCTCTCTGGTGCTCCTCTTTACCATCCACATCCTCCCTCTCCACCCTCCTGTTTACCTTTTCATCTCTAAGCTGCTGTCGGATCTCCTCCTCAGAGCGATTCTTGTCTTCGTGGAGTCCTCTGAGCTCCTTCTCATACCGAGCCCTCACCCCGAGAACCTGACGGGGGAGGAAACACAGAGGGGAGACAAAAATAAAAAAACAAAACAGACAGAAGTCAGACTTAATTCACTAAAACTGATGCAACTGGTTTGTATTTGTACATATTTTATTTTGCTCTCTTCAACTCTGTGACATTACTTTCTTTCTGCAGCAGGCTCAGTTTTAAAGGCTGATGTTGGTGTCATATGAAACTAAAAGATGAAATGAATCCACCAGTTTGTGTCATTCTAGCTCGTCAGGAAGTTGGAAAAATATCACTCTAAATTTAGGCTTGTAAAAAAAAACTTGCACTGTCATTTTTAAAATGGGTGTCTTGACTTCTGACTTCAAGATATCTGCATGAAAATGAGTTGTAAGGATACCCAAGAGTCTCCCCTTTCAAACACACACACTTTATACTAATCGCATGAAGTTTGAGGCAAAAAATGTGCAGCTTTTGCACGTATGTTATTTTTGCCTTCTTTTATTGGAAAATGTCTGCATACTGGGATTCCCAAACAGTATTCGAAAAATCATTCGACCAATTTCAGCAATGATCAAATGGTCAAAAAGTGATTTGCTCCAAATTTGTGTAATAAATGGTATCAACCCCACAACTGCTGCAATAACTTTCAAAATGATAAATTGGTTGATTGTACAAATATCTGCTATCTTCTCCTGAAGACACCCGGTAACTCTCTAAAAAGACAAAAATAAAGTGTTTGTTAGGGAGAGAAGGAATTAAGAAAGAAAAACAGATGAAACAAGAAAAAATGAAGAATAAAAGAAAAACAACAGAGGGAACAAACAAAGTAAATCAAGAGTAAAATGCAGCAGCAGCAGCTCTCTGGTGTCTCACCTCCTTCTCGTGCTGCAGTTTGAGGTCTGACAGCGCCTCCTTGTGGTCAGACTTCTCCTGGTTCAGCTGGATGGCCATGTCATCCAACATGGCCTTCCTCTTCTCTGCTGTCTGCTCGCACGCATGCACGCACGCACACGCGCACACACACACACACACACACACACACACACACACACACACACACACACACACACACACACACACACACACACACACACACACACACGCGGTTTGTTATGATCATTAGTGTTCTTGAGCTTAACAGCACAAAGTGTCTTTATGTGTTTGTGTACCTGTGTGTGTGTGTGTGTGTGTGTGTGTGTGTGTGTGTGTGTGTGTGTGTGTGTGTGTGTGTGTGTGTACCTTCTTAGCCTCGTCAAGCTCTCTCAGCAGTTTCTCCTTCTCTTGTCCTTCTTCTGTTAGCTGCTCCAACAACTTCCTGTTGGCAAAACTCGACTCCTGAAGGAAAACAAATCGGGACATAAAAAGTCTCGGCTCCCTGCTGTAGTTTAATCTACAGCAATGCATCATGGTCTATGAGATCATCATATGTTTGTAGTGTCTGTCCTGTGAGAAGTCTGCATCTCTAAAAAGTCAGAGAAACAGCTTGTTTTCAGGTTTGCGATGATGAATTTTCCATCTGATCCAAGTAGTGGAGTAAAAAGTCCAGTATTTGTCTCTGAGATGTTGTGCAGTAAAAGTATATGTTTGCATAAGACGGAAATGCTTGAGTAAAGGACAAGTATCTTGAACGTGTACTTGAGTAAACGCGTTACCTGCAGCTGGGAGTCGAGGTCGTCTCTCTGAGCCAACAGACTCTCTTGTTCAGATCGTCTCTGCTGCAGTTCAGCTGTCAGCGCCTCCTGCTGCTCACGCAACAGATTCATCTCCTGCGTCTTCACCGTCTGGATCTGAACACAGAATCAGAACTTCATCATCAGATATTTTAAATGATCTGCTGTTAGTGAAGAGTTTGATGATGGAGGTGACTGAAGAGTCAGCATGGAGCCACAGACGACATGAATATTACACACTAAACAAGAGATCTTACAGCACAGTGTGTGACAACAGAAGCAATGAAGGACATCAACAGGAGACACACATAGTTAACTCAGGGATAAGCTAATCTCTGGGCTACATGATTCACACTGCCCTTCTTCTACCTCTGTACTCTCACACAGGTGTTTTCCATTAACCTGGCTGATTGTCTTCTTCTAAACTTTTAGTGCTGTTTCACACTGGCTGCTTGTAGCCCTGGTTATAGTTAACACCACAAACTCGGGGCTAACCCTGCTCCAGAGCAGAGCCACCTAGCCCTAGGCTAAAGTCGACGTTAGCCCACTTTGGAACGAGACAGAATTGTGCCGGTGTGAAAGCTCTTTTAGGCCCAGGTTCCCTTAACATGGGGCTAAATGCAGTATGAAAAGAGAAAGTCTTTACACACAAACTTTGTGGAGGATTTAAAAGTCCAGCGTGAAGGATTTAGTGACATCTAGTGGCGAGGTTCTAGATCGCAACCAATTGAATACTCCTCAACTCACTCTAGCCTTCCAAGTGTGAAAGAGATCGTACGATGGCCATGAAACTTGAGAGAAATGTGAAAATCCCTCTCTGGAGCCAGAGTTTGGTTTGTCTGTTCTGGACTACTGTAGAAATAACAGATATAAAACCTCATTCTAAAGTACAAAAACAACAATTCTTTATATTCTTCATATACTAATGAAAACATGAATATTTTATTCAATTTCTGACAATAAATCTTTCTAAATCTGAGACACTGGACCTTTAAGAAGAGCTGGTGCAACCCAGTCCTGGTCACAATGTGGGATTCTAGATGAGGGTTCTGATTGAAGGTTCTCTCATTGTTTGTTCTCTAACATATTAACACAACTAATGAATCCTATCGAGAACTACAGGTGTGATTTATGATTTGGTTAAATATCTGAGGTGATTCTGGAGAAAGACAGCTGATTGTTGAGTCTCATTCTCTCTCTGTCCCTGAACTTTGTGTTGGTGGTTCAGAACTTCAGAACCCTGGACTGAGACTCAACAGTCAAATATCTTTTTCCAGAATCTGTTACTGCACCTTTAAATGTTCTGTCTCTAGTACTTACAGCACCCAAAGTTAAGGTTCTAGGTCAGTTTTACAGTTGTTATAAGGTGCTCTGCAGGGTCCTGGGAGTCTACATCAGTTTCAGACCATCGATCTAAGGTTAAGGTTCTAAGAAAAAGGGTTCTAGGTCTAAGTTATAATTACCTGCTCAAGAGCGCACAGATTGGTTCTCAGAGCACTGTTCTCCTGTAAAATGGGTTACAGATTCACACAGTGAGGTGTTCTACATTATTATTAGTCATATTCTTCAGACTATTGTGCAGCGCCATCTGTTGATGACATCGACGATTACAAAGGTTCTGCTAAGAACTGGTGGACATGCAGGCTGGTTCACAAGATACCACCAAGGTTCCAAGGATCTTGAACTGAATCCGGTTCTAGAACCAAAGCTAATTTCATGGAAAACAGATGACAGATGATGTAGTGTTATGGTTCTATGTATGTTCTCCAGGTTCATTAGCAGTTAGTCGATGGAGTGAACCTTCTAGATGATGTTCTCTTGGTTTATTTACTGTTCTAGATCAGTTAGGTTAGTCCTCAAAGATGATGATGTGTTATGGTTCTTGTGTTCTTCAGGTTTATTAGCAGTTAGTCGTAGAGTTAAGCTTCTATATGACGTTCTCTTGGTTTGTTACCTGTTCTAGAGCAGCTAGGTTTGTCCTCAGAGCATCGTTCTCCTGCAGGATGTTGTCCACCTGCTCCTGACTGACTGCGCTCTGATTAGCGACCTGCAGTACCAACGCACCACAGGCAGGGGGCAGCAGAGAGAACACGACAGAACCAAAGGGAACAGAAAGAAAGCAGCAAAGAAAGGAGAACCAATAAAAGAAAAAGTAAGCAAGAAAATAAAGGAAAGGCAACAAAAGCAGAAAACAAAAACAAGAACAGAGAAATGAAAACAAATAGAACCAAAACAACAAGAACAGAAAAGTAAGAAAAAAGAATAAGACAAGATCAGAATGAGAGGGAAGAAAAGAGAAGGACAATACAGGTCAGAAACACAGAGAGCAGCAGCAAGAAAAACACCAGGATGTTCCTCTGCCAGAGTGAAGAGAGTTCTGTTTCCTTCTGTTCCTACGTCTCAAGTTATTTGTTAGATTTTATTTACTTCGTGTTCAGAGGGAACATGAATCCAGTTTTCATGACTCAGTCACTTTGGCAGGGAACGTGAGAGAACAGGCAGCAGGTCCTACAGTTGTCAGCCTCATCACCTTGTTTCCTCATCTCCTTCCTCCTCAGCCCACATTATCAATGAAAAACAAGTTCATGTTTTCTTCACACTCATTTTCCAGTTTGTTCATCAGTAAGAAGAAAGTAGTTGTTGCTTCATTATTTGCAGTTGTGTGAGGAAGACGGCTGTAAAACTGTATCCTGATCCAAACATGTGATCTGCTGATGTGTACAAGAATTTCTACACGTGGGTAAGAATCTATCAAATCTATTTTGACATGTGAATTTCACTAAACTTCTGCTGCACCTGACATCTTTGCCCTAAGTAAAGGCTTGCAGGTCTTGCTGCAAAATGTCAGGCTGTGTGAACATCAGGTTGTATATATATATATATATATATATATATATATATATATATATATATATATATATATATATATATATACATATATATATATATATATACATACATATACATATATACATACATATACATATATATATATATATATATATATATTGGGTCACACGTCACCGTCGCCACCATTTTCGTTTGAAACAACGTAAAGCAGCTGTCAGTGTGATGTGTACATATATACATCTATCGTGAGTTATCCAGTTTGGTTCCTGCGCTTCATCTCTAAACTCACTCTTCCTGTTTCCTGATTGTGTGCGTGTGTGTGTGTGTGTGTGTGTGTGTGTGTGTGTGCGTGCGTGTGTGTGCGTGTGTGTGTTACCTGGTCTTTCAGAGTGTGAACAGCCAGCTCATGTTCCTTCTCTTTGCTCTGCAGTTGCTCCTTCAGCTCAGCTGTCGTCTAAACACAAACACACGTCAGTTACTTTGGATTTTAACAAACACTGGCAGTTGGTTGGTGTTTACAAACAGCTGAGGCTTTAATGATCATCATCAGGGCTGCACAATTAAAATGATCAAAATCGCAATATGGCCAAGAGCAACATCAAAACCGCAGAACCAGAGCCTAATCACAGCTTCCTGAAGAAGAAAAAAATGTGTGCAAAATCTGCATTATAATGAAGAACTGTTCTCCTGCAGAGATCCTCTGAACAACAAATGTTCTCCAGATGAATGAAAACATTTTGGTTTGATACAGACCCCAGAAAAGGTCACATCATTCTGATTTTAATCTTTTTTTTCCCAGTAACAGGTAGTCAACAAAAAAGTCATAGTGGAGTGAAGATCAGTTTGTTAAGTTAGAGCTGAAGTGATGCTGTTTGCAGAGGTGGAATGTAATTAAGTATACTTTTTTGGATTGTTCTAATTTTATTCTTATCTTAGTTGTTTACTTATTTATTATATCTTGCTGTTTACTGTTTACTTAAACGCTGCAAATTTCCCTGTTGTGAGATTAAAAAGGATTATTTGAGCTACTTGAGTATTTACATTTTATGCTACTTTCCTCCACATTTATATTATGACTGAAGTTACTCGTCACTTTACAGAATCAGATTTTAAATACAAAATATAATCAGTTAATAACTTATGATTTATGGTTAAGCTGCCCAGCAGTATAAGAAACAGTTTACTTTTGGAACTCTAAGTGTATTTTGATGCTAAAACTTTTGCATTTTTACTCAACTAAGGCGTTGAATTCAGGACTTTTTCAGGAGCACTGTTGCACAGTGGAATTACAATTTTATTTTTATCGAAGTTCAAGATCAGAGTTCTTCTTCCACCAGTCGCTGTGTGTTCCTGAGCTCTGACCTGATTGGCTGCCATGAGGTCTGACTGTAGTTTATGGATGCGGATGTTCAAGGCCTTCAGCTCCTCCTCTTTCTTTTGGTTGATCTCATCGATCTTTGTCCTGCAGAGAAACAAACAATAAGGGCAAGTCAACAACATCAACTGTACGACTGTTAGTGACAGCTGTAAAGTCATCAGAGTGACAGTAAAAGGTGCAACATGAAGACGGCTGTAGTTTCAAAAGCTGCAGTAACGTGTTAAACTAGTATCTGTACCTGCAGGAGAAGGAGCATTAGCTGCAGTGGTACTGGTGGTATTAACAGTAAAAATGGCAGCCATCATTAGTAGTCGTCAGTCCCTACAGGAAGTTACATTTGCAACAGTTCACACTGTGAATTCAGCGCAGCCTTGCCATTTTGTCCAAACTCTGCAATTTGGACTAAATTACAGCTGTTTCTCAGAGGTTCCACCACCACAGATCTCCCCCATGAAAACATCATACATACATCTTGTTATTGACATTCATCAATACTTGGTGCACTTGTGTTTTATAATTTTGTGCTTGACTGAGTTTGAGCTCAAAAAGATTATGCTTCTTTGTGGTACACACCCCAGGTGACCTTCATCATTTGGGAATAAAGCAGATTTTGTTAGAATTTTTGTTCTCATGAGTCTTTCTGCTGAGGTTACTGAGAACACTTTTGAATAATTCTGTTCTCCCTGGAACAAGCTGCCTTTGAATGAATTACACAAAAAAATGCAACTTTCTTTTGCAATTTTCATTTGCTCCAGCAATTTCAATGCCTGAAAACACTGCAACAAGCATCTAATCAATTTTTTTTTTTTTTTTTTTTTCAGAAAAGCTGCTGTGAAATCAGACATTTAAGGACCAACAATCCCCAAAAACAGCCCCTGAAATCCTGGAGGGACTGAGCAGTGGCAGTCAAAGTGGTACCTGTAGAAGCAGCAGTGGTACAAATGGTAGAATAAAAAGTATCACGGTAGTACCAGATGTAACTGTAGTAGTTGTAGTATAAGTGTAGTACTGACCTGCTGTCGTTGTACAGAACCTCCTTCTCTCCCTGCAGACGCTGAAAACTGCAACAGAACAACAGAAACAAACTTTATGATCAATCAACAGTGATGGATCAGTTCTGACTGCTGCAGCTCTTCTTCATGTTCCTGTAACTTTCACGCCCTCCAGAGGAAGAGAAGAAGAACTGCATCTTGCAGATTAAAGGGATGGTTCACCCAAAAAACAGCACTGCAGAATCTCTCAAACAATGAACTGAATGATGACCAATTTTAAAGGAAAAAAAAACAAAACAAAAAAAAACATAATCCATACTCCATACTGCTCTTCTAATACAAGTCTCCTAAAGCCCCAAAGCTGACTTGAAAGACGTCATTTCCACCATGTTTTTAGCCTGAATCTTCACTGTAGATCTTTAGTTGGAGCCACGGTCACGTTCACATACACACTGTCTGAACTGGGTGTGTGGTGTGACGGTGTGCACATGCAAGCAGACAGCATGTGGGGACATAAGGAGATGTGGATTACAACAGACAAGCAGTACAGACACATTTCAGGTTTTTGGGGTTTTTTTTTACAACATCTGAAAACTGCTTAAATTGTTAAAATTAAATTGAGATTCTGTAACACTGTTTTTCTGTGAAACTCCAGCAGAGTTTGTGGACCCAACCTTTAATCAGCATGAGGGTGAGGAGATAATGACTGAATTTTCATTTCTGGGTGAACTATCCCTTTAACATCGAACATGATCATGGATCACAAAATTCACCTGCGACTTCAAACTTTTATGACCACAATGGAGTTCTGTATCAATGTTCTGTTATCAGTAAATGATCAGTAAATTTAACCTGAAGACATCTCACCTCTCCTGTTTCTTCTTTAACTTGTCAGACAGCTGGAGGAGAGACAGACAGACAGACAGAGAGACAGACAGACAGACAGAGAGACAGACAGACAGAGAGACAGACAGACAGACAGAGAGACAGAGAGACAGACAGAGAGACAGACAGACAGACAGACAGACAGACAGAGAGACAGACAGACAGACAGGAAATCAGAATAAAATGTTCTTACACTCTGCTGAACAGCCAATGCAGAGTCACTGTGATGTTTAATAAAATAAACCAAAGACCCAACAAAGTTGTAATTTTGTGTTTGTGAATGATTTCATTGTTGATTAATCTGACAGTTACTTTCACAATGAATCGATTAATCATTTAGTCTCAGACTTCCTCTTTTGTCCAAATAACAGTCCAAAACACAAAGACTCTTCCTTCGCTGTCAGACATGACAAGAAAAAGTAGCAAATCCTCACATTTAAGAAGCTGCAAGCAGACAATGTTTGACTTTTTGCTTGAAAAAATTACTGAAACTTCATCAATTATCAAAACAGTTAGTAATTGAATATCTTTTGATCAACTAATTGTTGCAGCTCTAAATGTTTTAAAAATGTATAAACAAGGATTATCAAGGATCAGTGCTGCTACAATGATTATTTTCATTGTTGATTAATTTCTTGATTAATCGATTAGTTGTTTGGTCGATAAAATATCAGGAAATGGTGAAAAACATTGATCAGTGTTTCCTAAAGCTTAAGATGACAACATAAAGATATTTAGTTTACTGTCACACACGACAAAAGAAACCTGAAAATATTCACATTTAAAAGTGCTCAAAATGATAAACTGATTATTAATTTAATACTTGACCTTAAACACTGCAGCTCTATCAATAATTAATCAATGAGATATCTTGTCAGGCTTCTTTTACCTTTGTTATCTCCTCCTGGAGTTTGGTGATTTCAGCCTGTTTGGACGCCTGCAGGCAGACAGGAGACACAGGATGTTTACGGACACTTTCAGAGTGAAGTAAACAAAAACAAACAGAGAAACAGGTTTGAGTTTATACACGTAAACATTTCAACAGTTACGTTTATTTTAGTGCAGTTAAAATTCCAGAGACACACCTGGTTCACACCTGGTGTCAACATGCATCCTGGATGATCTGATCACAGGTGGACAGCTCTGAGATCAGATTCAGAGGAGGTCTGAGTCATGTGAACATAATGTGTCCTGGTCTACTCAACTGACCTCCTGTCAGTCCACAGACACAGCTGTCAGTTGTTAGGCAACTCTCTGACCCGCTGAGATCAGCAGCAGATGTTTGTGAACAAAACTGATTTCACCATTCAACAACATCACCAGACTCCACTGTGAAATCTTGTCATTTTAAGAGCTGTTACATGAGAAGAAACTTTAAAAAACCGCAGCTTTGGAAAATTCTTTATTTTGTCTGCTGTTATGTTCACTTTGTGTTATACTTTATGCATAAATTGTGCTATAAAAATAAAGTTATTTTCATTGTTTAGTGATCATAGTGAAAGTGAAAAGTAGACTTTTTAGCTGATTTCAAAGAAAATACAGGGAAATATGAGCTGATTAATAATGAAGACACATCCTGTTACGTCCAAAATCTTTAGTAACAAATAAATAATCATATTTAATCAATCAATCATTTGAGATTATTATAAAATCTCTGTATGATAAAACATGACTCTGTTGTAACTAGGTCTGTATGATACACTAAAAAAAAAAAATCATAATTTTTGCATCACAAAAAAATATTAAAATCATGGTGATGGAGAGATTTGTTGGGTTCTGAACCTGAGAAACATGTTTTCTTACATGTGGAGAAGAAGATCTGTACGTCAGGACGTCTCTGCAGCTCTGCAGGACGTCATTATGATGCTGTTTATCACACATTTTTTGTTTTATCAAAAGATTTGCAGCTTCTGTGATTTGGATTTTTCCCTGCATTTGTCTTCAGCTGTTCTGCTCCATGTTGACATTTCACTCCTCCTCAGCTGACATTTATGTTCCTGTCATGAATTAATTAGTTCCCTCTCTTACACGTGACTATTTCATCTGCCAACATTTCGGTTTCATTTATTTTAATTTTTAATGTTATTTAATCTGCTGCTCACTCTTATGGGAAACCTTTAAAGTAAAAAACAACTAGCAGAGCTTTGTACTGTTGATTACTGCAGCTTATTTATATGAAGTATCATAATAACCTCCTGTTTCCGCCTGTTGAAAGGCTGAAGTGTTCCAGCAGAGCAGAGGTATGTTTAACACATCTGTACAGAGTTTGTCAGGCTAATATTTCATGACTAAGCTAAAAACAAAGGGTTACTGTTTTATTAGCCATTTGTCTTTAATTTGCCAAATTTCTGTGGACTTTCAGATAAAAGTCAACCAGCACATCTTCCCTAAACCAGCAGAGAATCCCTTCACATTCATGTCAGGTCTATCCTTCAGGAGAGAAATTAAGTTTTTAAAATGTGAACATCTAGCAGCCACTGACAGATAAATGTTAAAATTCACCTGCCAATCAATAATTCATCATTATTTTGTATCAGACACTTTCATATTTTACCAACATTTGACTGATGGCTGGTGTTAATTTCCCACCGTGTCAGGAAGCTGCATCACAAATACATAAATATCAGTATTTGTCGAGGAAAAACCGACACAAACCCGCTGCCAGATCCTGACTGATCAATACTGAAATATTCAACAGACAAACAATGATACTATTGGTATTCATTAAACGTTATATTAACAGGTGACAGGGCAAAACTTTCAAAAGTGTAAATTTAATGAAAATACAGACTCATATAAACATAATCCCTTTCATTGATCACTTCTGACACACCAGAGGTGTGTGATGGTGTCTTTATCTGCAGAGACTCTGCAGCCCTCTGCCTGGATTCACTTCATTTATCTGTATTTTGCTACTTGGGAGGATTTACCAACTTAAAATGTTGGTATTTGGAGTTCTAACTCAAAAAACAAAAACTTGTATAAAACTATTTCTGCAAAAAATTAAAAAAAATAAATAAATAAATATAATATCAATCTTTTTACGTCACGTCAAAGAAATTTCATGAAAGAACTAATTTCTTTCTAGTAGAAGAAAAAGTAGTTCCAGCTGATTCTACTGCAGAAAGAAAGTAGTTCCTACATGAAGCTGCTCACAACAGAGACTGTGGATTCTCCTGAGTAAGCAGGTCATGACTGCTGGAAAAAGATGCTGGTTCGGAATTTTTCAACAGCAGTTTTTGTCTCTTTGAGCTCCACAAGCTGAGTGTCATCTAGTTCCATTATACTGGAGAGAACTCGATCTAGATAAATAATTTGATCCTTTCAGACAGATGTGAAGTGTTTCTGAAAATTTTCACACATTTTTCATTCAGATGTTTTTAATGTACAGATTAAAAAAGTGTAGAAACAGGTGGATGGAAGTCACACATCTTTGTGTCAGGTGTGTGTCAGGTGTGTGTCAGGTGTGTGTCGGGTGTGTGTCAGGTGTGTGTCAGGTGTGTGTCAGGTGTGTGTCAGGTGTGTGTGTGATAGAGTACCTCCAGGTTGTGGATCTGCTCCCTCAGCAGCCTCTTCTCCTCCTGCTCGGTGTTCAGTGCCATCTCCAGCTCTGGTCCAAAGCAGTGAGTTATTGGACAGAGAGCAGCCGACCAGCCTAGCGCTGCCTGCTTAGCTACAATCTTCTCTACGCTCTTCTCTGACAGGCCTAAAGGGGGCGCCGCACACAGCAGGGGCAGTCTGTTAGGCCAGACACACACTACAGCAGCTCCTCACTCCACTGAACTCTGGAGGAGTCTGACCAGATCTCAGTCTGGGATTCTGTGGCTGAGCTGCAAAGTCAAACACCGACTGTGACACGACAAAGTGTAAGAGGCGTTCACTGACCGCGTGTTTATCTGAACACATTCAGGTCAGCGTGTCATCAAAACAAATAACCGCAGCAAGACGTCTCATCTCTAAATACTCTTTAAATCAACATATCAGCTGTACTGTGCTTGAGATAATTATTTTTTAATGCCGTAATTTAGATCACAAGTTCATTATTTTGTTATCTCAAGAAAATAAAGCTAATTTTCTTGAGATAACTGGTTAATTAATCTCATTATCTCAGGAAAACAAAAGGCAGATTTCTTGACATGAGGAGATAATTTATCACAAGAAAACAACTTTTGTTTTCTCATGATCACAGGATAATTATTGGAAACTAAAAACTGACTGTCTGGTTTGATCATGGAACAACCAAAAAGGTTTTTATCAAGCTAATATTTGCCTCATCTTCAAGATTACACACAGAGAACTTTTGTCTGATTGTAACTTCAAACAAATGATTTTTTTATTTTTTGTGATCTGTTTAAGTAGATTAGACTTGTGCTGCTGCACGGCCCGACGCTGCAGATTTTAAAATATTACAAATAATAACAGGAAACCACCTTTGTTTTGTCTTGACAGTGGGTTGATTACCTCGTTTCTCCTCACAACAAAATAATTAACTTGTGATTTACAGATAATGGCGTTAAAAAACATCACTGTAAGAACGGCCGCTCTTGGCTCCTGTAGAGGAGTAATTATGACTCCACTTGTATTTTTCTATAAATTTAGATAAATCTGATAACATGGAACCAAACAAACACAGATGTGTGACGTCAACATCAGTTAATTACAATAATCAAAAACTAACACATTATTTACTTCAGAAACTTTTCTTTTGTAGAAAAGAGACTCAATATGTCTTTAAAACGTTTCACTTTTCAGTAAAATAACACCTTTATAAATTTTAAGATGAAGATTTTTTTTTTTTAAATACAAAAGCAGCCAACAGTCAAAAACTGTCATTTAAGTTTGATATAACTTTTCTGCACTCACATTTAAGAAATATAAATTCTTGAGTTCGATGTATCATCAAGTATTCAGACTACAGTAATATTACTGGAACGGATGGAAAAAAAAATCACTTTTATAAATCAAGTTAACGGCTGTAAATTAGTTTTGGCTTTGCACCTTTGCCAGAAAATACCAGATTTATGAGCCTGAACTTGTATTTCAGGTTGATGTTTCTTTAAATTCTTGTTAATGTTCAGTTTGTTCACAGTTGGACAGTTTGAGTCAGTTTGTAGTGTGTGTCTGCCCTGAGCCAGCTAGCTGCTCTACGCTTCAATAAAGCTGCAACGTCACCGTTAATTCTCAAATACAAAGCAGAATTTAAATGATGATAGTAACATAAAACATTGAGGGGAAGTGGATTTGAATGAAACTTTAACAGATTTAAGCCTTTTTCGGGTAAATAACTGACAGTATTTGAGAATTATGGGTAAAAAGCACCATAATGGGCCACAGTGGTGTGTTCACATGTTTTAGGTCTCGTCTTCATGTATACTGATATCTTTAAAAAAAAAAAAAAAAACTGTCTTTCATTTTGAAAGAAATCTTGTCCACATGACCTTTGTTTTGCAAAGTTTCTCTACACCAGGAAAACACAAAAATTGATTCAGAACATTCACACAAGCATCCCGGGCCAGAAAGTCTACATCAACAATACGTTCAAATTACCATTTTATTTATTTCAAGTTATGTGACGTCTTTCTGCCACATGACCTCGCAGTGCAGCGGCCCGCCACACCCACACTGGTGTGATGAGTCATCGTTTCCCATTTTCAAAAATCTCTGTTTTAAGTGACCTAAAATGATGTTTGCAAGTGAACAAGAGGCCAAAATGTGGAGGAAATACGTCCTCAAAAATATCCTTATACATGTGTGACAAGACCTTAATCTGTTATTAGGAAGAAGATTTCAAAGGATTTACCAAATCATACATCAGCTTTTAGATCGTTAGTTTCATTTAATTTGAATGGAAATCAGTTTGCAAAGACTCGCTGCAGAGTTTCCATCAAACTGATGTTATTGTGTTTTACTGCAGTTTGGACCAGATTAAGTTTTTTTTAATAAGTCTCTGAAGTGATGTGTTCAAGGACGCCGAACAGTAAAAGAAGGAATGGATTGTTATAAGTATGCATTTGGAAAGTCAGTCAAGTTTCTGTCTTTAGATGAGAAAAGATATTTACTGGATGGTAGTGAGCTAAACATACAAATAAATGAAACCGCTGTTAATTGATGATGGAAAAAAGGTCAATTTTCTGTCAATGAACTTATCAATGTATTGACAAACTATTTTTTCTCTAGGTGTCGCTGTTTGTTTATATTTTTTGTTCTGTTCAGGTTGTTGTACTATTGTTCACCAGGTGTCATCAAATAATTAACCGTGCCACAAAACTAGGGGTGTAACGATGCGTCGATCTGAACCTGAATATCATCGGCTTTAATATACACCTTTATTTTGAAATTCCCATGGCACGTCTGTGTCACAAATGTCTGGAAGAGTTCAGTCATAAAACTGTCGAATCATAATTTACTTGTTTTTTGTGTTTCACCTCATATCGATCACAGACTCCTCAATTAAACTGAATCAAAATCGTATCAATGCAGACTTTGTGATATCAACTAATATCGAATCATTGTCTTAAGAATTGATAGATTGGTATAATAACGTATCACGGTGAAAAAACTCAAAACTGATATCAATAAAGACCTTTTTCATCTGAATTAGCTCTGGTTCTTGAACCGGTTCTGTCTGAGATTCTTGGAACCTTGGTGCTTTCTAGGGAACCAGTCCATGTTTCCACCAGTTTTGAGCAGAACCATCAACAACAGACCGCGCTACGACACACAAGGAAAACCTGCGACTTTTTTGGTTCCAGCCGGGAACCAACTCTTTGGGTTCCAAACTTATTTGTTTTTGCTGCAGATGCTCAGAACACTGCAAACAAATCTTATAATCTTCCAGAGTGACACATACTGACACTAAGACAGAAACCTGAAACATGTCGGAGAGTCCTTGAACACACCATCAGTCTCCCTTCAGCTGCATTAAAACAATAACATCAACAAATAATCATCTCAGTCAACATTTAGTTGTATTTTATTTCTCTGCAGCAGCTCTGGTGATGTTCTTTATTCTTTTCAGACTCAAACAACAGTAAATTCATCTCCTAAAAAGTCTTGAATGTGTATTTCAGCCTGATTTCCTCTGAGCTCCACAGTGGTTAAAAAAAACTATTAAAAACACATCAGTGAGACAAACTGTTGCACTGGCTGACGTGTTCCTTCATTATGAAAGTAGTTTATATTGATTCAGTCTCACACACACAGTCCTCCTGCTGCACCACATATGGATTAATCCGCCACAGAAAATAGTCCCAAACAAATTCACTACTTCCTCCTGTTTATTTGTGATACAAACTATGGCAAATAGCCGTTTGAAAAAATGACCGATGTTTTCTGTTTTAAGTATGAAACTACAGTATATGTGTCAGGAGTTTTTAAAGATTTTCAACCAATGAGCATTGAGTGGAGAGCCTCAGACAGGAAGTCAGGCAGTACTGAGACACATGAGCTTTGCCAATTACAAGAAAAATATAGAGAAACACCAGACTGAACCTTTAACTTGACGTGAGCCAGATTTCACTTAAAGCCAAACGACGACTAGAAAAGCTGTGTGTATGATTTAGTTGTTCATAATTTGTACAAATGACTTAAATGAAGCTGAAAATAATCTGATGAACTGAAGCAAAAGAAAGAAGAAAAGTTGTTTGTGCTGGTTTACAGTTTGTGTTCAGATGAAAGCTTGAAGAGAATAAAGGCAGAAACGAGACGTTATGGAGGAGAACTGCTGGTTCTTTCCACGTGAAATTTAAATGGTTCACTGGTCCATGAGTCGACTATCAGCTGTGAAGCACTTCATGTTTACTGATTAAATAAATAGAATTATTTACAGTAAACATTATTTTAATGCAAATGCAGACTTTTTCTCATTCTATCATTTAGTTTGAGTAAAATAAACTGAACATTTTAGAAGGGCTGTACCAAATTCACTTTCTTTTTTTACATTTGAAGCTTTTACTGAGGTTTTTGAATGAAGCTGACATCATATTTTATTTCTTCATCACCCCCCAAAAAAATCTCAATCTGAAAAATGAATCATCAGATTACGTGAGTTCATCTTTTTTTTTATCAAATTAACTTTCTTTAATCAATAGAACTCATCAGTTTCAGCAGAGAAAACTGCTATCTGACTGCAGTGAAAATGTTTTTAAAAAGCTGAAGACCAACAAATATGGACTGAAGCAGCTGGATAAAAAAATGGTGTGAATTTTGGAAATGATTAAATCTATCTTTGTTCAATAAATTTAGAGCTGCAACAATTAGCTGAATAATCAATTATTAAATTAATCATCAGTTGATTTTTAAAGAAGTAGTAGTCAAAATTTTCTGATTCCAGCTCATTTAATATGAATGTTTTCTGTTTTTTAACTCCTCTGTGATACTAAACTGACTTTCTTTTGGTTGTGGCCCAAACAGAACATTTGAAAATCTCATCTCGAGCTCTGAGAAACACTGATCGACATTTTCCATCATTTTATAGTCAAACTAATAATCGATTAATCAAGAAAATAATCGACAAGTTAATCGATGATGAAAATATTTGTTAGTTGCAGCCCTAATAAATTTTGACCTTTAGACCCGACAACACAGAATCAATCCTACGCAGCCATCACTGAACCTCAATCTATAAACAATGTAATATCAATGATCAATACCCTGCACTCTGGTCCAATGAGAGCGTTGTCTTGTCAGCAGGTCGAGTCTGCAGAGAGTTTCATTTTAAATGACCTTGTCTCACATTACTCCGTCCTTTTTGTATATAATAAGAACATTTCATTTTTAAATAAATTCTTTCAAAAAAAAAAAAGTACAATACCAAAGGCAGAAATACCAGGTTTAAACAGGACGAACAGAAAAAGCTGGGCAGAATTCAAGCGTCAGTGTTATGAACGAAGCTTCAAACTCTTCGGTACAGCCCTGCATTTTATGTTTTTTTTTGTTTATCAGACCAGAGAGTTATGAAATTTCATGAGAGGAAAGGAGTTTTTGTTTTAAAAGGAAATTCTGTCTAATAAGTAAGAAAAAGAAAGTAGAAACTCACCGTGTAGTTGTTTCCCTGTGTGTTCCAGCTGAGCCTCCGTCTGCAAACAAGGAGACAAAATACAGAAAAACATTAATATACAGAAACACGTTTATATAAATGATCAAATATAGATTCAAGCGTTTGTCGACCTGTGTGTTAATCCCACATTTTATTTTCCATTATGGCTCTTAGTCAAGATAATATGTTACTAACCACCAATTTTCAAGTGAAAATTTGAGAGACATGGCAGAAATGTGAAATTTTTGGACGATTTGTGGAGCAGTTTCAAGTTTCAACCTCACACATTGTGAATAAAACATAATTAACACATTTTTCTGCAACAGTCCTGCAGCTCAGTGTGTTGAAACTGTAAAGAAACACAAAAACATTCCTTTAAGAAACGCTCTCCGTCAATCACCTGTCCCAGTCTGTCATTGGCTCCCTCTGCGCCTGGCTCCTCCCCTCCCCCTGTGACATCAGAGACTCCGTTGACACTGGATGGCCCGTCGGTCTCCGTGGTAGCGCTCTGGTTGCCCTGGGCGACCGCCTGTCTCTGGAGCTCTTTGTCATACTGCTCCTGGAGAGCTGCAGGAGAATCAGAATCAAGTTTCATCGTTCAAAATAAAAAAAATAAAAAAAAAGAGATTTATCCAAAGACAGAATTAAATGTAGTGCAGAGTGAGTCCACTGAGGCCGGACTTCATCAGTGCTTCTTGTTTTCCTTGCTGGTTTTGTTTTGCAGTTCTTACAGCGTTGTCAATATAAATTTTACCCAAAATCACGAGACAGAAAAGTGCAACCAACAGTTTTTAAGACCTGTCAAAACCATATTTAAGAAATTTTAAGGCCTAAAATTCAGATTATTGTATTTTCGACTTTTTAAGACCCTGCAGACACCCTGTTTTATTTATGTCTGTATTTTGTGTCTTTTTTGCATTTTATTTTAGAGAACTTTGAGACACTTGCTAACAAACCGCGCTAAAGAGATCAACTTTTCTTTACTTAACTTTTTAAACAAAACAAATCATGTAAACTGTCAACAGAACACAGAACAATTTATAGTGTACAGTTATTATTATGCCAACTTGAATCGATGCATATAACCAACGACCTCACAAACAACAAACATATTTTACACGTCTTTGCTCGCAGCGGCTGAATCCAGATAGAAAAGATGAAACACGTCAGAGCTGTGAAAAGACGAATCTTCCTCCTGACAGGGTCAACGTCACGTCTGACAGGTGGGTTTACCTGCCAGCAACAACACACCTTTCATTTTCTTCTGCAGGGTGGAGTTTTCAGCCTGGAGGCGGAGGAGCTCTCCATCCACAGGAGAGGAGGCGGGGTTGAGTGGGGGGTTGGATGCAGAGGCGCCTCCTCCTTCCTTCAGGCCCTGGTTCTCCTGTTCCAGCTGTTCGATCTGTGTGCACAGCTGGAAAAAAAAACAAAACAATCATATATCAACATATATACATGTGGGAGGCCGTTCATACATCTTCAGTCTGATCCGACAGACTTGACACTGAGACTTGCGTAATAAATACAGCGTTTCACACACGGAAACGTGACCACAGGCAGATTCTTACACTTCAAGTCTATGTTCCTCCATTTTAAATGTGTAACTACAGTGATTGAGTGTTGGGTTGCCAAATCACAGGCGACCTACACTCAGTTCTGTTCCTGAATGCATCATGACGTAGCACTGAAGCTGCTGCTGCTCTGTTAACGTGCTGCTACACCTCCTGTGTTAGTTACATAAATAAAATCATATATTTTAAATGTAAAACTAGTAAAATAAATCAAAGTGAGATTTACTTTGGAGAGTTCAGTCATCAGCGTGCTGTTCTGTAGTCTGAAGTCTTCCTCCTGACTGTGGAGTTTCCCCTGAAGCATCTCATTCTCACTCAGCAACGCGTCCACCTCCTACAACAATACAAGCTTAAAATTAATGTTTACAGTCAATTTGCATATAAACTCACCATATAAATAAAACAATGTTCAGATACTTAAACTCAAAAAACACAGATTTAAAAATGTATGTAATATAAATTACAGTAAAAGAAGATAATAATGAGACGTGTAGGAAGTGTGTGAGACACAAGCTGACCAGCAGAGGGTACTGTGGTAACCATAACAACCAAACAAGGTAAACTCACCTGAGCTTTCTTGCTCTTATTGAGAGCCTGAAAAGGAAAATCAAACTGATCAATATGAGCTAAATTAAATCTGAAATCTGTGACTCAATCAGAATAATCAGAGAAAAACTGTTCAAACTTTTGTAACTGAAGTCAAATAATTGCGTTTATTATTATTAGAATATAAAACATTCAGGCAAAACGAGTTTGTTTGTGTAAGACAGAAGTACAGAAAATATGAATAATTCCTAATAATCAAGTATTGATTACCTTCTGTGCTTTGACAAAATCTCTTTCCAAAACCACATTCTTCTGACGGACAGTGTTCAGCTCTGAAACACATCATCATCATCATCATCATCATCATCATCATCATCATCATCATCATCATTTTAACAGCCACAGTTTAATGAAGTCAGACACATTTTATTTTACATATACTGCAGGTTTGGATTTATATATTGCTGTTACATATATTGTAAATAAGGCACACACACACCTTTACACACTTCTTATTGTATATATTTGTTATTACTGTTATATCTTTATATACTGTAGAAGAATGTATATATTTTTACATACTTCTTATTAATTCTTTATGCTCATATATAGTTTCTGGTCTTGAATGGGATCATCTGTAACTTATAGCTTATAAAATACAAAATACATGATTCTTCTCTGTGTTTTAAAGGTTTAGTTCACATCCACCAAAGTCACCAAAGTCACCAAAGTCTGTCAGTTGTGTTATTCCCAAAGTCTGGGTCGAGACCCACAGGTGGGTCACAGGAGATTTTATTTGGGTCCCCAAATTAAAAAAAAAAAAAAAGACTATAGACAGAATATGGACAGTTTTTCACTGACAGGATCTTAAAAATTTAAGATTTATATCTGGAGTTTATAAAGTATTTAAAATGTGTATATTGTTTTACTGATGAGAGGAAATTAAAATAACGAGATGGTCTGTTAACTCAGCCTGAAGTGAAATTATTTGTCATTTCTAAACTTTTAACACGTGTATTGATTTTCAATAATGTGTCAATATAATAGAACGTGATGCAGAAAAAGGCAGTAAAAATGATCAGGAACATGCAATCATTCACAAAGGAACTCTTCCTAGAATTTATTGATAAGGCCTGTTGTGAATTGGGTCATGATGGTTTGTCATTTTTGTGGGTGTCTGGATAAAAAAGATAAAGAGGTGATAATATTCTAAATATAGTGTACACTTAAACTGATTCAAATAATCTGAACTATGCCTTCTTTTAATCAAAAATCAAAGTACTCAGTACTCGTGCATTTTTATCAGCTGTTGCATGAATCTTGACTGAACACCTTTTTGTTAATACTCAGACAAAATAAGTACAAATACTAACAGACATTAAATCACTTTAGAGGAAAAGTATAACTGATAAAACAGTCTGTTTAATCTCTACATTTTTTATCTGCTCTGCCTTTAATATTTCAATGTGATCATTATGAGACAATAACTGATAACTTTACCAATAAAAAGCCTTATCAGTCGTCACTCTGCTGCAGCAGGATGTTATTGCAACAGCAGCTTTGGCCAAATCTGTTGTTTACAGCCTTTTACAATCACTGTTTCACAATGAAGTTTCAACATACAGAGGTCTTCTTACAAACTGACTAAACGCTGACATGAACACACGTTTCAGTGTTTTGCGCTGAACATTTAGATCACTGACTCAGTGCAACATGTGGTTTCACCATGACTACGTAACGTAACAGTCACACACACGTCTCTTAAAAATGTTCAGAATTACTTCAACCAATGGAACAAGACTTTAAAGTTTGAATTTTGTTGTAATTCATTTCATGTGTTTGGTACAAGTTCAGTCTGGTCAAGAAACTTCACCAATTCTGTTATCAGCTCTGATAAACTGCAGTTTTACATTTAAGAAAACTGATAAACTGAGCAGGGTTAAACATTAATGTTTTTTCACTTTCCCCACTTGCCTTTTTTTGTTTTTAAATTTTTGTTTTATTAGTGGTTATTAAAAAAGAAAGAAAGAAAGACTAAAGTTAATGATAAAGTTTAATCTCAGGCTGAAATGTCTATAAAATGTCAGAAAATAGCAGCAAATGTCCATCACAGGTTTTTTAAACTCCAAGGTGATGTCTGCTGACTTCACACTTTTTTACTTTTGATACTTTACTTAAATGTTGCTATAAAACTTACATACTTTTACCTTTATAAAGTAATAACACAGGACTTTTGCTTCTAGCAGATCCTATTTTCACTGCAGGGTTTATATTAGTACTTTTGTGTAAATAATGGACCTGAATGTTTCTTCCACCTCTGGTCAACACATCCTCAGCCTGAACTGCACCTGAACTACACCTGAGTGTTAAATATCACAATATTTTTATCTAAATATGTCAGTCGATATTGATATTTATCAACATTGTGATAGTCTCACATAGTGCTGCAGAGAGGTTTAACTCCACACACACACATTCTGCTATTGAGGGAAAAAGAAAAAAAACACCCTGCCTTCTTTGCATTCCTTTAAACCAGTTACAAGCATCCTGGGCGGAGCTAAGCCCAGGATGCAGCAACAGTGTTGATGCATCCTGGGCGGAGCTTAGTCCAGGACGCAGCAACAGTGTTGATGCATCCTGGGCGGAGCTAAGCCCAGGACGCAGCAACAGTGTTGATGCATCCTCGGTGGAGCTAAGTCCAGGACGCAGCAACAGTGTTGATGCATCCTGGGCGGAGCTAAGTCCAGGACGCAGCAACAGTGTTGATAGTGTCGAGGGAAAACTTGTTTTGGTTGAACATTTTCACATCGGGAGGCGAACTCTGGTTTTAAAATGGCTACATCACTGCAAAAGAAAAGCTAACAGCTGTTAGCTTGTTCATGTTTGTGTCATTAGGGTCCCAGGCCTTAATTTGTCATTTTAACCGTTTGCCGTTTCCCAGGCGGACACTGCGATGCCACTTGGAGGAAGCGACCAGTGGCAGGACTTCTACTCACAGTGTGCGTCCAGTGAGACACACTAACATCGTGACAGTGTTTTGGGAACGATCATTGGTGCTCAAACAAAATATGAACACAATGAAATTTTGTCATCATCATTAGTAAAGACAAGAACAGAACAGATAGAACAGCCTGGTAAGTTCAGAAAATGACATCATGTTACTGTGATGTACATCATCATATCAATACAATATCAATATATTATATCAACCAAGCCTCCTCCTTTGAGTGAGTCTTTCCTGGTATGTGAGTGGGAAAAAAAACACTTTTTTGTGATGATGACAAAAATGTCTAAACATTAATGTGGTGCTAAAGAGAAGATAATCAGAGCGGACTGCACCTTTAACTCAAACACCGTCATGTAAAGAACAGAGGAGAGTTTTACCAGCCGTGTTCTTCCTGAGATCATCAGACAGCTGGTAGTTCTGAGTCCGCAGCTCCAACAGCTGAGCCTGCGTGCGCACACACACACACACACACACACACACACACACACACACACACACACACACACACACACACACACACGTTATCACCTGATATCATTATACCTCATGTTTAATTAGGTGCTTTCATTCTGCTTATAAATCTTTTGTAATGATGAGCTGCAGTAACTTCATTTATGCGTCACCTCTTAACAGCAGAACATCACAAAAGAAAAAAGGCAACCAGCATAAATACAGATAATACAAATAAAACTGAGTAAGAGTAAGAAAGAGTAAACAGACAATTACAACAATCTTTATCTCCAAAATTTAGGAGCCACAACCTCAAAGTCTCCTTTAGTTTTAATCCTGGATTCGAGGAGGAAACAACGAACCCTGATCAGAGACCGGCTGGTGATTCAGGGCTGCAGTAGATCTGTACTGCAGAAAGATGTCTGACCCTGCAGAGCTCTGAAAGTGAGCACAAGAACCTGGAACTGGACTCTGAGTCTGATGAGGAGCCAGTGAAGAGGAATCTAATTCAGTGTCACTCTGAAGTAAGATTAATGTATTAGTCAGGTACGTTGAGTCTAAAGTTTTCTATCACAAAGGTGTCTCTCTTTTAACCTGACCAGATCACCATGGCAACTGATGCTGAACTCATATCCTGGCCTGCAGCAGGTTATGTTCAGAGTTTCAGATTAAATCAGCCATCACTCTTTCCCCAATTCTTTTCCTAGTGAGGTTTTTTATGAGCAATATAGATTCTCTGATGAGGAAATAAATTAATAAACAAAGTTGCCGAGCTGAATGTTCACAACACAGCCACATAAAATATTACAGCAGCACAACCTGTGTGCATCGTGTTGCCATGGGAACCTCAGTTTGGTGATGCAGAGAGTCATTTTTTCCCCCATTTGCGTCAGGTCATATTAAGATTTTAATTGTTATGATGAAGCAGCTTACAGACACTTTGAATTATGTTTTTATGTGATCCTGATTGGCTGTCAGTCTGTCTTGCGCTGCTGGTATTGCAGCTCAGCTCATGGACAATCACTAACATCGGTTTTACTTTGATCTGGCCAAAAACTGAAGTGATTTCAATGTATCCTTCGTTATGGGACAGTGTCAGACTGACAGAAGCATTAAGAGCTCATTGAGTCCATTAGAAATGTTCTGCCAGCGTTGTTCTCTCATCTTACTTGCAGCACCAGTGTTGAATTTTGTTATAATATAGTATTATATTCTTCATAACTCTCCATTGTAACTACTCGTTCATGTTGACTGAAGTGGTCGGCCTGCGATCGCTTCAGTTTATGCAAAAGAGTCAAATGACGCAGCAACGAGCGCACACAGTCTGGCGAAGAAAGTCTGAGTTAACAAAGCAAGTTGATAAGCATCATCATGAAACCTGTTATCTCTGACTGGAGTTTTAGGTTTTATCAAGCAGCTCATGCAAAGAAAACCTGCCTGTTTTACAATCCTCAGCACTGCAGAATCTCCCAAATGACTGAGGTGAAAGGTGATCAGTTTTCAAAGAACATGGCTTCATGCTAAGGATCTACAATGAAGACTTATGCTAAAACCATGGTGTAAATGACGTCTTTCAAGTCACCTTGGCATGTCGGGGCTTTAGGGGACTTGGATTACACCAGACAAGCAGTATGGCAGTGTTTTATGAGGTTTTTTTTTTTCCATTTGTTTTTTTTATGTTTGAAAACTGGTCAGCTTTCACTTCCATTGTTTAGGAGATTCTGCAACACAGTTTTCCTGTGAATCTCCAGCAGCGTTTTGTGGATTAAAAAGCTAAACCTGACCTTCAATCAGTATGAGAGTGAGTAGATAATGAGGGACTTCTCATTGTAGGATGAACTATACCTTTAAATAAAAATTGTATATTTATTATGGCTGGGTATAGATTCAGATTTCCCAAATCAATTCAATTTGATTCATGAAGTCCCAATTCAATTAAATATCAGTTTGACTGGGGATATTTCAGTTACAATAAAAGTTTTGCTTAGATATGAAACAGAATACTAATGCTGTAAATTGTACAAGGAACCCTCTAACCTGGTGCATTATTAAAAAATAGTCATATTTTCATTAAGAATTGACCAACATGACCCACACACTAAAATTAGCGAAATCTCGGCCACGAGATCTTGAGCTACGAGATCATGCAGGAGAAAAGACCAGGCAAAGGAAAATCAATTCGAAACCATTGATCGATTTTTTTTTTTAACCCAGCCCTATTATTTATAAGTTATTATGTCATGGTTTTACCGGTCTGGATCACATGAGATCAAATCGGGCTGTATGTGGCCCTAAACGAGTTTGACACCCGTGGATTTTAGTGTAATATTAGATGGACGTACCTAATAAACTGTCAACTAAGACTCCAACCTCCTGTATGTAAACAGCATCATTATGAGCAATTAGCAATTAGCATGCTAACAGGTGTCAGTCCGTCTGCTTCATGTTTACACACTGACAGACTGACTGTGTACATGTACTCTGTTATTTATTACGATATAATAGTGTACACTGAGCTGTGTGTGTGTGTGTGTGTGTGTGTGTGTGTGTGTGTGTGTGTGTGTGTGTGTGTTAGCCTGACTCAGACCCCGTGACTCTCATTGGGCCGACTGTCCCGTGGATGCTAACATGTTAGCTCCCCAACAGATAAAAATAACAGTTAGCAGCAGGAAGCTAACTAAAAAGCTAACTGCATAGTACCATTTTTTCCTCCTGGTTCCTCTCAGACGAGGAGGCTAAGCTAAGCAGAGCTAGCACCGAGCTAGCATACAGAACTGAGCTGTCAAAGATGCTGCTGACATTTTGTCATCAGTGGGGACAGAAACAGAGCTCAGACTGACCGACAGCTCCCTCACACTCATACATTAATAACCACAGTCCTCTCTGTAACAACTGGAGCTGCAGAGATAGCTGCTAGCTAACTACGGACACCGTTAGTTTACTGCTCCCACCCTAGAGGCTAACGGCTGTTAGCATCAGTGAGCGGACGTCTGTGACAGTGATGCCGCACCTGTCCACAGTTCTGACAGGTGTTGTTCACACAGCTGACAGCTGCCTGCGTGTCAGCCCACCCGCCTGAAATGACACCTGTCGGGTTTTTCTTACCTGCATCCGATGGAACTCCTCCTCTGACAGAGCCTGCGACATGGCCATGTTTACCTGCTGCCAGCTAGCAGGCTAAGCTAGCGGAGGAGACGGAGCGGCTAACAGAGAGCAGAGAGCTGCACGGGGACAGACAGAGCTCTCACTCCGACTCTGTTTCACTGAACCAACAGAGCTGCACACAGGAAACACACGGACAGACTTCTCACTCTGACTCTGTTTCAATTTTTTTCAGTTTTTTTTTTTTTTTTCATTTTAATTACGTTTTTATGAAAGCCCATTTCCGTCGCTGAAACAAAAACATCCACATGATAAGACATTAGATAAAAAAGTCAGTTATAAGATAAAAAGTCAAAATGTTCACTTTTTGTCCCATAATTATGACTTACCATGTTTAATAAACACAAAAGAAAATTCAACAGGCACTCAACATTTTTAAGTTCAAAGATCCTCTAAATACATTTTCTGAAAAGTTTTCACAACATAATATAAATAATTAATTTGAGCATTTGGTTTTACGGTGCATTATTTCATTTTAAACTCAATGAAGTAATAAATAAAAGATTTAATTTATAATAATTTATTTAAAAAAAAAATAAAAAAATAAAAATATTTTGAAATATTTGTGTTTTGGGGACCTTTTTATGAACTCTTGCCCCATTAATTGAACATTATGAGTTTGATAAACACAAAAGAATGAAAAGGATACTGGAACTCAACATTTTTAAGTTCACAGAAGCCTCTAGACAAAAGTTAAGTTTTCACTATTTTCTACAAATAATTCATTTGAGCATTTGGTTTACAGTGCAGGGTCTTTTTATGCTCAGCATCTTTTCTAAATCCAATTTATGCACACCATCAGAATGAATCTTTAGACTAAGTTCAAGTACAAACCAAATAACTTTTTTTTTTTGAGTCAAGTTTTGTAACTCTCCCTTCTCTACCTTTATCTTACTTTATATTTCTTCTACTATGGAAACCATTTTTTGTCAGTGAAAGACGAAAAATATCTCCACTGTATGTCAACACTTTGATTTAAAACATTTACATTACAATGAATTGCCCACAGTTACAGGTACGTGTTTGGTTTATTTACTTCGAGGAAGGAAAATCTCTCTGACACGTTAAAAATCAGTGAAGTAATCGAGTACACGCTCTGAACTTTCTGTTATTTCGTTCAAAGTTTCCTCACACTTCCTCCTGCAGCACACACACAGAGAAAGACATGCTCAATTATCTGCTGCTCAATTATTAACTAACACGAGTTAAAAATAGAGACAGAAGTGAGACACACACAGAAGTAGAGAGAGGCAGAGAGAGAGAGAACAGAAAGAGAGAGAGAGAGGGGGGGGGTTTGGTCAAACTGCAGCTCCGACACAGTCAGTCAGTCAGAGGAGGTCAGATCAGCTCAGGCTCAGGCTCAGGCTCAGGTGTTGGATGATATCTGGTGTCTGCTGGATGTAATTTGATGAGACATGGAGCTGCTGTCCTCTGTGCTGTCCACTCTGAAGTCTGTGGATCCTGCGACTGTGGATCAGGAGTACAACGTGAGTGTCTGTTTTTTGTTTTACAGCTGCACACAGACACTGTGAGAGTAAAGTGACAACATTTTCACACCCTCAAAGTGCAGTTTGAAGTTTGCAGTTTAGTAGTTAAAACTGAGTTCAAGACAGTTTTAGGGTGACAACAGGGTCACAGAGGCCTCAGAAGACCAACTTATTCAGATTTGTCTGAAAAACATGCTTTTCTAAAAATCTCATGAGAATTTCTGGAGCCAAAAAATGAAGTGAAAAGCATTTGAGTAACCCTGGTGTCAGGCTGAGGTCTGAGGTTAGTGCTGCTGGTGAAGGAAGTTTCTGAGTGGCACTCACTTGCTGAACATACAAACTTCTGTTTGTTTTGCTTTCCTCCTCTGTGGATCATTAACTTTTCCTGCTACACACACACAGTGTTGAGGATACTGTCAGCCTTTTGCTTTCCTGGAATAACCTGCTGTGTTACCGTCCCTGTGCTCGCTATTCAAATGAGCTGCAGCCAATAATCTGATAAACCAGCTGAGGTGTGTGACGTCAGGCTGCGTTGTGTAAAACATGCAGATCTAAACACAGTTAGAAGTCAGGATTAGGGCTGAACAATTTAGAAAAAATATCTCATTTTATTTTTTGACTGATTTGTGATATTAGAGGTTTCACTAACAAAGACCACAATGTATGTTAAAAGGTATAAAAGGTAGTTTATTGGATTGGTGTCAGGATTTGCTGTAGATGGGAAGAGAGTCGTGTGCAGAGGGACGATCAGGGTCAAAGAGAGGGATGAAGGATGAAGGGTCTGAGGGATGCTGGGGTCCAGGAGAGGGAAGAAGGGGTTTTAAGGATAAAGGATAAAGATGGGATGTAGGGGTCAATAAGAAGGAGAAAGGGGCCGAGGGGAGGCATAAGGGGCTTGAGGGATGAAGGGGTTAAGGTGAGGAATGAGGGGGTTGAGGGATGAACAGGGATAAAGGGTGTCGGTGTGTCATCAAGCTGCAGGACCCTGAGGGATGAGACTCAGGTTGGGGGCACGTCTTGACGAGCGTCCATGTTTTAGGCTCCTGGCATTCATTTAAGTTTTTTGACACATTTTGCCTTTAACAAATATTTCACCTCCTGTGATTTGAAAATTGTAGAAAGCCGTATTGTAATTTCCACAACATGTCGTTAACTGTGCAGCCCTGGTTAGGACTGACATGCATAAAGTGGTTCCACCTGCTGTGAAGTGTTTAATCTGCTGGAAATATAACAGAGGAAGAAGTTGTTCTGCCTGTTAATACAATTTCTAAGAACATCCATTAGACTGCAAAATTGAAAAGCAGGTGAGTCAGAATCACTTCTGCCTTGCAGTCACTGATTTGGTCGACAGTTTGGTGGATTCTGGTTTTGTTCATCTTTTTAAAGCAGTTTGTTGTTTTGAGCCTTTTGACCAACAAGCTCCAACAAATAAGTTGAACCAGTCACAGACCAGTTCTGTTTTGCTACCATCACATTTCTGTTCCTCCCAGAAACTTGTCCAGATTGTGTCATGTTACCACCCATCCTGATCAGAGAATCTGATCCTAATCGGGCTGTTATTCTGTTTATTAGTGTAATATTCAGGTCCATGGAAATGCAGCTACTGCTGCTGTAATATTTTAGTGTAACCACTTGTTCTTGTGTTTTTCTATTTGATGCTACTTTATATTTAAACTCCACTACAGTCAGACACAAATATTGTCCGTTTCTTTCCACTACATTCATTTGATAACTTCAGTTACTCTGCAGATGCAGATTAATGCCAATTCAACAAAAACATCATGATGCATCATGCATGTATATCCTCCACCACTGTGTATTTTACTGAAAACAAAAGAAAACGAAATTTTTCATAATTATTTCTCAGGGTGAACTCCAGCAGTGGTTTTCAGATGGCTCCGGTCAGTATGGGTCCTTTTCTATTCTAAAATGTCCTATAGTTTTCCTGATGAGAGGAAATAAAATTAATAAGACGGCCTGTAAACTTAGCCGAATACATTTATTTCTAATTCATGACGTGTTTAAAATGTGTATGATTTTGACAAACTGTGTGAGGATAATATGGCAGTAAAAGTGCTCAGGAATCTTTCTAAACTCTTCTCAGGATTTATTGTTAGGGCCTGAAGTGGGTAACGATGGTTCCTCATTTTTAAAAAGTGGGTCCCCAGAAAGGAGTTTGGGAAACACTGCTTTGAACAATATTACAAGGGTATAAGGATGTTTTTATATATATGTAAATATACCACTAAAAACACCGATTGTCAGAGACTAAATGAAATAAAATAAACTACACAAGACAGGGAGTTAAAGTGTCTTTTTAGAAGAATAATGACATTTTACATTGCCAGCTGTAAATCAAATATAATCATTTTATTAAATAACGTGCAGGTTGAGTAGTTTTTGCAGTCCTGTCTGCAGAACTTCCTGTCAACATGCGTATGGCCCCAACAATATATAGCAATGCATTGTGAAGTCTCCACCATCACAAGGTGAGGGGAGCCTGTATGTGGTCTGAGAGACGAAACTCAGGGCAAGAAAGGAACTCAGTTTCTATAAACTCTCATCTGGATTTTGGCAGCTGGACACTCAGAGGAAACTGTTTACAGAGAAATGTGATTTTCAGAATGAGGGAGGACATGACCCCATCTTCAGTGGAAATATTCAGCCCCTCCAGGATTTCATGCTCTTTTTATAGGACTGCTGCAGCCTAACATGCCTGATTTCACAGCAGCTTTTCTAAAAGTTGTGACAATATTTTGGGGCATTTTTTTGCAATGAAATTGTGGGGGCAAGCAAAGGCTAATTCTGATTAAATCTGATTTATTTGTAGATGAAGTGTGCCTGAAGGTATTCCACAAAGACACAACATTTTTGGAACTCCAACTCAGTCAAAACAACACATAATTATAAAATGTAAAAGTGCACAGAGCAATGATAAATATGACAAACTGGAGTTCTTTAAAAAAAAAAAACTTGCAGGTGGAATTTGCAGAAAGCTATGATAATTGGTTAAATTTGGATAAAAGTCACAGTAATTGGATGAAATTGGTTGTGCAGAATTAACAGGGACTGGTTGAAATTGTGTGAACTGTTGTGATCGCAGCTTCCTGGAATGACTGAATATTTTCTCGTCCACTTCACACTGGAATGTGTGTTTTTATGCAGACGATGACGTCTTATATGTTTCAGGCTCATTTTAATCTGCTCTCTGAGAATCTTCAGTGTTTCTCAGTATGTTTTTTTTATTTTAAGCAGAAGTTTGTTTGATGTGCTGTTTTTCAGATTATTCCACCTCTGTGTACAAAGTCATGGCTATCAGATTCAAAATGTTTAATCTGTCTGGCATTAGGAAAAATTAAATCGCTTAAAATCATGCTGAGGATTTTCTGAGGGTGATTTCAGTGAAAAACCTTTAAACTCAGAGTTCTTCACTACGTAAATACTATATATATTATCTGTGTTGTCAGAAGGTCCAACATTAACACAACTGTTCCACATATTAACATTAGCTTTTATTGTAACTCAACAGTTTTTGTCAGTGTTTTCTCTCACAATCATACTTTCATATTTCTGTTCTCACAGTGATTTAAGTCACATCTTGTCACCTCTTCTGCTTTTGAGAATTTGCTATGACTCGGCTGTGTTATATCTCCTTTGGATTATCTTCTTTCACTTTTTATTCTTCTCATCTTCTTTTTCTTTTTGTTTCTCTGTGTTGTCCATTTTGAAGACGCTAGCTAACACAGGCTAACTAGACATGAAACTGAAGGTTTTCTAGTGCACTGACTCGCACTTTGACAGTGAGAGCAGGATTCTGCACAGAAACGTATCTTGCTTCTGTTCAGTCTAATTATACCTTCTTAATAAAACACTTTGTGAAACTGTGAAACTGCGATGTGACAACAGGCAGCGTTGTTTAGTACCAGCAGGACAACATGAAGACATGAGGCTCTGTGGTGTGAACGCAGCTTCACAGAGTTCAGAAATAAACTCTTTACTATGATAGAGCGACCTGAGAGAAAACAGAGACGGTTAATCTAAGAGACTACGAGGAGGTTTCCTGTCAGAACTAATAAAACAAAGCCACAGGATATAATTATGTGCTATTCTTCATTTATCTGACTCAGTTTAAAGGTATAACCTGCAACATGTTCCTGAAGAAAACGGTGTGTAGACGCATATGACAGAATCCCTTTCGGTCATCACTTATGACATAGTAGAGTTTTTTTTTGCTGCACTTGGGGGCGTTTCACCAACACAAGTATTCGATGTCCTGATGCGCTCAAGAACAGCTCGGACAAATACAGTGTTACGCCATTTTTGGTGGCCTTTCACATTAACACCAGAATTTATCTTATATTTTTCAGGCCATGACATTTTTAAGTTTGGGAATTGCTGGTATATAATATGTATAGTCTGTATACAGCCACATATGAATAAAAAAAAAGTGAAACAAGAATAAGCAGACAGATTCTGTCTGTTCAGAATCAAACTGACTTTTTAATAAATGTAATATTTGACACAGTGCAGTGACGCATCATGAGCATCACCTTCCTGTTCTTACATAACATGAGGCTCTGAATATTTCTGGCTATGGTCTGAGAGATTTTAGAAACAGGCAGAAATAACCTGCAGGGTTTCTGAAGCTGTCACTGCTCAGGGGAACCTCTGTCTGCACGTCTGACTGAATACAGCAGGTATTAATACAGCCTCTGTCCTCTGTCCACAGTCCACGAACACATGTGGACACCTGAGAGTCCATTCAGTCTCTTGTATCAGAGCTGGTGGTTCAGGCTGCTGCGATGCTGAAAAAAGAAAAAAGAAAATGTTTCTTTGTCATTTGAGTGAGCTGACCCTTTAACGATGGAAACTTTTTACTCAGGTCTGTGTCAGTTTGACCACCGCAGTTTGACCCGTCTACAAATAATAGCGACTAAGAACACGCAGGCGACACATTTGCTTTTAAAATTAAAATGTCTAAGTGACAAACGGCCACCACAGAGTTATTTCTGATCTCTTCACCTCGTCTCTGCTGCTGCACTGACCCACTTTGTCCTCAGTGAGTGTGTGAGGTTTGTCCCACATCACACCGATTTCATTTCCTGTTTCCTACAAACTGTCAGAGGATGAAACCACCTGAAGAGCACAACAGGCTCTTTGTCTTCCCCAAAATACACACAAGCTTTTTTATCAGGGCGGTTATAAACAGATGAGGTGAAACACACACACACACACACACACACAGTGTGTGTGTGTGTGTGTTCTAAAGGTGAGTCCACAGGTCGTCTGTTTTCTCCTGCGTGTCAGTGGAGGTTAGTCAGTCAACAGTCCTGCTTCCTCATTCTCTCTGCAGACTCTCTGGTTCATTATTAATCCTCTGGAGCCGCTTCCTCGTTGTCGTTGTTCCTGAAATGAGTCACTCAGACCTGAAAGACTCACCTGAGACGCTGCAGAGCTTCACTCTGATCTCAGTTTCACTTTAAAGCTTCCACTCTGGTGATAATCTCTGTTCACTCTGTTTTTCTTCTTGTCACCAGGTTCATGTTCAGAATCAAACCAGCAGTGAATGTCTCAACACGTGTTGTGTGTGACACAACCTGCAGAGCTGCTGTTTGTGGTGGACATGAACTTTTACTACGAGAAAACAGGAAGTCTCAGCCCCACTTTTATATGTTACATTATGTCAGTGGTTCCCGGGCTTTTTCTGGCATGATCTCCTTTCAGAAGCCAAAAAGGTTCAAGATGTCACAGAACGAAAAATGATGCAACAAGATGTCAAAAATGTAACGACCAAAAATGACTTAACAAGACCAGAAATGAGAGCTCAAACAGCCTTACAAGGAATATTATCAGTGTGTGTGTGTGTGTGTGTGTGTGTGTGTGTGTGTGTGTGTGTGTGTGTGTGTGTGTGTGTGTGTGTGCGTGCATCGTCTGATGGTTGTTGAGAGATTTCATCTGTGATTCTGAACAGTTGGACACTTATCACAGTTATTATTCTGTTTTCTTATTTTATTTCTCTAATCTCTTCCTTATTCCTTTATTTTCTTCTTCAAATTCAGATTTATTGTTTGTTTTAAAATTGTTGTTCCTCCAGCTGTGATCATTACGAGGATCTGCTTCTTCTTTTCATGCTGCCTGATTCTTTTATCATATCACAGAATTTATATTAGATAATAAACTTCTTTGTGTGTGTGTGTGTGTGTGTGTGTGTGTGTGTGTGTGTGTGTGTGTGTGTGTGTGTGTGACAGGCGGTGCGTTCACAGACCCTGGTGTGGAAGAGAGATCAGGGTTTGACCACTGAGGCCGGAGCTCTGAAGGAAAACATTAAGAAGAACAGATACAAAGACATCCTGCCATGTAGGAACACGCTGCCCGTCTCTGTCCACTCAGCTGCACGTCTTCATCACTTCATTTGGTCTCTTTCTTAGTTTGACGATCAGATTTCAGTTTTATTTCTTTTTCTCTGTGACATAAATAAAAATTGAACAGGGAGGTTTGTATATTTACTGCTGAAGCAAATGAGAGGAAATCTGTAAATGAAAGGAGAGGTTTGTGATTTTTGACATCAGGTAACTACATGAACATAGAAACACATTTATCTCACTCAGAGGTCTGCAGCCTTCACTATCAGAAGAGACATTTTCAGACAAAAAAGGAAAAAATCATCTGTCTTTTCCCTGAAGACTTTTCTTTTTAAAATTTGGCATCCAGAGCACCGAGCCACAGACGTGTATGACACACATTTTATTTCATTTTATTTACAGTTCAAGAATGTATGAATCAGTTTACACTGTAAAAACAGTTGAGACAACTAAACATTTCAAGGCAATGTATTGTAATAGATTATTGAGTCCATCTTAAACTCTGGAGCTTCGAAACAAACTTTACAAGTTTTGTTGACCTGTAAACTTTACCTGAGAAAATTAATTATAATCTCTTTTTTGAAACTGAAAAAAAAAAAAAAAAAAAGTGTTTCAAAAGTTGGTCACAGTGAGCTGTGAACCTGATCTGTCTTTATTTTGGTGCCTGAAAATTAAATGGTTTTAACCATCATTCACTTTCACTTCCATGAATATTTAAATATGATTCTTTGGAAGTCTCTGAATGTCACAGTCCTGCAGGCCCAGTTTCCTTTGAGCTGTTCCCCATTCTCCCAGTTTCCCTCCTCATCAGCCCAACTCCACTCACCTGCAAGTTCAGCTGCAGCTCATTCCCAATCAGCCCAGTATAAAGCCTCTCCAGCATCTCACTCCAGATTGTTCTACTGCATCCATACCAGACTTTCCAGTACTCATTACCTGCCTGATCTCCCACTGCCTCCCCTGCCCGTCTCTGACTCTCCTGCCCGTCTCTGCCTCTCCTGTCCGTCTCTGCCTCTCATGCCCGTCTCTGACTCCCCTGCCCGTCTCTGACTCTCCTGCCCGTCTCTCACTCTCCTGCCCGTCTCTGACTCTCCTGCCCGTCTCTGACTCTCCTGCCCGTCTCTGACTCTCCTGTCCGTCTCTGCCTCTCCTGCCCGTCTCTGACTGTCCTGCCCGTCTCTGCCTCTCATGCCCGTCTCTGACTCCCCTGCCCGTCTCTCACTCTCCTGCCCGTCTCTGACTCTCCTGCCCGTCTCTGCCTCTCATGCCCGTCTCTGACTCTCCTGCCCGTCTCTCACTCTCCTGCCCGTCTCTGACTGTCCTGCCCGTCTCTGCCTCTCATGCCCGTCTCTGACTCCCCTGCCCGTCTCTCACTCTCCTGCCCGTCTCTGACTCTCCTGCCCGTCTCTGACTCCCCTGCCTTGCCTGTTTCCTGGATATTCACCACAGCCTTCGGTCCCTGACTTTGAGATCTGTCTCAGCATTCCTGGTTTTTGCCTGCCTGTCCCTGTGGCTGCTTGGTATGTCATCATCTGTCATCAAAGTCTCTCCTGGTCCCGACTTCTCCACCTCGTCCCAACTTCCCTGCTGCACGCTCCTCGTCTGCTCCTCTGCTTCGTCGATCCGCTCTTCTGGTTTTGGATTCCTCGCCTCGTTGACTCTGCCTCCAGTAAACCTCTTTCCGTCACTCCTGCCTGCGAGAGGATGGAACTGTACGGGTCAGAGGGCTCACGTCTTCTCCCTCGGTCCCGCGTCCAGGTTTGGCTCAACCCATTCCTTGAGTCAGACACCAAGAGACTGTGTTTGGGCTCCAAGCCTGAAGAACAAACTGTTACCGGTGTTTCTTCATCAGCTCATAAAATAAAGTTCATTACCAACTGTCCCAGATTTCCAGAGTGCCACTTTTGGGTCCATAGAAAACCCATCACACTCAAAGTCTTTACAAGTTTGAATTGGGGCCCAAAAATCTAATTTATTGCAGCACATTGCCTTAAAAGTTTGCTCAACTTTTTTGTTTGTACAGTGAGACCTACAACTATGATAAATGAAAATTAAGATTTCTTTTCAAGTCACAGGGAGCCTCTGGAGAGGAGCTAAAGGGCCACATGTGGCTCTGAGCAGCAGGTTGCAGATCCCTGATCCTAGCTGTAATCATTCCTCCTGTTCTTAGAGAACACTGAGGGTTCTGACTGATTATAGTGAAAGTCAGAATACATCCTGTTTATCGGAAGCTGAACATATAGAGGAATTTATTGTCAGAATAGAGCAGGAATAGAAATCAGTATGGCATTAATCACTTACAAAAATATAAAGATGGACAACATGAAGCTCCTTAAAATTGACTCAGAACATATCAGATATTTTGGACTCATTTTTGTGCAGAGGGAGGAAGAGGAGGCACAGCAGCCATCTTTAGTTACACTCAATAGAACAAACTAAACACTGACATCATATATATTTTGCAGTTTGCATTTTGTGTGAGTTTATTGCCCAGTATAGGTTCTTCTACATGCTTGGAATGTGAAGGTGAGACAATCTGCAAGCTCACTATAAGATGCCACTTAATCCTGCAGACTGGTCCTTTAAGAACAGGTGGAAAAGAAAGTCATAGGATAATTTTTCTGATTTACTTTTTCTTGGTTTTCTCTCTTGCTGAATTCACTGAGCTTCTGCATGAACAGTTTTAGTTCTGTTGAGAACATCGGGTCGAGGTGCACTTCAGCCTCCTGTGGCCAAAATGAGTATTACAACAACAATCATGTCATCAAAAATGATGCTGACAACTTTGCTGACTTTGTTTCATAGGTGGAAAAAAAAGAGTCTTGAAAAATTTATGAACCTTCACTTCTTCTTTGTGTGTGTGTGTGTGTGTGTGTGTGTGTGTGTGTGTGTGTGTGTGTGTGTGTGTGTGTGTGTGTGTTCGTGTGTGCATGCTTGTGTGTGTGTGTAGATGACCAGTCTCGGGTGGTGTTGTCTCCCTTGACCACAGACTCTGAGTGTGATTACATCAATGCCAGCTTCATCAAGGTGACCGCTGCCTCCTCTTCCTCCTCTCCTCTGTCTGTCTTCATGTAAAACATAACAATACTTTAATAGCTGAAATTATTAATCAATTAGTCAATTAGTTGATTGGCAAAAAAAATACCTGGCATAAAAAGCAAGGAGAAAAAGACATCTACTGCTGTTATTGTGTCTGAAAATCTGCTGCAGCCTCTCAGCTGCTCTGTGCTGCAGTTTGTTGGTTGTGATGTTGCAGTTTGTCCTGCAGGGGGCGTCAGGAGACAACAAGTACATCGCCTCTCAGGCTCCTCTGAGCTCCACCCTGACCGACTTCTGGAGGATGATCTGGGAGCACAACGTCAAGGTCCAACACACACCATCAACCATTCACTGCCCAGGAATTAGTCTGGGTCACACATGCAATGAAAACTATACTTTTTATAAATACCCTCTGCTTTTATTTTTTAGAAATTGAATCAATTAGAACTAATGTTTTTTATCAGAGATCAGACAGCTCTGACTGTGTCTGACACTGTGTGTGTGTGTGTGTGTGTGTGTGTGTGTTTCAGGTGATAGTCATGGCCTGCAGAGAAATAGAGATGGGAAAGGTAAAATAAATAAATGAATTAATGATATAAAACACCAGTGTCAGCTGGCAGTTACTATAATCACTTTATCTCTTACATAACTGCAGTGTGCAGATGATAATTTACACACAGAAGTTGAAGTTGTCTTTGCTCCAAAATTGAAGACAAAAATCAAATATTTATCAGAATAATTGGTATTTCTTTCAGTAACATGGTCTCAGCGCCATATCTTTGCAAGAAAGTGATCATTTTATTATTATTGTAGTCTCTTGCAGTGTTACAGGGGTGTTGCCCTGTTGCCCCCCTCCTGAACTGCCCCTGCTGAATCATCAAGCTACATTTTTTTTTTTGTTGTTGATGTCACAGTATGAAGAAAGTGCAGGGTTAAATAAAACTGGCTAACAGCAGACCCATTGTTTACGTGGCACAGAAATTGTGGAGAAGTGAAAGAGGTAACAACAACAACAACAAAAAAAAAAAAAAAGAAAAAAAAAAAGAGCACTGAGCAGAGACGAGTGTCGTCACAGTCCAGTTTCTCACTTCATGTTGTCGCCTTCAGTTGAAAATAACTCATCGTATCCTGATGCTCCATCGCTGTCGTCTGAGCACAGTAAAATCTGAGTGTGTTTGTCTTTATTAAGATGAACTGTGGTCATATTTTGTCCTCTACAGAAAAAATGTGAGTGTTACTGGAGTCCAGTTCATCAGTCTGCTGCATTTGGACCGTTTACTGTCCACAACGTGAGAACACACACAATACAGAGATCTGAGTGTTTTTACAGTCAAATCAAACGGATGTGTTTTAAATGTGCTGTTCTGTGTGTTTCCAGCAGGGGGAGACACGTCCTAATGAAGACCTGATGATCAGAACTCTGACTGTCACATACCAGCAGGTCAAACCCTCACATTAGATTAGATTAGATTAGATTAGATTAGATTAGATTAGATTAGATTAGATTGTTTGCAGGAGAAAATAAGTTTTATCTTCTTTAAACCAAAGCTCAGTCTCACCCTGGTCTTACACAAAAGTTCAAATTCCAGCTTTACTTGAGTCTTTTCAGACACACTTGGATTTTTTCCTGGTTGAATGGAGCAAAGCCTCCACCTGCTTCCAGTCTTCTTCTTACATTTTCTTCCAAACTGAAGTCACATTTCCTTCACCCTTCACACAGTCAGCGAAAGAGAAGTCCATGTGGACCAAACTCTGAAGCATTTTTCACTGCTTTCACACGTGATGCATTCACTGACCACATTTTCCAAAATCTATGAGCTATTTTTACATTCATACTCCACAACCTGCACATGCTAACACACTGTTTTCAAAACTACTCCAAACACAATGATCTGATGTTCTGCAGAAATCATGTGGAAATATGTCTTAAATCTGATCAGTGTCTTTGGGTTTATTTGGTCATTTCCTGTTTTATTTTGCAGTCCAGGTCGTCTCTCCTGTGTCTTTACTTCCTGTCTTTGTCCTTTTTGCTTACCGTGAGTTCCACCTGCTTCTCATTAGTTCCTTTTCTATTTAGTCTTTGTGTTCTTCTGTTTCTGTTTTCACATTTCGACCTATTTTTCAACTAGTGATCAATCTGGCAATAATTTTCCTACTGATCGATTAGGTTTTTGGTTCATAAAATGTCATAAAATGTTGATCAAAGTCCAAGATGACGTCCTCAAATGTCTTGTTTTTCTCCACAACTCAAATATATTCAGTTTCCTGTCAGAGAGGAGGAAAGAAACCAGAAAACATTCACATTTAAGAAGCTGAAATCAGAGCTGCCCCTTTTTTTGTGGAATGTTCAGGACAGGTCTTTTTGGAGTGTTTTGTGTGTTCAAATATATGTATGGGATAGACACACAATCATCTTCCTCCTCCTCCTCCTCCTCCTCCTCCTCCTCCAGGACAGCCGTTCTCTGGTTCAGTATCAGTTCCTGTCATGGCCGGATCACGACGTTCCGTACGAGGCTGCAGGAGTCCTGGACCTGCTGGAGAGAGTCAGAGACAGCCAGGGAACACACACCTCGCCTCTGCTGGTACACTGCAGGTACACACACACACACATACACACACACACACACACACACACACACACACACACACACACACACACACACACACACACAAACACACTCCATCCGCCTCTAAACGGCTGTTAATTCCACATCATTGCTGACGCTTGTTTTTGCCAGCAGTACAGATCGCAGGTCAGATGGTCATTAACATTCAACAGGCCGCATCACACATATGGAGCTCATCACACACACACACACACACACACACACACTGAAAGCAGGAGGCTGTGAATATGCAGCAGGTAACACCTGCTAACGATGGCACAGTTAACATGAACACTGCATCTGTTCCTGCGTGTGTGTGTGTGTGTGTGTGTGTGTGTGTGTGTGTGTGTGTGTGTGTGTGTGTGTGTGTGTGTGTGTCACAGTGCGGGCTGTGGGAGGACAGGAGTCATCTGTGCTCTCGACTACATCCATGACCTGCTGGTTACCAAGGTAACACATGATAACACACGACCAGAGAAATGCTTCATATTCTGAATAAATGTTTTCATTTCATTTTGTATTTCCTCCCTAAGAGATAAAATAAAAATAAAAATAAGAGCAGTAATGAAAAATACATAAGTAGCCTCAATAAATCAGCCATCAGTCTGTGCACAAATAACACGAGTACAGTTTGCAGTAACCAGCTGCACATGGCTCGCTGATCAAAACTGATGAGCTGATTTTCTTCTTAAATCATCAAACTCTTGACAAAATCTGACAAAATCTGTCAGACACACGTTTGCTAAAGTGTCCAACGAGCTGCCAGATGACAGTCAGGAGGCAGAAGGAGGAGATACGTTCTCTTCTTTTTCTTTCTTTCTTTCGTCCTTTTTTTTATTTTTACTAAACTGGTGCATGTTGTTCCTTGCTGTTCTCCTGGTTTGGACGGTCTCACCTGATGCACACTGCAGGTGTAAGTCCTGTAATTGGTTGCTTGTTTCGGTGCTATCTGCGTTTTCAGATTCTCCAGGAAACAGCAACAACCTCCGAGCTGAAACCTGCACACTGAAAACAGCAAACATGTTGGATTTATTGTTTGGTCAGACGTGTGTCCTGTGTGTGACTCTCCCTGCCTTTATAGTTCATCAAACATCACTGAGCTGCTCCAGTTTTTTCATTTGGGTCAAATCCTGTATTTAAGATGAGATGAGATAAACCTTTATTAAATCCCCGGAGGGAAATTCAGGCATCACAGCAGCAACAACAGCAACGAGGGTGAAAGAAACAATTAGAGACAAAAAAAAACACAAGCAAGAAAGAATAATACAATAAAGAGGCATAGAATAATAGTAATAGAAAGAATAAGAATATAAATGATAAATACTGGGAGGTAAAACTCTGAAATCTACCCTGGGTCTCTGAATATGTGACTTTTCAATAGAAATATGTGCAGGAAGACAAAACAGAGATTGTATATATATATAAAAAAATTTCCAGGGTTGACTTACTGAAAAACCATCAGTACATTTCACATGATGGCAAAAGATTTTGGTGCCGTTGGAGAAGTTACAGATGCAGGATCTCCATTTTAAAGCATGAATGAAATGTTTTGGGTGAGTTACGACATTTTACAGACCTGCAGTGACGTTGTGACATCCCATGAAACACTCGTGACTCATTCACAGTTTACAGCAGTGATTTTTTCACCTCAGTGGTTCTTAAAGTTCTGAAAAAGTTTTACTGACTCCACATCTTTTGTTGAGATAATTAACTTTTCTTTTTTGGATCAACTTAAATCTTTGAGTTTTAGAAACTCCAAAAAGTTTTATTTAAAAAATTCATTGAATAAATCCATTGAACTGAAAATGAATGATGGTTAAAATGTTAATATTTTCAATTAAAACCATTTAATTTTCAGGCACCAAAACAGAGACAAATCAGGTTCATGGCTTAAAATACAAGAAAATAAAAGTTTATCTAAAGAATAAAAGTAAATTATCTCAACTAAAGATTATAGGTTAGAAAAAGTTTGATAAAGTTGAAGTCATGTCTGTGGTTCGGAGCCTTTTCCTTTTAATTCTGATGATGGCTCGTCTTTTTGAGTCTCCATAAACTAACTATGGATGCTAAATGAAAAAAGAGAAAAGTCTTCAGGGAAAAGATAGAATTTAACTGTTTCTGCTCCAGATAGATTTTCTTTTCTTTTCCTTTTTTTCTTTTTTACCAAAAATGTCTCTTTTGATCATAAAGGAATAGAGCCCTGCCCTAAACTGACAAAAATCCACAGACTCCCATTGTCAAAAAACGAACCGAAGCGATTGAGAGAAACTGTGAGAGCCATCAGATTGATTGTACCTTTATTGGTTATTGATCATACAAAGAGAGAAATGATGGAGCCTCTGTGTGTTTCTGTGTGTTGTGTTTGTTCCTCTGCAGCAGATCACAGCAGACTTCAGCATCATGAAGATCGTCCTGGAGCTCCGGAGACAGAGACCGTCTGCTGTCCAAACTAAAGTAGGTGACTTTACAGCCTGAAGAACACATGGAACTGTGGGTAAAATAAACACAACCAATCAACTGTTCATGCTGTCGCTGATATCTGTGAATCAATCGTGTAATTTAAAACCCGGTGAAACAGAGATGACACTCATCCTCTCCAACTTCACGTTGAGGGAAATTTTAAAAACTCCAGAGTGCCGACAGTTTGATGAGAAAAGTTTATTAACTTCCTCTTTTTCTTTCTGCAGGATCAGTATCAGTTCATCTTCACGGCCGTCGTCTGCATGTTTGAACGAATCCTGCGGTCGGACGGTTCGCTCTACTGCAACCTGTCAGAGGTAAAAATAAAATCAACCAAAGAAAAAGAAAGTTTTCAGTTTACTATGACGTGTTATTTAAATCATGTTGGAGTCTGAGTCTGAAGGAAGTAGACTGAGAGCAGCTGCAGAAAGAGGAAGTGGACCTAAAGCTGACTTCCTGTATGTAAATGCTGCTGACAGTTTAGGAGTAGAGCCACACAGAGACACAGAGACAGAGTGTCAGCTGGACAACATTAAACAGGAAGAAATGTACTGATGGACACATGCTGACAGGTAAGTTCACTTTAAATGATAAAAACGTCTCGTTAACCTGCAGGAACATGATTAGATATTAGTTTGATGAAGCTCAGTTTGATCAATCGATTGATTTTCTTATTGATGTCTTTGACTGAATCAACAGTGAGTCTGTGTTTCTGTCTCATCTTGAGCTCAATGAGACGACATTATTACTCATGAGTTCATTAAAAAGGGAAACACTGACAGAAATTGATTTCTGCAGAAACATTTTCTGTTGCAGTGGTGGAGGAAGTATAACCACAAGTAATACTGCACTGTAAAAAGTTCTGCACTGAGAATGTCGGGGTGTGTTCACACCAACGAAACTGAACCATCTACTCCAGACTCTGGTGCCACTTCTATTGAAACCTAAAGGAGATGCACGATTAAAACTGACTTTTGATGGAGAAGTATTTCAGAGTACTGGCTGATTTTTCCAAATATGAGTGGTTGTCTGTTTGCTGTTTGTCTCCGAATATCCTGAGTGAAGCTTCGGTATCATTAGGTCGCGTTTTTTTGTTTTTTTGTCTTTGCAGAAAGGTTCTGTGGAGCGTTGAGGTGAAGCGTCTGTACCGTAAAAAAAACTAACAAAAAAACTGCATGTGTGTTTTGTTTCTGTCAACGTCTTAAAATTTCCTGCTGTCTAACATCACCTCTTTGGTTTTATTTGTACAGAGATGGGAAGTAACTAAGTTTTTCTACTCCTTACATTTTCGGAACAGCTCAACCGTTAAAACAGTTTTTATGTAGGACGGAAACAACAAACGCAACATAAAAGACACAACAATATGAAAATGACATCATAAGATAAAAAAAAGGGTGTAAAATACAGGATCAAAACGACGTCAGATGAAAATGACCAAAAGATGCACCAACGATGTGAAGGACGTAACAAGACGTATCAGAAAACAACGCAACAATATGAAACAAGATGTTAAAGATGCAACAACGACAGAAAAGATAAAAGACCAAACAGAATGTAACAGCATGTAAAGTCCAGTAGAAATGTCCTTCAGAGGACGACCTTTTTACTTTTATACTTTGAGGACATTTAAGAGCCTGAACTTTTTCATTTTTACTGCAGTAAACAAGTTGAATCAGTACTTCTACTTTTACCAGAGTCTTCTTTTATACAAGTATCTGTACTTTTACTTGGTGTGTCTTGATACAGGCTCATCTTTAGTCAGGTGGTTTTAAAACGCTGGTTATTCACGTGTCATTTACTACAAATTCTTCACAGTTAAAGTCCTCTGATATTTTGTTGTCTAAAAGCTTTTATGATGAAGCAGAGAAAGTTTGTTTCTTAGTCCACAAAACGGACTAAGAGTTGAGTTTGACAAGAAAACAGTGTCACAGAATCTCAGAAACAGTGGAAGTGAATGGTGACCAGTTTTCAAATGTAAAACAAACATAAAATGCCTCCATACTGTTTGTCTCCTAAAGTCCTGACATGCCGAGTCGATCTGAGAGACATCATGTCCATAAAGTTTTTATCCTGAATCTTCACTGTGGATCCTCAGCTCAGAGCCACGGTCACAAACACAGTCTGAACTTATATTCTCCCAAATTGTTTTTTTTTTTTTGTTTTATTATATTTATTTTAGTTATTGTTTTAATGTGACAGACCTCTAACAGCAGAAATTACATATTGTGTAAAAAAAAATAAAATCAATGAGGCAGAAACAGTAAAGAAAAAAAGTGCTGTAAACTTTGTCAGAGGTTTTGAATTAAAGACCACAGAGCGGCTGGGAGCTGCTGTCAGGAAGGTTTGTTTACCACAGTCCTGCCTCTCAACAATACTGTGGTAAAATTTTAAACTACTCTGCTTCATAAACCACACAAAAGGAAGAAGGTCACACTGAACACCGCTGGAGGTAGTTAGCCTCACAAGCTCACATGCTATCGTGGTCGCTAGCTTGTGTGCAAATCAGGATATTTAAGACAAAGGCTGCAGACAATACAAACACGGTGCGACACTTTATTTTCTTAATATAAAAGCAACTATATCTTTACTTTTAATAACTGATTTTCACTCAGAATGAGATGCTAAAGGGATATTTTATCCACTAAAAATTCAAGGAGGTGACACAGAGTGAAACGTTCACATAAAACTGAGCAGACAGACGTTTATCTTCTGTCTGTTTGTTAGCATTAGCATTTTAACATTAGCAAGATGAGAAGAAAACAACTTAAAGATCCCATGATATGACCAGCAGAACATATCAGGCACAGCATTCGACTGGTTCTCATCTTATCTTACTGACAGAAGTTGTATCATCTCTGTCGGAGACTCTGTGTCTGACTCCTGTCCACTGTCTTATGGTGAACCACAGGGCTCAGTCCTGGGGCCCCTGCTTCTCTATATATATTTGCTGCCCCTGGGGCAAATCATAGACAGATTTGGTATCTCGTATTATTTATTTGCAGATGACATTCAGCTCCACTTTTCATTTTAAATCCAGTTGGGTTGCTCCTTGACTGTCTTGATGTCATTAGGGACGGAGGTCGGAGGTTCTGGTTGTTGCTCCTTGGTTGAAATAGTTAAATGTGAAAATATTTTGACTTTACGCGTTCTTCAACCAAACCAGAGCTGGTGATTGTAGGAACGGTGGAAAGACAAACAGAGATGGTTTATGTGAGTTTAATTTGTTTCTGTGCAGTTTGAATAATGTTGAAATTCCAGTTTTCTAAATGGAGTCTGGTTAGTTTGAACAGAGAAATAAATCATCTGTTTCTGGTCAAACAAAAGGATCCGACTCTTTAACAAACAGCTCTGTCTCTGTAGGATCATTTCAGGAAGGACGTCAGACATTTAGAATAACAGTCTGAGCCTGTCAGTGGAAAAAAAAAACTTTTAGTGGACGAACTTTGACAGTTTACAGTCGTCCACAGGAGTTTCTCAGTTTTGTTTGTGACGGCTGCAGCGCTCTCCTTCATGATAACAGGTTGATTTATGTCTTTATGTAGAGAAAACACTGAGACTGATTTCTCTTCTTTACATTTTTGATATTTTTTTCTTGTATACTACTTTTTTTAAATATATGGTGCAGTTTATCCTTGTATGTTACTTATATTTTCATATTTTAGTTTGATATTCTATGGATATTTATCTTAATATTTAGTATGACAAGGATTTTCTTATACTGTGTTCTCAACTATTTTCATTTCAGGGTTGGGGTTTATTTTTCTATCTATTTTCTGTGACCTTTCCAGTTTAAATCAGTCTCAGGTCTCCATCTGTCCGTGCTGACACACCTGATCTCTGATGAACATTTGATAAGAGGAAATGAGAGATAACAAAAGAATTAACTCAAGATAACAGAACTGAAGGAAATAATTGCACACACGACTGCTCTTGGTCTCTGAAGACCTGATAACCGACATAAAATCTATTTAAGACTTTTAAAAACCTTAAAATAAACTGAACCGATCTGTTCTGCTTTCTGTTCCCTCACCAGTGGAAGAAACCAGAGAAGAAAACCACAAGAACACCTGCTTCTACCAAGAGGTATCAGTCCATCTATCACTCCTAGATCTGTCTGTCTGTCTGTCTGTCTGTCTGTCTGCTGGTGGAGAGGCAGACAGATATGATGTCTCACCCCAAGGTGTTAAATTAACACTTTCTCACCCTCCTTTTCCATTCCTCCATCCCTCCATCCCCATATGTTACCACGTTACCATGGAAATGGAGCCAAGAGAGGGCACAGGGGGAGGAGAGGAGGGAGCTGAGGGAGGAGGAAGAGGAGGAGGAGGGAATGAGAGGAAGGTTTAGAGAAGAGGAGAAATGAGAGAGCAGAGGAGAAAATAAATTAAAAAAAACAGGTGTACGAAAAAAGTGAAGGAAATGAAAAAGGAAAGGAAACGAGAGGAAGGAGAGGTCGGTGGTGAGAGTAGAAGGAGGAAGTAGATAAAAGAAAAAGAGGAGGAGGAGGTGAAAATAGACGAGAGCAGAGATGAAGAGGAGGTGAGAAATGAAAGAGAAAATAAAATCAGGAGAGAAGGCTGATAACAAGATTAAAAACTGATTGTGTATCAGCCACTTTGCCTCCCGTGTGGCGGCTCTGTGACCATTCTGGTTAGGCCACACTGGTTACAATCAGTAACCATGGCGACTGTAGTCACACGGCCGGAGCAGGAAGTTTGGAGCGCAGTGACTTCCTGCTGAGATGTAAATCAGTAGCGGCTGCAGTGTTAAACTGACGCTATGTGAAAGGTCTACTGTTGACGTTTGCTTCACTTTGTTTCTTTTGCAAAGCATCATGGTCCGTGGTTTTCTCACTGTTGGAAGTGTTGCTGCAGGTCGGATGTTTCGTCCGCTGGTTGGGTCGACGTAATCTGCATGCAAATTACTTGAATGTTATCAATAAATCCATGTTGTAAAGTCAATATTTGAATTGAAATCATTTATTTATACCCACATGACGTCATACAGGCGCTAAAAACTTACTGAATAAACAAGTACAACTAAACAACAGCTGACCTTTATTAAAAGTAGCTGTACATCATTTGTCTGTGGTTTCACTTGCTAACAAGCTGCTACAACAAGGCAACATGATAAAAATACATATTTTAGGATATATTTCCATTTATCTGGTGTGACTACAGGCTAACAGCAGGCTAACCTGGAATCATGGGTAAACACTATCAGGAAGTTTTGCTCTTCGGATGAAATCCTTCATGTTTTTCTGCGCTGAAGCAGCACCAGACGTTTCTGCCTAGCTAGCTAAGAAGCTTTAGCCTGTCGTTAGCTCCACAGCTCAAAAGTGTCAGCGAACACATCCGCCCTTCTGAGTCCGTATCAGATCAGATCTGACAACTGCAGCTGGTGTTTTATTCTCAGTTTTTATTCTGTTGTGTTCTATGTTCTGCCAGAGGAACAGCACAAAGGTTAAACAGCTAAAAATAAAACTTCCTCTGCTGAGTTCACAGTCATCACACTTCAATTCACACTTAACTTGAGTTTATAATAAACCTGAAGAACTTCTTAGAACTCTGTCTTACGTCTCTGCTGTGTTACAAACTGTACAGAAAGCTGATGGTTTATTATTTTATTTGAAAATCTATTGAAATAATTCAATTTAACATGATAAGTTTCAGAATTTCATAACGACTAGAACGTCCATGAGCATCAAATATTATCTCTCATGATGGATCAGATTAAGAGATTAATTCATTTATTCTGAATATAAATATATATAGTTTTTAATATAATGTTTTTATATGGTTCTTTGTTTCAGCTTTAATTCAGTGACTTATAGGTGCTGAGACAAAAAGTGTTACAACCATCCCTGGTCTCCCCTACTTTGTTGAATTGAGTCTAATTAATTAATTATTTGTATTTTAATGTCAGGAAATTGGAAATTGAGACCACATGTGAACATTTATTGATAGAGACGATGATAGTTGCTAAGCAACCAAGATGCATCTAATACTGTGCAAAAAGTAACAGTGCAACAGCAGTGACCTCTGTGGGGTCAGAATGACCGCCTGTAGCTTTCTTTGCTTTTTGTGTAATCTATATTTTAAAAAATGTTATGATTTCTCTTTCTTTATGGTGACAGACTGTCGCAGCAGACTGACATGAGTGATACGTACGCCGTGGTCAACAAGTCCAAAAACCCCCACCCACCGCCACCAGGCCCCGCCTACTCTACTGTAGCCACAACCAAATCCAACAATGGAAGCAGGTAAAGACACACCTTAAAGTTAGAACACGCAGGGTTGGTTCTGATGAGTTTGTGTCATGTGATAAATGTCATCACGAGTCGATTCCCAGAGGTCAGAGCCTTTTTTCTCACTGCAGCTGCACCAAGAGGCAAAATATGACTTTTATTTTTGAGAAGTTTTCAAAAATAGCAGCCAGTAAAACCACACTGCGGTCAATTTACAAAGTGTAGTCGTCAAAAGGACAGGATGTCCTCAGTTGTTCTATTGTGTTTCTGTTACGTTGAAGATGAGTCATGGCAGTTTCACCTGGCGTTTTTTTTAAGATTCCCACCTACACCGAGGGGGAACCAGCTGCAGTCAAAGCAGAGAAGAAGAGAGAACTTAATATTAGAGAGCTCAGCCGTATCATAACACCTTCATTGTGTTGACTTTCTTGTTGATTTTTGTGCTTCTACCACGAGTCAGCAGGCAGGTCTTTTATTTTGAAAACTGACTGGATTCTCCATGCCGTTACCGTCTCTTATTTCCTGGCTGCTTGATCTGCTCTGTGCAGTTTGACACAACTTCTATAAAAAAAATAGATTTTGTATTCTCCGTGGTGCAGAGTGGAGAGTCACCTCTGGGACAGCCTGCAGTCATAAACATTGTGTAGAATAACCAGAGGTGGTTTCATGCTGCTGGTGGAAAGTCAAAATTCTGACTCAGCTTGAGTATTTCCAACTTTTTACAGTTTTCTCTTTCTGTCAGAAATGTTCTTATATATCTAACAGGGATATAAGATCACTTATTTAACATTAACAACATGGTCGTAAAAGGAAATTTAGTTGTAGTTCCTTCTTTTATTGTATATATATTTCTATAATTTAATAATAATAATACATTTATAATATTTGCTTTTCACACTCAGTATCTTGATAATTGATCTTTTAGGAGTCTACCTTTGTCTCATCACTATGACAACGACCCTGAGGGAGCGTCAGCAGGTCCGCTCTACAGCACCGTCAAACCCCGAAACAAACCAGCCAACCGGCAACACTCTGCCGCACCCATCTACGACATGGCAACACCAGCCAATCACAGACTGGGGGAGGGGCCACCATCGCTGGACAACAGTGGAGAATATCACCTGATGCCAGGTAACAAAGAGAGGACAGGAAGGAAGGAAGGGAGGGAAGGATGGATGGAAAAAATAAATAAAGATTAAAAACTGACTCTTTTCTCTTCCAGCTGAACATCGTTCGGCGACAGACGATGATTATGAAGATTTCTCCTCCTCCGTCACAGACATGACCAACCTGTGTTCACCTGGTGGCATCGGTCAGTACACCTGTACAAACTTTAAAGGAACAGTCCGTCATTTGAGAAATCCTTTTCTCTGTCACACATTGCATCATTATGTCACTCACATCAGCACATTTGCAAGAATGCAATTTTCAAATACAATTAATTTAAAATAAAAAATATATTAAAATAAACATTTTGATTAAAATGCAGCGTCTGTTCCATTTCTGTAAATCCTGTTGTAACCGGTCGAGCCACTTGCCAGAATGTAAACATTGTTCACTTCAACGTCCAAGAAAGTGTTTTCCTTGAACTCTCTGTGTATTTTTGTGAGTATTTAAAAGTACTTCTGTGTCTTTCAGGGTTTAATTGTCGTATTCAGAAGCCCAGAGGACCCAGAGATCCTCCAGCTGAGTGGAGCCGACTGGAGAGATGAAACACCTGAACTGGTTCAACTGGACTTTATCTGGTTTACAGACTGGACTGGATCTGATGAGACTGGATCAGTACATTAACAGTTATTTTTAAAGTGACTGTGAGACCGTGTGTGTGTGTGTGTGTGTGTGTGTGTGTGTGTGTGTGTGTGTGTGTGTGTGTGTGTGTGTGTGTGTGTGTGTGTGTGTGGTTTGACGTGGTCTGTTGTTTCGTCTCTGTGATGATCTGATCTGTTTCTCTGATGTTCATATTTATGTGCTGCAGGTCTTCATGTTAAACACCTGCGTGTTTTAGAAATTACTGTTTTTGATACTTTGACAAACTGCAAAGAATTTGACACGTGAATTATTAAAATGACTCAAACAACTCGTGTGTTTAAATAACCGATTTAACCTCTTAACAACCAGAAGTTCAGGCCAAGATTGATTGTCTTATTTTAGGATTTCACTAAGTCAGAGATAATTTTGATTTAGTTTTAGTCGCAGGCTTTTGACTCAAATGCAATACAATACAAGTTCATTCATATTTCAGTCAGTCTGACTTGTTTTAGTTTTAATTTAATTTTAGTTGATTAAAATAATGCATTATTTGAATTGGGGCTGCATAATTAATCTTTTTTTTTTTTTTTTTTTCAAAACTATGGCTTTCTGCACTTTTCCAGTTGCAGGAGGTGCAACATTTGTTAAAGGTAAAATGTGTCTTTAAACATTAAAATGAATGAATGTGGTGAGGCAGAGAAGTCCTGTCCTACACATCAGATTCTTAAAAAAATATCAAATAATAAAATAAATAATAAAATGTGTTCTGGTTTTCCCTCTGATGTCCTCTGGCTGCTCCGCCTCCATTTCTTGTGATTTACAGAGTTTCCTGATGGACAGTAAAGTAGCCGCTAACCGCTGCTAGCTATAACTTAACTGCCATTGGCTAGTTAGCTCAGTTAGCTGCGTAGTTCAGAGCTCTTCTGGGGGAGTTTTGGTGTTTACACGTCTAACACAGAAGCTTTGAACTGGTGGAAGGAAGCCAAATTCCAAATGCTATACTGACCAAACTCCATAGAGGAAACAAAGAATTTTAGCTCACAGAACACAGGAGCTGCTGGGAGACAGCTGCTTCGATTGGTTCAGTGGTTTATGCGTTTGTGTAACTTCATTGTTTTAAAAGGACAATTCAGAATCACCAAAGTCTCACAATAATACAAACAAACTAACAGATGGAGGCAGCAGCAGACCAACAGCTCCTGTGTTCTATGAGCTAAAATGGCTAATTTTATCAATGGAGTTTGGTTGGTTTGCAGAGAGTGATATTTGGCTTATATAACAGTGGTTTCCTGTCAGAAAAGACTGTCTGATAGCTTCTCCAACTATGGACTATTATGGACAACCACACTTCATATAATCTGAACTGTTCCTTTAAAGAGGCCTTGTCCAAATGAGCACCTGGGACTGCTACAAGACTTTAAGACAAAGTACAAAGAAGTATTAATAGGTAAGTGTACTTCAAACATCAAATGTAAAACTACTCATTATGCAAATCACTATATTATTTTTATTAATATAAGGGATTAATTTATTTATGCTCATTGTTTAAGCTGATTGAAGTAATTTTATCCCTGCTTGATGTTTTAAACTCTACAAACCACATGTTAAAACAACCCTGATGACATCTTTATGACATCATCAGGGGTTGTTTTGTCCTCCAGAGTCTCAGAGGACAGCACACAATTGTGTTCAGAGGCTGTGCAGCCCCGTTATTGAAGAGAACTTGGTGTAATGTCCTTTAAAGTCAGAGCTGAGTTGATTTTATTAAACCTGCTGCAGGTCCACTGGTGACCAGCAGGAGGCAGCAGAGCAGCATGAAACACAGCAGGAGAGACTGTGTGTGTGCGTGTGTGTGTGCGTGTGTGTGTGTGTGTGTAATACAGTGAGATGATATAGTTACAGCTTCACCACACACACATACACACACGTGTAAAGGAAGAGAACAAACACACACTGAAGGAAGAAGAGGTGGTTTCAATTAAACCTTTGGCTGGACTGTGTGTGAGTGAGAGTGTGTGTGACATCATCAGATCTGAATCAGGTTACGAAAGATACCAGAGGTGATTCAGCACACACACACACACACACACACACACACACACACACACACACACACACACACACACTGCACATTGTACTGTAACTGAGTCCTTTCTATGTTTTCATTGTGTGTGTGGTGTGAATTGTTTGCAACCACAGGACCTTCCTACACTCCCATCATGCTTTGCTGTTAGCAAAGGACTCTTCATACACACACACACACACACACACACACACACACACACGCACACACACACTTGTCTGTCATTCATTCTGATTCTCAAAAACCACTAAGTGCAACTCTTTCACTGCCAGCTGAGTGTGTGTGTGTGTGTGTGTGTGTGTGTGTGTGTGTGTGTGTGTGTGTGTGTGTGTGTGTGTGTGTGTGTGTAGTTACTAACACACACACACACACAGGTCATGGGTGTTGGCTCTCTCGATGGACAGAGACCACAGGCATCCACAGTCAGAGGACAGAAATAGATGGAGGGATGAAAAAGAGCGATAGAGGAAATTAAAGGAGAGATTTTTGAACGTGTGTGTTCATGTGTTCATGTGACGAGTTGTCGGTGTGTGTCATCATGTTCATGCTGACTGTCAGACGATCTCTTCCTATATATGTCAGTTTTTGTGATGGTTGTGGCCTGAAACATCTGATTTCACAGCTGCTTTTCTAAAACACTGTGATACATGTTGTGATGTTTTTAGGCATTTTTTGCAGGATCAAGTGAAAATTGCAAAACAAAGTTGCATATTTTTTGTATGATTCATTAAAATCAAAGATAACTTGTTCCAGGGAGAATAAAACCACATTCTGTTGTGAGTGTTCTCAGTAACCTCAGCACAAAGACTGAGGATTACACAAACTCTAATAAGATATGTTTTATTTGTAGATGAAGAAGAGCACCTGAGGGGTTTTACACAAAGACACAAAACCTTTTGGAGCTCAAAGTCGGTCAAAAACAGCACAAACAGAGAAAATACAGAAGAGCACAGAGAAATGATAAATGTCAGTAACATGTCAGTAACACTGACAAATTTCTTCAGTAACTGTGATAATATAATATATATATATATATATATATCAATGCAAAAAATAGTGAATAATTAAACAAAACATTGATGAGACAGACATGTATGACGTTTGCACAGAGGGACTGTTATGATTGGTGGAACTCACTGGATTTTTTTTTTATTGACTCACAAAATAAAAAATAAAAGATAAAAAATAAACACACACACTGAATTTCTGACCCCTCCAGACCAATTAATTAACAAATCTAATATCCTTCCGTTTTCACAGCAAATAAAGCATCTTTCAAAGATGCTCAACCCTCTTAAATTATAATTTCCTTTTCTGAATTAAAAAAAAAAGTGTTGAATATAAACAGGAATATTTTGATGCCTAACTCAAAACAGTATTTCCATTATTTTTAAAAACACAATATCTCAAAATTTTAAGGTGCAGGACTCAATCAATCAGACCGATGATAACCATCTTTATTTATTATTCTAATAGCTCTTTTCTGAAGTTTAATTCTAATTATAGTGTCTATATTTGTTTTATAGGCTAAATATTTCCCCAAACATCAACAGAATATGACACGTATGACAGTATGAGTGAACAGTTCACTGTAGACATTTTCTTATTCAACAATCCCTTGTTTTGTAAATGATAGCTATAAATTTGGATAATTTCTATTTGATATATTCTATATGTGGCTCTCTATGATCTCTCACAAGAATTGTGTTTCATTTACTCTTTCAGTTTCAACCATACATTTTTGTTTTATCTTCATTTAATGATAACTTTGAGCTGTTTTTAATAAATCTTCCATGACCTGTCCTGAACAAAATCCACACACATAACAAGTTTCAACTTACTGCAGTTTATTCATTTCTTTTATCACAGTATAACCTCACACAAGTCTCTCTGTTCAAAAGGCAGGAACTACTTTCTTTCTACTGTAATATCTACCAGAACTATTTTCTTTCTTCTTGAAAGAAGTGGGTCATGATTTCTTGAATGAGACACTGGTTTTGAATTTTGTCCGATTTATTTTTTGCCTGTTTGAGCTCCACAGACTGAGTGTCATCTCATCCCATTATATCAGAGAGAAGACTGACATCTGTACGGCTGATGTGTTCAAAGAAAAAAAAAAATCCAACTAACAGCAGAAATATCAGGACTGATAAACAGCACTACAGGCTGGAGGAAAAATATGTATTTTTTATTTTAGGGTGAACTGTCCCTTTAATGATGTACATAATGATTGCTTTTTTTAATAACCATTTTGTTTTATAATCACATATTTTTCTTTATTTGTTTATGTGTTAATGTGTCGTGTCAATAAAGTTACATGAAAACTGAAAAACTTGATGCAGAGGAGAGCAAAAGAAAAACAGACAGAGAGAGAGAGAGAGAAGAGAGCAACTTTAGACGAGTGAGAGAAACAGAAAAAGAAGGAAAAATGAGTGGAAACATGATGATGGAGTAAAGGAGGAGAGAGGAAGGAGAAAGAGCTGAGTGTGAGAGGAAACGAGTGATGAAAACAGAAAGGAGAGATAAGGTGAGAGGAAGAGTGATGTAAGAGAGAAAAAAGGAAGAAAGTGATGAAAAGAGGGAGAGAGATGGGAACAGACTGATAGAGTGATGAAAAAAGACAGATAGTGATTTAAAACTGAGAGAGAGAGAGAGAGAGAGAGAGAGCAGTCCTGCCACTGAGCCTTGTTGCTAGGCAACTGAGCAGCTCCTCTTTGAAGTTTTCCCTCATTGTTTTTTTTTTTTTTTTTTTTTTTTTGAACAATCAGGTCAGAGTGAGGCTCAGCAGTAACCATGGAAACCACCTCAGCACCAAGCCTGGCGGCCGTCCCGTCCCCGGAGAGACAGAGAGACAGAGACGGAGAGACAGACAGGGATGGACGACTTCCTCTAACCAGTTACTTTTATTTTTTTTTGCCCTGAGTTCAGGCTGTCAGGCAGATTGTCCTGTCAGGTAACACAACTCATCCAAAGGGAGTTTTTTCTTTTTATTTTTGGCCACTAGAGGGCAGAAAAACTCTGTATCAAGTTGTAAACACAACATCTGATATATTATCATCGTATAAACAGTGGTGGAATGTAACTAAGTACATCTACTCAAGTACTACCTCCGGTCACGTTTTAAACAACATAAAATGATCTGTAAGAAGTACGACATTGTGTCTAATATGTTTTTAAATAAAATAAGTTCAAATATCTTCCTAAAATGTCTTTTTGCTCTGCAGCTTCCCATCATTTAGTATTCAAGGATTCACGAATACACAAATAGGCCCCGCCCTCTTCACACAGCAGGCAGCCTTCCATTGGCTCGTAGCAAACACACATATGGTTAAAACACAGAGTCAAACTGTCTGAAGTGCAGCTAAATTTCAATCCAAAGAATTCAACACTAAAAGCAACAAAAGTTTGCAGACAGTTACAACAATATTTCTGCCAAAGCCTGAAGTATGAAGCTGGAGCTTTAGTGCTTTAACTGTTAACTTTAAGTTATTGTAGTTCAGTTAGGTTTTATTTATTATGTGAATTTGTTATGTGGTTTATATTTATGAATGTTTATTTATACCCTGGTCTGAAACCAGCTGTTAGCTTCTCTTTAGCAGTGATGTAGTCATTTTAATGTCAGAGCTCACCTCCAAATGTTCCCCATCAGCACCGTCACTGCAGGTGGTTCCTCACCTCTACATCCTGCCTTCAAACCATTCATTGGAGGGTTGGAGGAAGGTGCTGTTTTATTTCTCTGTTTTAACACAACAAAAAAAAGTGGGAAAAATTTTGGAGCACAGTTTTGTACTTTGTATTTTGTATGATCAAAGTTTCCAATAAAAAATCATTGAGAAAGAAAAATTATTGGGGGATGACTTCACCTTTTTAGAAGTTGGGGTGAAGTTGTCCCCCTCCCTGTCACCTCCTGTCTCCCCAGGATGTGCACCCAAGGGAGCAGCAGTTCCTGTCCATGGAAGCTCCACCCTCGTGTCCAAATATGGCCACTTCTGCTTCCAAGAAAAGAAAACCCAAGAGTCAAACTGGAGGCTTCGAAAACATCAAGCGGTGACGTCACAGTTCACTTCTTTACATACTGTGTCTGTCTGCAGCAGGTGGAACCAGAGGGTCACATGATCGATACCCAGAGCAGTCACCTGACCATCAACAACCAATCACAGCTGACTCCAAACTGATTGAAAGGTTCACAGCTGGAAAAAAAACAAGTGGATGTTTTTAAAAAGTGAAAGGAAGAAGAAGAAAGAAAGAGAACAAGTGTGTTTTCTGCTTTCAGTCTGTTTGGGTTCTGGGTAATAAACTATGTCAACTCTCACACACACACACACACACACACACACACACGCACACGCACATGCATGCACGCACACACACACACGCAGATGTGTTGGATATCAGACAAACCTCAGAGAAGTAAAAATAAATAAAGACAGAGACACAGAGAATTTGTTCTGCTCTGTGGCTTCAAGCTCGTAAACTCAGGATTTAACTAACAGCTGCACACACACACACACACACACACACACACACACACACACACACACACACACAGAGAGAGAGAGAGAGAGAGAGAAAGAGTCCAGATGTGTTGTAATAGTAGCAGGGATGTAAAGAAGGAAGCATACAGTAGGTCCTGCAACCACAAATACACACACACACACACACACACACAGAGATACACACACAGATACACACACAGATACACACACACAGAGGTCCATTGTCATGCATGCTGCTGGCTGTTTCACGCCGACTTAAAAAGATTAACGGGTGATCGGCATCAATTTACACTGAAGAGGGGGGAGGGGTGGGGGGTGAAGGGGTGAGAGGAGGGGGGAGGGGAGAAGAAAAAAATGAGAGAGAGAGAGAGAGAGAGTGAGAGAGAGCAAAAACAAGACTGTTGATAAAGAAATGAACGTGTTCTCTCTGTAAAGTTTTCCTCTCCTGATGAACTCACTATAGTTTCCACCAACATGTGTTTCAAATCGATTAACTACATTAAATTGATTAATTAAATTATATTATTCTAATATCCAGGAAATGATTCAAATAAATAAAATGTGAATGAATGTTTGTTTCTGCTGTTGTGTTGACCGTTTATTCACTCAGTCAGTTTCTGTTTTTATCCACCTCAGACGACAAAAAACACTCTGTGCACCTTTACTTTACTGTCAAGGTGGATGGAAACAAACCTGAACATCAATATGTAACGATAAGGATAAAGGAAACAGAGTAAAAGGAAAGGAGAGAAGAGGAAATGAAAGGAAAAGAAAGTAAAGAAAACAGAATAAAAAGAATGGAAAGGAAAGAGAATAAATGCAACCATAGCAGTGGAAAGAATAGAAAAGGCGAAGATGAAACGAGGAGAGGGCTAGACCCCTCAAGTGGCTTCAATTAAGAAAATTACAGAGACAGAAACAGACAGAGAGAAGGAAAAAACCAGAGCTGTCAAACTCTGAGTTGATTACAGGGCGAACCTTCAGCCTGCAGCCCAGAGTCATGCAGGATCTAACCCCAGTCTAAACCTGAACCTGAACCCAGCCCTGACTCAGGGTTATTTTAGGCTCCAGCTGCTCGACGTGCTCTGGAAACACTGAGTGAGCTGCTGCAGACCACAGCCGAGCTGAACGCACCCCGATGGTCTGAGCAGAGAGTCCACATCTTCACATGTATCTGTGTTTATGAGCACAGTTTGATCTCATATCTTTGATTCTTTACTGATCAATTCAGACACGAGACACGAGACATGAGACAACGAGACATGAGACACGAGACACGAGACATGTCCCGTCAGGTTTTATTTGACTCCCAAAACAACATATATGACAACAGACACTGGATCTATATGATAAAAGTAAGTCATGTGACATTAAAGATGTGGTTAACAGTCAAACGGTGGCAGGTTATTCAGGTTCATGCTGCATTCACATGGAAATCATTCCTTTTAAGTTGTAATATGGAAAGAAATGAAATGAAAAGAAAGGAAAGGAAACAAGCAAATCTACTAAAATATTGTTTGCCTAACTAATTATCAGGGTTAAGGATAATAAATAATTTTCGAATTAGTCTAGATCGCTCTATGTGAACAGAAATGTGCAGTCACAACCTAATATCATGACAAATTACATGCGAGCAAAACACAGATGTTTCTTACATATTTTATTTCTGTCATAATTTCATCAGTTTGAATTAATTAACTTAAAATGTAATAAATAAGATTTAAAAATTGACTTTTCTTCAAAATTTGTCTAAAATATACCACCTTAAAAACTTTGTTTGGTTAAAATAAATGTGTTGCTGTTTATGTGAGATTTATTTTGATGTTGAGTGTAACAGGTCACATGACCAGAGTTTAGGCCACACCTGTTGCATCATGGGTAAGAAGCAGTATGACTGCAGGGAGAGCCGACATGGCTGCAGAGCAAAAACATACAGCCCCAAAATATAATAATAATAATAATAATAATAATATTCTGCCCAGTCTGACAGGCGCACCTGATAATTTGTGATTTTGTACTTTAATTAGTTTCATAAGTGTGTGTAAGATTTGTTAAAGTCCTTTTAAAAAGACAGTTTGATATATTTACCATCAAACAGTTTTCGCCGTGTTTCTGTGTATGTGACATCAACAGACAACAACAACGTGTCGTGTAACGAGACTCGTGTGGAAGTCGTGCACAAAGTTTTTGTGACTTGAGCAGCCGTTTGTGTGAATTTTCACAGGTGGGAACTTGTTTTTCTAATTATTATATACGACACTGAATGTTGCTGCTGTGTAGTCAACCCTCTGTTAACATGTTAACAGTGTCACTCATATGTCACACCTGTGCTTCATCACAGCGCTCTGCAGCAGATTTCTACAAGAAAATAAAACACGAGGCCTTAAATGCAATGAAAAGTTTCTTTTTTAAACTCGTGATTGACCCTGTTTATCTGTCTCATACGAACACGCCTGCTGTTTTGGCTCAAAGCGACGTGTCTGACCTCGTTATGTCACGTGTCAACACTTCCCTTCATGGATGGACTGGATTCAGACGTTGATGGAGCTGAAACTTAAAAACAAACTGGTGCCGACATGAACAACACGATTCACTGAAGAGGAGAAACTTCATAAACTGATGATGATGATGATGATGATGATGATGATGTGGCACTAAGTCCTGCAGGCACATAAACAGGAAAAAGACCAGAATGCATTGCAGCAGGAGGTGAAATAAATCCCGTTAGTACCTGCTGTTACACACTGGATGAATTTTAAACTCACTGATATCATCCAGCTGATTTTCCCTCTGAGTGCAGAAATATGTTTGTCACTTAGACACTTGACCTTTGACCTTTAATCAGTTTCTGCATGTCCTGATGGCTGACTGTCTGTCTGTCTGTCTGTCTGTCTGTCTGTCTGTCTGACTGACTGTCTGTCTGTCTGTCTGTCTGACTGTCTGTCTGTCTCCCTGTCTCTCTGTCTGTCTGTCTCCCTGTCTGTCTCCCTGTCTCTCTGTCTCCCTGTCTGTCTCCCTGTCTGTCTGTCTGTCTGTCAGTCTGTCTCCCAGTCTGTCTGTCTCCCAGTCTGTCTGTCTGTCTCTCTGTCTGTCTGTCTGTCTCCCTGTCTGTCTCTCTGTCTCTCTGTCTGTCTGTCTGACTGACTGACTGTCCGTCTGACTGTCTCCCTGTCTGTCTGTCTGTCTCTCTGTCTCCCTGTCTGTCTGTCTGTCTGTCTCTCTGTCTATCTGTATGTCTGTCTGTCTGTCTGTCTCTCTGTCTCCCTGTCTCTCTGTCTCCCTGTCTGTCTGTCTGTCTGTCTGTCTGAGGTGTATCTGCAGCAGCTCGTCTGACTCTGACTCATCAGCCTGTCAGGATGTGACTAATCTGTAATCACACGTGTTCTGTGTTCTGTGTTCTGTGTTCTGTGTATTTCATGTTCTGTCCTGAACTTTTACTGATGTTCACTAAATCTTCATCTTCTACTTAGAAACTTCAGCTGAGAAGTTTTCTTCTCCATATTTAAAGGATTATAACAGCGTGTTAAATATTTGAGTATATGTTTAACTGTGTGAATAATCTTGCAGTATATTTCTTCAAACATACTTTTCTTCAATACCTGAACTTTTAGTGGACTGCTGATAAATATTATTATATAACTCAAATTGTACATCAGTATTTTGAACTGCTACATGTTGTGAGTCCTGTGTTTGTGTGTATTTTCTACCTGCATAAAAATATGACTGAGGTAAAGTTTTTACGTACTTTAAGAGTACATTCATACTTACTGAGTTATATATATTTCATGAAACTTAGGATGTATAAAAATGTACTATTTTACTAAGCAGAAGTTTGTAGAAACACAGAAGAATATAATGTGATTATATTTAAGTACAGTTTTTAATATACTGAGTAACACAATTAAATTGTCGCCACGTCACGACTTATTTTGAAAAAGTTTCCAGCTCCCATTAAGAGCATTAACTGTTCTTTTCTACACTGTAAAAAAAATTTCAAGGCAACAAACTGTGATAGAATTTTGAATTTTGACTCAAACTCTTCAGTTTTGAAATAAACTTTTAAAACTTTTGCTGATCTATAATCTTTACTTTTCTTCTTTAGATAAACTTGAATCAGAGTTTTACAAACTTAAAAAAAGGTAACAGTGAGCTGTCAACCTGATTTGTCTTTTTTTAGCACCTGAAGAATTAGTTTGAATCGAAAATATTAAAATTTTAACATTTACTTTTACTTCAGTAAATGTACTCGATATATATATATATATTTTTATCTGAAGAACAAAAGTTATCATCTCAACAAAAGATCAGTAGTTGGTGAAACGTTATGAAAACCTGCTTTTACAGTGTAATTTTGCTGTTTTTTATTGTGACTCTTTAAAATGTGCATAAAAATATGTTGATGGTCGTGGATCAGACCAGCCAGAAGTGGCTTCCTTTGGCCACGCCCCCTGTGGGTGAACCCCCCCCCACACACACACACTGTTACAAAACTGAATAAACATCATTTGTACAGATGTTGATGTTGACACCAGGGTGAACACACGACTGAAACAGTAAATCAGTGTCTTAAAAAGTCACAGATTAATAATGAGAGATCAATAATGTACTTGTTTATGTCAGGATGTACCACCTCTGACCACCAGGTGGCGTCGGTCACACTGTTCACCTGACAGGTCAAAGGATTTGAGCTCCTAATATCTCAGAAGTGATAAACTCAAATGAGTGTTTTTTCTGCCCAAAAGGGGGGCGTGGCGTGACGCGCAAAATACCTGATGGCATTTATAGAAATCTGTGATTGGCCACACCCAGCAGTGATGTCACAGTGTAGTGACACACCCTGCAGTTCACTTCTGCACCACTAGAGGTCCCTGCAGATTTTTTTAAAAACTTTAATTCTGCTTGTCTTCTTCCTGTCCTCATCATCCCCTCTGTCTTTTCTGATGTCCTTCTTCCCTCCTGCTCTCCTTTTCTGTTTCTCCACCTCTCTGTTAATGTTTTATTTCTCCTTCGTCTCTCTGTTTCATCCTTTCTTCCCTTTTCTCTCTTTTCATTCGTCTCTTTCTCTCTGTGCCTCCTCCATCCTGATTCTCTTTAACTCGCCTCGTTTTCAGCATCTTTCTGTTTCTTTTTCCAATATTTCTGTTCCTGTTTTCTTTGATTCTCTCCTTCTCCTCTTCCTCCTTTCTGTCCCTCACATATTTTCCATATTTTCCTCCATCTCCATCTTTCTTTTTTCTCTCTTTATCGTCATGCATCTCCTCACTCGCCCTCTGTCTTTATCTCTATATATATATCACTGCATCTCTCCATACATCCCTCTCTCTGTCACTGTGACTCATGCTCTCTCTCCCAGTCTCTCTCACCACATCTGGCTGCAGGAGGAGACAAACAGCAGATTAAGGAGCTGGACTGAACCAAAGCGCACTGTTTGGAGGGGTGACGCAGCTGCTTCACGACAGAAAAACACACAGCAATCAGGATTTTAGCACAAAATTTCGCAAAATTCCCTTTTTATTAATAAAAATGTTGGCAGGCTCGATAATAAGTGGATTAATCGATGGTGAATCGGTTTGATTGATCTCCTCTGATGGCTCCTCCCCCCTCCCCCTCGGGTGCGCAGTGGTATGGTCCAGATGGGGGGCTGGCTGTGGCGGAGCGGGGACAGACCGAGCCGAGCCAAGCCGCGGCAGGCTGTGTGTGGATGGGGGCTCTCAGGTCGGTGTCTCCGCTCTGGATTATTGTTTCGGGACGTTTGGACGAGTCTAACACCTGAGCTCAGACCTGCTGTGTGCGAGGAAGAGGAGCGGCAGAAGAAGAAGACGGAGGCAGGAGCAGCAGAGCGCGTGGGACTGTGGATTTAAATCACTGATTGGACTTTTTCTGCGCGTGTCCGTGCAGGTAGGTCCGGAGGATTCTGGGGGTTGTTTTAGGGGGTTGGGGAGAGGGGTGGGGGCTTTTCAGGTCCGGGTGGCAGATGTGGGGGTATCGGGGTGGAGGTAGTGGAGGAGGTGGAGGTGGAGGGGGGTGTATGTGTGTGGATGTTTGGGGGGAAAACGCCTCGCCTCCCCGCCGCATCACCGCTCCTCCGCCGCTCCTCCGCCGCTGCGCTCGGTGGTTTTTACGCGTGGAAATCTGCTGTTTTTCCTCGGGTTTCTTCCCACGCAGCAGCGGGACCGGGTGGGGGTTGATACCCCAGGTAGGGCTGCTTCCCCTCGGGGTATTCTGAGACACGTTCGGCCTCTGTCGGTGCACCGAGCGGCGCCTCGCGCTCTGCGTTTTTCCTCTGTTTCAATCAGTAAAAATCGGTGCGTAAATTCTGTGATTTGTGGCTGCAAACGTGTGTTTTGTGCGTGTGTGTGTGTGTGTGCGTGTGTGTGTGGAGGGGAGAGCGGTGGGGGAGGTGGAGGAGGAGGAGGAGGAGGAGGAGGAGAGGAGGGGGTCTGGGAGGTAGCACGGCTCCAGACGCCGATCCATTAAAGAAGAACAAAGGGGGGGAGGCGGCAGAAAAACGGTTAAAATCGCGGCCAAAACGCAGAAAAACGCGTGAACGCGTCGCCCCGCACCGCGGTGCTGCCCCGCAAAGCACGCACAGAAAACCCCCGTTTGTGTTTTTGTGAATCCGCCTTCATCCGTCCGTCCATGTGCCGGAAAGGAGCCTCCATCCTTAGACCCAGATACTGATCGATCCGGGGTTCTGCTCCTAACTGTTCGGCAGGTGATCGATTTCACTCCGCGAATGATCAGCTCCACTCACGGCAGGATGAAGGTTATCAATCAGAGATCCAGTCAGTTGTGTAACAGCTCCAAACTGAGCCGAAATCACATCAATCAATAAGAGAAATCAGCTGATGATCGATTTCGCATGACAGGAGATGCATTTAGATATCAATCAGTGATGTGATCAGGTGATCAGTAAACATCCTGATCAGTTTTTAATGATCAAACAGCACAAGGACAATAAAAAACATGTTTTCATATTGATCAATATCAATATCAACATGATCAGCTATAAGGATCAATATAAAAATGTGAGTCCACAGCAGTCACCTGCATGTCTGTAGGTGATCAATCATGTCATCAATAAGGGATGTGATCAGTTGTATGATAATGAAGGATTTGAATAATGCAGCAGCTCCACGTGTCCTCACCAACAGATGTTTTACTGATCAATGATCTGATAAATAACTTGATCGATCAGTTGAATCTGAATAATAATGGAGAAGAAATGGAGATTTATTTTTTTCATGCGAAGAAAATAACAAGATAAGCCCGATCAGCTGATCAATAATCAAACTGTCCCGTATTGATTCTGTGTAAATGTGAATAAAAGCACAGATTAGAGCACCATGATTGATCCATCAATCCTTTAATTGATCAGTTAATGGAAAGAAAATCACTTGGAAACTATTTTGATCATCAGTTAATCATTTAAATTGATCATTTTCTGATTTCAGTCGTGAAGATTTTCTTTTGTTTTTCATCTTTTATCTCAGATTATTTCTGTGTTTTGTTCTGTTGGTCGGACAGAATGATTCTTTTTCTTTTAGGCCAAAGAATTCGCCAATAAATCGAGAAACTATTCAGTAGAATAATCAATAATAAAAATTATCATTAGCTGCAGATTTAAAGAGGAAAATAACAGCTGCACAGAGAAAGTTACAGAATATTGAACAGATTTACAACAAATCAAGATTCTCAAACCAAATCAGATGAAAAGGAAAGAAAAAGAAAGTAATATTAATCAATGTATTGATTAAATAAACAACAGTCAACCAATCAATAAAGAATAAGAAGGAAAAACAGCAGAATAAATGATGAAGATGATGAGATCATAGAAACAGTGATGTGTTCTAGTTAGATGAACCTGATAGATTATCAAAAATGTGATCGATCAGTTTTAATAAAAGATGACGACCACTGTGTGTTTTTGAAATCATCAGAACGGGAGACGAGGAGGAGGAGGAGGATGGTGTGATGAAGAGACGTCTCACTACACACAGATTCTTCAGCTCTGCTCTCTTTAAAGGGACAGTTTGGGTTTTTTGAAGTGTGGTTGTTCCTCAGTCAGTGTGTTACCTTCAGATGGACGTCGACACGCCTCCAGTTTGTCCTGGTGGACGACACTAAATGCAGCTAAACATATTTTAGAAAAAAGTCACACACACACACACACACCTGCAGGTAACAAGAATCAATATCAGTTTAAGTGTTCCCTATATTTAGAATATTTTCACCCCTTTACCTTTCTGTCAGACAGACTTTTCTGACAGGAAACAGCTGTTTTATAAGCCAGATATTACTTTCTCCAAACAAACCAAACTCCATAGACAAAAACAGCAATTTTTACATCATGAAACACCTTCGATAATTGCCTCCATCTGTTAATTTTTTTTTGTTTGTGTGACATCTGTGTTTTAAAAGGTTAGTTCAGATTCACTGAAGTCACACAACAACACAAACAAACTAACAGATGAAGGCAGCAGCAGACCAACAACTCCTGGGTTCTGTCATGTAAAATTAGTGATTTTGTGAATGGAGTTTGGTTGGTTCACCGAGTGACGTTTGTCTAATGCAACAGCAGTTTCCTGTCAGGAAAGTCTTATCTGACAGCAGGGTAAAGTGTTGAAACTGTGCTAAATATAGCGTGCATTTAAAGGTAGAGTCAATAGGATTTGTCCAAGCTGTTCTTAAAAGAACATTTTGAGAAAATAGAGGCAGAGGGCTGCAGGATCTCTGTGGATTTTGCCACCACACACCTCTAGTGGGTCATATGTGATGATTGAAAGGGATTATATTAAATGAGTCTATACATTGTGGGGTTTTGTTGCAGATTGCAGGTTGCAGATTATTGGATAAGTATCTCATATAACTACACTTCAAATAATCTGAACTCTCCCTTTAAAATTTAGTTGAACAGTAGACTTTTATTGATGTGAGGCGTCCAGGTTTGTTTACTGTTCAGATACATCAGAATTATTCAGCACAGAAAAACCAAAAACTTTTAATATTTGTAATGAAACAGCCCCACCATCTAAGGGCTGCAACTAACAATTATTGTCTCCATTAATCAATTATTTGTTTGGTCTATAAAGATGCCACAAAAAGGGTGAAATATATCGATCGTCCAAGATGACGTCCTCAAATGTCTTGTTTTGTCCACAGACTCAAAGATATTCAGTTTACTGTCAGAGAGGAGGAAAGAAACCAGAAAATATTCACATTTAAGAAGCAGAAATCAGAGAATTTAGACTTTTTTTAATTAAAAAATGATTCAATGGATTAATTCATCCTGTCACAATCTTGTCAATTGAAAACTAGGTCCAAACATGTGAAAACAGGTGGAGCGCAGGGACGTACGTACTAGTGATCAATCTGGCAATAATTTTTCCACTGATCAATTAGCATTTACAGTAACAATTTCAATGTGATGATGGAAGCTCATAATTCCGACAGCTCTGATGTGACCTGAACGCAGCAGCAGTATATTGTGCGTCTTCATGCACAGATTGTAGTTTATTTATAAAAAGCTGAACGTGTGTGAGTGTGAGCTGATGTTTGGATCAGTCACAGCTCTCAGTAGCTGAGTTTACTGCAGTCTGTTAGTGACCTGATAAACACACGAGAGACGTGATGTAAACACTCCGACCAGCTGATTCTGAGTCTGTTTAAAAGATCTGCAGCAAACTGTCGGCGACGTGCTCGACGGACCGACAACTGTTGCTGCTTCTGATCAGTTTTTTTTTGCACTTTTTATCCGCTGACTGAAACATTTCAACACCTGTTGGATAGACGGTGATAAATGTGACTCAGACCTTCATGTTTTCCTCTCAGGATGAACTGTAATAACTTTATTGAACCGTTCATGTAGCGCTAACAACATGCTAACAATAACAACTATTTCCAACACAAAGAAATGGCTAAATAACTACAGGAGTTATTCTGTGCAGAATTTATCATTATTGATTTATTTGATCAAATCTCCAAAAAAGATCCTGTAGTTCAAAGCTTCTGAAAGTGATGCTTTTGCTGCGGAGCAAATGTAAAATAAAGCTACAGTGTTAGCATTAGCATTAGCTTGGTGTGGCTGATAATTGTGTTTATCAAATACATTAACGATCAATCAATCGATCGATTAATTAAACAACACCAAGTGTATTTTTCCCCTCAGTCAAAGTTTTATTTCCACAGCAACATGTTCCACGTTCTCTGACAGCATTGTATACACCTTTAGAAATAAAGGTGCTAACTAGAACCATATAGGGTTCTTCTGCTCGTCCCCGTAGGAGAAGCATTTTTGGTTCCTGTTAGAACTTTTTTTAATAAAAGTTATCTTGGAACAACCCAACATAAAGGGTTAAACCTAGAACCATCTGTGAAAGGTTTCACAAAAAACCCTTTTGTGGTGCAATAGTTTCACCTAGAACCCTGTCTGGAGGTTCTATCCAGAGCCTTTCTACCTTTCTTGCTAACAAGAATCCAACCGGGGGTTCTACTGGGAACATTTTTATATTCCAATGGTTTTATCTAGAACACATTCAGAAGGTTCTACTGAGATTGTTTTTTTATTCCAAGGGTTTTATCTAGAATCAAAACAGGGGGTTCTACTGAGAACTGCACAAAGAAGTCTTTCTTCTAAAAAAGGTTCTTTGAATTAAATGGATTCTCAATGGAACGCCTCGTTTTATAAAGAACCCTTGACAAACCATTTATTCCAAAAAGGGTTCTTCAGAAGCAAATAGTTCTGGGTAGAACCACAGCCATTCAGGAAGATCCCTTTTGGAACCCTGTAGCCTATGTAACATATAAAGAGCTACATGTTTCATGTTTATTTTATAGTTGATCGATTAAATTTTACTTGATCGTTGATGAATTGTCATTGTCCCGACTTCGTACCGTTAGCGTCTGAGGTGCTAATTCGTTGTTTTCAGCGTGTGGGTTCCAGCTCGGCGGTTGTTCTCTTGTTTCCTGGGTACTTTGACCGATGGAAGGACTTAAACCTGCAGTTTGCATCCTGTTGGTCAGACGAGCCTCAGCTGGTGTTTACTGATAATTAGCTAATGTTAGCATGCTAGCACACAACGTGGTAAACATTATACTTGCTAAACATCAGCTTGTCGTTGTTGTCACTGTGAGCATGTGAAAGATTCAGAGCCGCTTCAACACAACAGGAAATCAATAATAAAGTGCAGAGGTCAGAGGTCAGAGGTCACAGCTGTCAGGGCTCAGGTTACTGCTCTCATGTAGAAACTCCTCACTCTGGTTTCATTTTACACTCACATTGTGGATGTTGGTCAGTGAGGTTGTAAATAATGACATTTAATAGATGAAATGACTGGAGCTGTTTCCATCATCACTGTAAACTTTATTTTTTATTCATATACCTAAGGATCAGTGCTGGAGCTGCACGATATGTTAAAAAAAAATCATGTTGTCATTATTTAGACTGAAATTGAGATTGTGATATGTGATACGATTAGCAGGAATGATAAATAAAAATAAAACGTTTTTTTACATCTGGAAAACAAGAAGTTTGGTTCTGGTTCTGCGATTGAGATATTGCACTTGGCCATATTGCAATTGTTTTTGAAATTGCAGCTAATTGTGCAGCCTTAATCAGTGCTGTCAAACACAAGTCAGGAATGCAGCCTGATTGGTTGACATGCTCACCAAAGGGCTCATGGGATTCCCAGTGGGCGGCTAACAAAATGCTAACAGGAGGGATTTATTTTGGATTTATTTTACCACACCTCCAAAAAGACGATGCAGTTCGAGGCTGGATTTCAAAGCTTCTGAACGGGGTATTTTACACCAGAGACGACGTTATAAAGGTACAACACTTGTGCTAGCGTTAGCTTAATGTTAGCCTTTCCTGCTTTGAGACAAACCGCGTCACTTTTCCAGCAGTTGTGAAACAACAGATGAGACTATTCTTGGTGTTGAGAAGCTGCAGCGTTTATTAGCTGAACTGTACATTTGCTGCCACACTGACAACTGACTGCTGAGTTTAAGTTTGCTGTAACAGCATTCTGCTGCTCGCTCTCCTTAACTTGTGAGCTGCACACACTTACCTTCTTACTACTAAATCATACAGTCTCAGCCCTGTGACCAGTTGTTGCAGCTGTGTGGTTCACATTCAGTCGATAAATGATGTTTTCTCTTATTTGGTGGGTGTGCCAATCAGCAGCAACATGTACATAAACACATATGTGTTAAAAAGGCAGTGCAACAGAGTGTTTAAAGCACCACTGTCTGTGTTTAAATAAACCTGTTGCTGCGGTTTGTCGGGGCTGAACGCAGCCCTGATTTCTACTTTGATATCTAGTTCCATTAATGTGAGTTTTTACCTCTGAAGTGTCTCAGTTGTGTGTCTGATGCTTTTCTTTACAGTGTGCAGCAGGGCTGAAGAATTGATCAAAATCTGATTGAAATTGCAGCCTGGCCTCGGGCAATTTACAAGTTGCAGGAGTTGTAATATGTGTTAAAATTAAAATGTGTGTCAAACTGCCATTTTAAATGAGGTATCTGCAGAAATGACCTGGCCTTCAGATCCTTGAAAAATCACAAGAAAATGAGAATGATGTAAAAATGATTATTCCATCTAATATTGCAAACCATATCGCAATTGCAACATCAGCAAAAATTCTGGGTGCCATTAAAGGTATAATCAGTAGATTTTTCACTTCCTGTCTGTAAAGGCTCCAGAAAGACAGTTGATTGATGACTCTTGAATATTTTGTGTTGGTAAAAAATGTCCTGAGCGGCAAAATAATGAGAATATAAGAGGGTACAGGTGGAGGGCGGAGTCTCTGCAGATGCAGACACCACTACACACTTCTGATTGGTTGTGATAATTGAGAGGGATTATTTTTCCAGGAGTGTGTGCATCGATTTTTGGGGGAAAAATCCTGCAAAGTCTACCTTTAATTCACATGTTAACTAACATTTTCCAACATAGTACTGTTTGATTATTTTAAACATTCTGATAAAAGGTGTTTTTCCCATCAGTAGGTTGGTTTGACCTGTTCAGTGGAAACAGTTTGAATCAATATTTATTTTAATTGATGATAAATTAATTGATTTTGTTGGTGACGTGATAACAGTCAACTCCTGTTGGAAACTTTTCTTTGAAGCTTCGACTTGTTTCCATCCTGAGCTTCACTTTTCCTGCTGCACATTCATCACACATCACTTTTTCCATCTGTGTGTGAGTATGTGTGTGTGTGTGAGTGTGTGTGTGTGTGTGTGTGTGTGTGTGTGTGTCTCCAGTCTGTGGTCACCAGTATCAGTCTGGTCTCCAGTTCAGCTCCAGAGGGAGTTGAACCTTCGACCCTGCAGCCTACGAGCCACACGACACACTCTCTGTGTGTGTGTGTGTGTGTGTGTGTGTGTGTGTGTGTGTGTGTGTGTGTGTGCGCGTGCACATGCTTGTGTGTGTCTTCTCCAAAGCGTCTCCGTTAAATCTCTTTATTGGAAATCCATCACTGCTGCTTATTATGGAATATTGATCATATGCAAATGTGTTTGACCTTGTGTGTGCGTGTGTGTGTGTGTGTGTGTGTGCTTCATTATAATTCAGTTGAAATCAGGTCAACTTGTTACCTGCAGGTGTGTGTGTGTGTGTGTGTGTGTACATTGAATCTAAAGTACTTTGTCTTCCTGTAACACACACACACAAACACACATCATTGTTTATTAGTAGACAATTAGACTCAAAAATAAACACGCACACACACACACACACACACACACACACACACACACACACACACACACACACACACACACACACACACACGCTGAGTCAGTAATAGAGTCAGCGGTGAGGAAACGCTGAGTCAGCAGACAGAGAGACAGACTCTGAGATGATATTTTCAGCCTGCAGTGGTTCACCTCTGAGTCTGTCTGAAGCCCCGTTTACACCCACTAACATCTGGCTTTTGTCTTCAGTGTGAAACGGTCCAATCAGCATTCAGTCTCAGGTCACATGACCCTGCAGTAGTCACAGGTATTTGCGTTTATTGGCTCCAGCTCTAATTGCTAAGCTAAGTCCTATAAAGTAAGTCCTATATAGTTGATCTGTGTACAATGATGCAGATAAAAAACAAGAAACTTGTTTACCAACCACTCATTTATCTTCTCTCATCAGTCAACAAATACATGTTGGTCACCAGAATAATTTTTAATAAGTGCACCAGCTAATATAAAAGTATATTCATGTACCCTCATGTAAATCTTCTGCCTGCACATGTTTGTAGCTTCTATCAGTTTTGTCCTGTTCCTGTGATGCACACTGACTGACAAAGGGACCAAAAACTCACCTGTAAGAATCTGAGCTGACTGAGGCGTCTGTGACTGATGATTTAAATGGTCCACTTTCAGGCGGACGCCCTAATTTTCCAGTGACGGAAACATGAAACCTGAGCAAACTGTGGTTTTTTCATCTAAAAGTGTTTATTATGAGGCAACAAAATCAGGAAATGTCATGTTTTTCATCAACAAGAAACAGTGAAATGAAGCTGAAAACTGAAAGAACAAACATGAAAGAAACTAAATTTCAAACCTCAGAGATTCAGTTAGAAGCTACAAAAGTCCTGAGAGACTTTTAAAAACCTCTTTCTGTCCGTGTTTAAAAAAACCTGCAGATACGTGTAAAAACAGGATGATCGTCTGTCTGTCTGTGATGATGACGCTCTGTTGCAGTGATGTCATCTATCTGCTCAGGATGCGTGTGTGTGTGTGTGTGTGTGTGTGTGTGTGTGTGTGTGTGTGTTCAGATCTGACTTTGAGAAGAAGAAAAAGAAGCAGAGGAGGTTTGTGGTTGCAGGACTTGGAGTTTTCAGGCTGTTTCATCCGTCCAGCCACAGAAACAGCTGATTCATGGGACATGGAGGCGTCGCATGGACGGGGCGGAGCAGGTTCTTTATCTGCTTCACTTTGTGGTGTGTTTGTTGTCCAGCTGTGTTTTCTGAGGAGATTTAAGGCAGTAATGCAGTTGTTTCTGCAGGGTTTGGACGTGTCGGCTAAATTACCTGGAACTGAATTCATTCATTAGATGGTTTGAGCTTCAGGATCATGTGTACATGGATCTTATTTTATTTTTTAACTGATTGTACTTGTTTCTTACACAGAAATATGTTGTTTTTACCTGATGAAGTGCCGCGTGATGTCGGCACAGGGGGGCGTGGCTTCTGTTGTCAGTAGAGATGATAAACGTTTGCATCTTAAACACACAGAAACAGTGAGGTTTTGCAGAATGATGCTGATCAGTGAGGGTCGACTGTGTGACAGTAAAGTTTAATAACTTTCTCTGTGATCGATCATTTTCGTTTTCAATACAGCTGTTGTTGTTAACCTCGACATATGGCGCTAAAACCCGGAGCGGACTTCCTGAGCTGTGTTCCTGCTGTGATGGTGGACTGGATCAGACTGAACTCGGGCTGCACAGTTCAGTAAAAAAGTCATATTGTGATAATTTTGACTGAAATTGTGTTTGCAGTATGTAATATGATTTATAGAGATGATCTTTTCTTTTGATATTTTTGGTGAAAAGTTGTGACAATGTGATATTTATTGAATATTGAATAAAAATTGCGACTCGGTTCTGTGGTTTGGATATTGCACTCGGCCATATTGCATTTTCAATAATATTGCAATTAATAACTGTTTTGGGGTTTTGGGGAAAACAAAACTGACTCCTTAAGTGGATTAGAACTGCAACCGTTAATCGATTACTAAATTAATCACCAGCTATTTTAATAATCAACCAGTTTGAGTATTTTTTTAATACGTTCTGGTTTCTTTATTCCTCTCTGACAGTAAACTGAATGTCTCTGAGGACGTCATTTTGAACTTTGATCAACATTTTTTTTTACATTTTATTTACCAAACAACTAAAATGATGATCAACGGATCAATCGACAATTGTTACAGGAAAGACTAGAAAAATAGGTCCTTTTTCAACTGACAAGATTCTGACAAGATTCATTAATTTATTGCTCGTTTTGAGTCATTTTTCTACATCTAGTCATATTTAATTAATTAGCGAGGAGACTGAGGGTATAGAGCAGAAATGACAAGCCAATTATTTCTTTTCTACCTCCAAATAATTCTCTGATGGCTCAGTTCCATGTTAATAAATTAATATACAGAAACACACCATATAATCATACCTCCGGGGTTTTTAAATACCAGAATACCTTGATACCGTCCAAGTCTAGTTTCTATTTTAAAATGTGTGAGCGAAAGGAGCAGACTCATGATTTAATCAGTGTTGTTGAATGTCACTAATCCCTCTGATATGATACTTTTATTCAGAGTCAAATCACCTGCAGTGTTCACACTCGTCTGTGTTGAACCATCGCAGACACCGTACCAAACACACTGTCGGTATATGTCTGCCGCGTGGACTCATGTCTCGTTTCGTCCTTGATATCATGGTTAATAAACTAAGTTTCAAGTTATAAAAAGTTGTTTTTATTCACAGGAACATTTTGTATCATACCGACACCTGCTGACCTCCAGTCACAGTCGACTCGACTCAGCTGTTGTTTGAGTTTGTTATCAGTCTGACCGATGGATTAAATGTGTCTTTATAAAGTTTGAAACATTCCCTTTTTATCCACTGTGACCCTGAACGCTGCTGAAACACGGCGAGCAGCTCTGATCAGACCGAACCAATGAAACGTCTCAAATATTTGGACTTTTGTTCTCAGCGTCGACTCGTCAGGTTCGTTTTCTTTTCTCCAGAAAGCTGATTTAGAACGCTCGACAGTATCGGCTTCAGATGTGACACAACAAACACAAATCACACACACAGCGTTTTATCAGAGGTGACACACACACACACACACACACACACACACACACACACACACACACACACACACACTCAGGATGGGCCGAGAAACAGGCAGGAAACAATCAGCCGACACTCTTCACTTCCTCCCTCGATGCCTCCTGACCTCCGGCAGCTGTGTGTGTGTGTGTGTGTGTGTGTGTGTGTGTGTGTGTGTGTGTGTGTGTGTGTGTGTGTGTGTGTGTGTGTGTGTGCCCGCGTACACACGTGTGTACACGTGTGTTTGGCCCTTAGAGAGGTCAGGGTCAAATACATTCATGTGTGTGTGTGTGTGTGTGTGTGTGTGTGTGTGTGTGTGTGTGTGTTTCTGTAGAAGTGTTCAGGTGTGTGTTGTGTGTTCGTCCTTCAAACAGTCGAGTGTTCAGGGTGATTTTCTTTTCTTTTTTTTCCACATAAAACAGGCTGAAAATAAACATTTACTCCAGGAAAACAACTTAGGGATTTGAATAGAGGTTAAAATAAAGTAACATAAAATAAAAATCAAATAAACACGTATAAAATATTATTTGTTAGGGATGTAACAATTTATCGAATATTGCAAGTAAAAAATGTCTTATTACCGTACTGGACTGTGAGGATATCTACTGTGATATTACATGGTTAATTATTTTATTTTAATGAATTAAAATTTAATTTAATAAAAGTTTTTTTTACACATGTTGAGGTCATGGCTGCTGCTGTTTATTGTCTTTTTTCTACTTTTCTATTTATGCTGTTTTATCTGACAGTATTTGTCTTAATCTTTATTTATATTTTTAGTTTTATATTTGTTGTTATGCACCAACATCCTGCAGCAAATTCCTTGTTTGTGAAAACCTACTTGGCCATAAATCTGTTTGTGATTCTGAAGGTCTGAACTGCTTTGATCAGAAGTTGGAAGGCGCTCCACTCTCATTATCTTAAAGGAGAAATCTGTTTCATGTTTACTGTAATGAATCATAAAACGACCATGACATGTCATCAGAGATTAATGAAACATGTTAAGTTCAAATATTTTTCTGACATCAACTTTACTGTCCTCTTTTTCTATCCTGTTTCTATTCCGGGCTGGAATATTTTCTTTTGTTTGTTTCCCAGTTTTGCATTAATCAGAGTTCATATAATACCGAATGTTCACAGGATGAGTGTCTGTTTATGAGTCATAAGAAAACATTAATAATCTTTTAGAAGGAGTAACTGTTCAGTTGAACAAAAATGTTAAGCACTGTTACATCATCAAATAACTTTCTCTCCAAATCAACCAAACTCCAATCAGTCATTTTAGCTCACAGAACACAGGAGTTGTTGTTCTGCTGCTGCCAACATCTGTTAGTTTGTTTGTGTTGTTGTGTGACTTTGGTGAATCCAAACTAACCCTTAAAAACGCCAAAATCACACAAACATAAACAAATTAACAGATGAAGGCTGCCAGGTGATTGATTGTGTTCTGTGAGATAAAATTGCCGATTTTGTCAATGAAGTTTGGTTGGTTTGTAGAGAGCAATATTTGTCATGTATACTGGTGGTTTCCCGTCAGAAAAGTCTGTTTGACAGCAAGGCAGTGGTGAAAATATTCTAAATAACAGAGTAACAGGCTGAACTTTGCATTCACAGACAACTGACAGAGTTCACTACAGTATAGGACTGGTCCTGCACTCCTGCAGAGTTCCTGCAGAGCTTCTGCAGAGGAGGGGGTGGAGGGAAAAGACTTGCTTCAACCAGAGATCGTATATTAGAAAGGATTGCAACCTATTTAATATACAGTCTGTGGTTCCATCTTGTTATTTGGACCGCAGGATTCATTTGTGTATGCACAGTTGCAACATATTACTCCCTTACGTCTGCACTGGGACCACATGATGGTGGTTCAGTCCATCAGGGACTCGTCCAGCAGATCTGGTTTCAGTCCAAACACGTGCGGGTTCTGTGACCTGGAGAACAGCTCTGAATTCACGGACCCGGACGAGGCGTTCAGGTACGAGTCAGATGATCCTGTGAGAGCAGATTTTATGACTCTGGAAAGACTTTAGAAAACTCTGTTCATGTTTCGGAGTCAGCGAGCAGGAATGTGAGCAGCAGCGTTTGTTGTCGGTGCCAGCTGACGGAAAGTAAAAGTTTTAGTTGATTTTTTTTCTTTGTGTCGTAACCTGACACAGCGGTGCCGCAGTCTGTGGGAACAAGCTGCATTTATGCCACTGTATTAAAGGGATAGTTTGGATTTTTTGCGGTGTGGTTGTATGAGGTACTGATCCACAGTCAGTGAACTCATCCTGACCTACAGATCTTCTTCTCCAAACTCAAATGTCTCATCATCACGATTTTAATAGTTTCTTTCAGTGAAAATGCAATTGGGATGCAAAAATGTTAATTCCCATTAATCTTATCACATATTGCATTTGCAAATTTCAGTCTTCAGTGCTTCATGTTGGTTTATTGTTGGTTTATATTTGAACCATCAGTGAGGAGGCTGTTAGATTTCTTGAGGCTGTATTTTACAAACTCTGATGCACTTTTTTGCCCTCTGGCTTCTGGATTTAAATCTGTCCCCCTTGGTGACACGTTACATGACTAATAAATGTAATAATATAACTGAAAACCTGTTAATGATGTTGTTGAGTTGCTGCTGAAAGTAATATATTACTGTAGCACGTTACGCTACAACACTGTGTGTGAGTGTCTCTGTGAATGTGTGTCTCTTCTGTTTTAATCCTTCAGGGTTCAGGGTCAAATACATGTATGTGTATACATCCTGTGTGTGTGTGTGTGTGTGTGTGTGTGTGTGTGTGTGGCATCCCTCTGCAGCTGTTGAGCCATAGAAATGCTTTATGAACCAACAGGGACACATACACTCACTGTATGTGTGTGTGTGTGTGTGTGTGTATGTGTGTGTGTGTGTGTGTGTGTGTTCAGGGTGGAGTCTTTTTAGCCATTAAAGGACCATGACACACTCCTTTTTTTCCTTACTCATTAAGTACAGATCACACACAGTTTCAGTATTTAGATGAATTCCTCTCTGGAATGTTTAAACACATGTTCTCAGATCTGTTCTGTTCACTGTTCCACAGGAAGCTGAAGTACATGTGATTTGTGGTAAATGACGTGTAAAAAAAAAAAAAAAACAGCGGTTTGGTCCTTTTAAATGGAGACATTTCATCAGTCTCTCTTCTTGTCGTCAGTTCGGACTTTTCAGCGCAGACTTGACGTCTCAGCTCGACGTCTCCGTTTGCAGTTTTAAACCATTAAAGATGAAGTGAAGTGTGTCCAGTCTGCGCTCTGACTGCTCTCAGATCTGATCTGAGGTCTGCTCCTGACAAATATTTGGCTTCAATCATCACATCATGTCCAGCCCAGAGACTAAACGGCAGGACAGAGTGAACAGGGTGAAGTAGAGGAATGAATTCTTTAGTTTAATATCGTATAACTTAAGTTTCCAGCTCACATCCCTATTTAAAGAGACACAAACATAAGAAAAGCAGGCAAACATGTGGTACAGCTGCTGTGAACAGGGTCGCCGGCAAAATGTACACTATATGTAGAATATTTAGAATATTTTCATCTCTCACCTTCCTGTCAGACAGACTTTTCTGACAGGAAGTAGTTCTTAAATAAACTAAATATCACTCTCTCCAAACCAACCAAACTCCATAAAAAAAAACGCAATTTTACCTCACAATGCACAATTGACTGCTGTCTCCATCTGTTAATTCTTTGTGTTTGTGTCACTACTGTGTTTTAAAAAGTTAGTTCAGATTCACCAAAGTCACACAGTAACGCAAACAAACTAACGATGGAGGCGGCAGTAGACCAACAACTCCTGTGTTCTGTCAGGTAAAATTAATGATTTTGTTAATGGAATTTGGTTGGTTTCCAAGCCTAGCAATGTACTGCACTTAAATCAATATCAGTTGATCAAGTGTATGCTATATTGAGAACATTTTAACCACTTTACCTTGGTGTCAGACAGACTTTTCTGACAGGACACCAGTGTTTCATAATCCAATTATCACTCTGCAAACTAACCAAATTCCATTGACCAAAAACTGTAATTTTATGTCACAAAATATAGGAGTTGTTGGTCTACTGCTGCCTCAATCTGTCAGTTTGTTTGCGTTGTTGTGTGACTTTGGTGAATCCAAACTAACACTTAAAAGCTTCAAAGTCACAGAAACATAGACAAATTAACAGATGGAGGCTGTGATCAATCATGTGTTATGAGGTAAAATTGCTGTTTTTGTGAATGGAGTTTGGTTGGTTTGTAGAGAGTGACAGTTGTCTTATGTAATGGTGGTGAAGTGGTGAAAATATTCTAAATATAGCAAATACTTAAACTGACATAATTTTTTTAAGTTGATATTATATTTCACAATATTTATCAAGTATAATACCTGCAGTTCACCTCCACTATGGAACATAATAGATAAAAAATATACGTCTGAACTGTGTAAAACATCAGTGTGACATCAGTTCAGGTTCATCTCAGGATCTTTTTTTTTTTTTAATAAATGTATCTGAAACCTGCAGACACACTGAGGTGATCGCTGTATAAAAAGGGTCATTCTGTAGATTATTAAACCTGCAGGTTAACTGTGATAATATCAGATTTATATTCAAATTTTCATAATGTGCAGACACTCAGCTCCTGGATGACTGAGGTCAGAGGTCACAGCAGTGTGAGTCTGATGAGGACAGGAAGACAGATGAAGGTTTGATTTCTGGAGGAGCAGCTGACGGTCCTATTTTAAACCTGCAGTCTTACTGTATTTCCCCCACACAGACGGACCGGGACGACTAAAAGCTTCTTCTTCTTCTTCTTCTTCTTCTTCTTCTTCTTCTTTGTCTTCTTCTTCTTCTTCTTCTTCTTTGTCTTCTTCTTCTTCTTCTTCTTCTTTGTCTTCTTCTTCTTTGTCTTCTTCTTCTTCTTTGTCTTCTTCTTTGTCTTCTTCTTCTTCTTCTTCTTCTTCTTCGTCTTCTTCTTCTTCTTCTTCTTCTTCTTCTAGTTCAGACCTGGTTGTTGCATCTGAAAATAATTAATAATGAAAATAATAATTAGCTTCAGTCCTAATTCTGTGCTTTGGAACTTAAAGTTGATTTGATTTAAAGTTAGTTGGAAAAACATCTTTAAAAGTTCAGCTGAAATTCAAGTTGTGTCAACATGAAGAGGCAGAAGAACCGAAGACGTTCTCCTGGTGAAGAGGCACCACTCTGTGTTGTTGTTGGACAGTTTGAATGTGTGTTTGACTCGTGTGTGTGTGTGTGTGTGTGTGTGTGTGTGTGTGTGTGTGTGTGTGTGTGTGTGTGTGACTGAAACAGCAGCAGGGTTCAGAGTTTTTTCCCGCGCTGCTCTGGATGGACTTCACACGTTCTAAAATAGCTGCTGTTAATGTTCTCAGGTAAACGGGTTCTATTAGATGCTAATGAAGCCAGCAGAGAAGGTTCTCAGCTCCACGTTCGCACACAGAGCACGTCTGATTTGGACGTCTGAGACGTTCTGTCTCAGTCGGGAGATAAAATCCTGCAATGCGTGAAGTTTAAAGGACCATACCGGTGTTTTTGCATGTTTCAGCTCATTTATCACACAGTGTGGAGATTTTACATCAACACTGAATCACGTAGAGCATAAAAACCTGCTGTTGCTGCTCCGCTCACAAAACTCTCAGTCATGGTGGTTTCAAGCCCCTCCCCCTGCCAGTGATGCAACAGTAGCCATTTAACAGGGCGTCTGCAGGTCTTTAAGCTAAATATCTGAGAAAATATTCTGAAGTTAAGGTTCATTTATGAGGATTTTAGACATGTAGTCTTTCCCATAATCCTCTCTGATCTTCAGGGTGGAACAGCAGAGTTCCTCAGCTGATGAACTGGACTGATTTTTAGTTCATTGATCCAATATCAGCTCTTAAAATCGATCTTTCTGCATTGTTTTTTAATATATCCATGTGTAACGTTCAGCCTCTGGTTATCTGTCCATGTACAGAAACATGGGTGAGGAGATAATGACTGAATTTATATTTTCTGGGTGAACTGTCCCTTTAATCATCTAACCTACAGGTGGCTGCTGCTCCGGCTCAGTCGGCTCTCTAAAATCACTCCTTTGCTTCTTCTTCTTTGGTGACGTCCTGAAATACGTTGCTGCTGAACCGAACAGTGAAGCTCTCTGTCCTCACGTCTGTTGGTTTATCTTCTTTTTATCGAGTAAAATGAGCTCCAGGTCGCGTTCACTTGATGTGAACGTTTTGCCACCGTGTGATTTATTCTTAGAGGCTCGATAATTTGGTTAGATGGATCCAAAGTTCGCCTCCAAAATATTCATAATTTCGTGCCGTATCTTCGTGTTGCTGTTGGAGTGTAAAGCTTTTTATCGGTGAGAGTTTTTGTCTGGCAGAAGCTGGAAGTGAGAATTAATATTCATCTGTATGAAAAACTGAGGAAAATAATCACCACATTGTTTTTTTTTTTATTTCTGTTTCTTGGTTCTTGCTTTTGTTGGAGATTTTTCTGGCCTCTAAACGTGTCATTAGTGTCCTGGCTCTGGTTCATTTTTGTCACCAGCTTCATCCATGAAAAATAACGTCAGAAAAACATGTTTTTGGTGTGAATGAGATGTTTGCAGCTGGACAGGTTGTCCCTCACACAGACAGACAGATACTCTGAATATCAGATTTTATTCTTTTCATGCTGACTTTTGGAAATTCCCGTGAAAAATACTACAATCCCTTCATGTTGACAGATTAATGCGTTTGGTATTTATCTGCATCAGAAACATTAGGACTCAAATCAGATTTAAATCAGCTTGTTGGACCTGAAACAGACCGTCTCTGTTTTTAGTTTCTCGCCAAATTACCAATTAACCCTCTCCGCCTTAATTCAATTCATTAGAGTCAGAGCTCTCGTTCCGGTGAGAGCCAATCACAGCGGTCCAGTTAGAAACCGCTGGACTGATTTAATAGAGACAGAGAAATTAACGTTTACTGACCAGAGAGAAAACAGAAAAATCAAACCGGTTCTGCAGACTCTCACATTATCTATACCATCATCCAGCTCTGAATTACTCTGATTTCTTGTGTGCTTTTTACCACAGCCTTCTCTCCTGACCACAGATAACTGTGCGCCGTCTCTTAGTTAAAAGATCTTTTTGACTCTCGTCCCACGTTTTCCTTCACCGGGCCACTTTGCAGCGTATTCATGCAGCTCATTGCTCGACTGTGGATGGTATTACTGTCAGGGGCGTCCTTAAAACTCTCCACTCCTGCTGCATGAAATAAAAATGAGCCAACCGCTGAATCATAAAGTTTTGAAAAGGTTGAAAAACGAAGGTCAGAACAGAACACGGTTTCATTTTGTTCCTCACAGACTCTAAATGCTCGTCCTCCTCCAGTAAAACTCTTGTTTTCATGAAAAACTTTTTGATGATTGCACACAGATCAAGTGTAGAAAAGCTGCTGGAGTTTATGATTTATCAAAATTTAACATGATGCATTCAAGTACATGGAGCTCCGTTCAGTTCTGCTGTATTTCAAATACAACAAACTTTATTCAAATGTTAAAATGATCCGTAATAAACTCATCAGCTGTGAATAAAGACTCCGTTCACTCCCAGTCAATTGATTTTTATATGATTATGCAAAACTCATGCCAGTCAGCATCAGCACTCATTTTCATTAGAGATAAGAAGTAATATTGATACCTGATTGATCTGCATCATGTCTCTGTTCTTTATTTCTGATGGATGAAGTCCAGCTCAGTCTCAGTCTGATGTGACCAATCAGCAGTCAGTTGTTGAGCTCTGTACGACCGCAGCAGATAAATTTAGCCTCCAGTGCAGTGAAATGCAGCGTGACTCTGCCGTCAGTCACGGGAATAAACTTTGTTTAGATTTCCTGCCCGGCCTGTCAGTGCGGCGCTGATCTATAGAGAGGTCAGAGGTCATCAGAACCGTCTGATGAATGAGCTCCCTGTCAGTCCACGAACGGTTAACAGCTCTCAGTTTGTTTTCAATCCAGCGCTTTGAACTTAAAATAGGAAGAATCATCAGGGGATCATTTTCTGCTTTGGTCCGGAGAGAAAGAAGGAAACTACGAGCTTAAAAACAAAAACAAAATAAATTTTCTTTAATGAAAGTCATTGTGGAAATAAAATGGTCACTTTTATATGTACTAGTTATTAGCAGAATTACTGGTCAGGTCAAGTTTGCTGAAGATAAAGATTTTGGAAAAATATCGAATTGCAGTTATTTTGACTGATATTGTAAAGATCATTTTTCCATCATTATTCTTATTTTAATTGAAAAACATGTTAATAATAGTATGGTGTGGATTTTTTCTTTTTTCTTTTTTTTTTTGCAGGAATCTGTACCAATTTATTTTTACCCATTTTGCCTTTAACACATATTGCACCTCCTTTGATTTGAAAATTACAGGAAGACATATTGTGGTTTTGATAAAGTTTAAAATCCATTGTGCAGCTCTACCTGCTAACACTGAAAATCCACCATGAACAGATTAAATGTCCTAAAATGTGAGTTTTGAGCAAGAAGAAACAGTTGTTCTCGCGGTTCTTGCAGCTGAAGTTGAAGTTCTGAAATGATGTGAAATATTTTTTTAGCAGTGTAACGTAGAGCTGCAGTCTACCGACAAAAAATCTGGTCAGCTGAAACTTCAACCAATCGATCGGTCGATGTGGAAGAAAAAAAAACTCTGCACGTTACCTTATCATCCAGAGATAAGACAATAAATCACAGAACTCTTTGCACTTAAAGCTACTACAAGAAGATTTTAACAGGTTATGAAAGAGTCAGAGTTTAATCCTGATGCCTCTAAATGACACAAACCAGATAAACCAGCCACAGAGTTACGGTGAGTTGTGTGTCAGGCAGCTAGAAAGAAGCAGCAGAAGATTCTGAATAAGAAGAATAATCATTTATATTATATTTTATGTTTATTAAGATGGAAACGCTTCTATTCTTGTTTACAGGGGCCTCCAAAATCGACAAAAAATTAAAAGTTCCTTGTAGCTATAAGATCCAATAATCCAGTGTGCTGAGTAAAAACAGAAGCCGAGGCTGCAGAACATGGCCAAGTGCAAGATCCAAATCACAGAACCAGAACCAAATCACAGCTTTTTTTGTAAAAGGAAAAATGTGAGAAAACAGCAATCCTGTTCTCCAGATGAAAGAAAACATGTTTGTTTGGTTCAGACCTCAATAAAAAAATCACATCATCATGATTTTAATAATTTTTTTGTGAATATTTCCACAAATCATATCGTAGTTTCAGTCAAAATAATCTAAATGTGATTCTTTTACCAAATCGTGCAGCGACCTGCGTCCACATCCAGCAGACACAGAACGACATCATGATTTGGAATGATCCAATATTCACCCTCCTTTTACCTCTGATTTGGTCTCAACCATCTTGGTTGCTGGGTTTTCTAGAACATATATGGTGATGAAAACAGCTGAGCCTGATGGGAAATGTGCCAAAATCCAAAACTAGCAGCTAAAAGAGGCTGAAAAGCTGCTGCAGAGCTGCAGAGATGTTGATGATCAAAAAAAAAACTAAATTCATGAATGCATCTTTTCAAACAATCATATCTTGTAGCTTCATCCTCTAACAGCTGTTTGTTTAACTCTGTCTGCCCCCACAGAGCCAACATGGCCGCCGCTGTAACCACGGAGACTCTGTTTAGACGTTCAGTGTCTCTGGTTTCCATCAGCTGATCCATTAATAAAAAAAAACTCCAACCATCACAGAGTCATGTGATTAACAGTGTTTCCCTCTAATGAAATAACAGTTTGATCGACTGACGATGGTGAATATACTACTACTGCTGTGTGTGTGTGTGTGTGTGTGTGTGTGTGTGTGTGTGTGTGTGTGTGTGTGTGTGTGTGTGGTCTGAGACCTTGTGGTAATGACAGAGGCCTAATAGATGGGCTGTTTAATACACTCACACACACACACACACACACACACACACACACACACACACACACACACACACACACTCTCACACACACACACACACACACACACACAGAGCTAATGGAGCAGTTATTTCTCGGCCTGTTGCCGTGGAGCTTGTTGCTAACATCAACAACATCCTGATAATGACCATCCAATGACATCATCCCAGGCTGACATGCACCAAGCCAAAAAACAGTCCAACACACAACCTCCTGAAAAAAAAAATCTGCAAATTGTCCTTTAAACACTTTGGATGAATGATGTTAAAACATGCTAGCTGTTTCCCCTCGTTTCCAGTCTTTATGCTAAGCTAACAGCTGTCAGTTAAAAACACATCTGGATTCAGTCAGAGAGAGAGGGAGAATGTGTTGTTATTAGGAGTGTAAATGATGTGATATTATATTGATATTTGACAACAATGTAATATTTGCTGATATCTCAGAATCATCCATGATATGATTTTGATTTGATTCATACAGTATCATCTGCACATTTACAGAACAGCCATCACTCTACTTTTCTGCTTTTGTCCATAAAAACAAGAAAGAACACAAAGTTAGCAGAGGTTAGCGTCCTGCAGAGTGAGACGGTCAGCCAGGTTCCTCTTGTTTCCTGAGTATTTTATCTCGTAACGACACTTTTGCACACAGCAAACACAGCCTCGTCCAAAATATTCCAACGCCGCTGATTTTGTTTTGGGCGGGACATAAATCTCCTCATTGTCTTTGTCTTATCTGATTGCTGTTACCTGCCAGGTGCTACTATACATGCTTTGGAAATTTCAAAATAAAGGCATCTTTAAGATGATGATATCTGATCGTTGATGATTGATACATTGATCCAGATCATTGCTGGTCAATATGTCAATATCACATTGTTATGATGATGTGAGTCTAGATGTGATGTTATATTTTGGATCTGGTTTTACGGTCATATGACATCATCGTGCTGTGTGCAGTAAAATAATGTGATTTAAAGAAGAAGTATTTAGCTCTGACAGGAGAGGAGAAGGTCTCCACCTCTCCTCCTCCATCCTTCCTTTCTTCTATTAAGTGAACATGATGTCAGCGTTGATGGGAGCAGCAGTTTGTAATTAACCTCCTCAGTTTGGTGAAGCAAAGAAGCTCCAGGAGGAGGAGAAGCTCAGATTTACAGAGGGACAGTGAAGTCACAGTGCTACAGGGTGTTAGCGTGTTAGCGTTGTAGCTGGTAATAGCACAGTCAGACAGTTTACAGCGGTTTGTAATTACAGAGGCGGCTGCAGTAAAATTAAAGTGGACGTATTAAAGCAGCACAGTGGTTCACAGTTCACTGTGTTTATGTAATTACAGGAAGTGACACAACAATCAGACCAAATTAGATCAGACTCTTTGTTACTCCAACACCAGATTTACTGTCTGATTCAAGAGGAGAGTCGCTCTCAGTGGGAGAATAAAGGCACAGTCTGTCATTTTTGACCACATCAGGACAGAAAAAGCATATTTCAATCAAATATTCTTTAAACTTCATAGTTTTTTTTTACATATTTTTTCACTTTATTGTTAATTTTCCATTTATGCTTCTTGACTTGCAGTTGCAAGGAGTTTATTGTCCATTTATTTGTCCATTTTTGATCACATATAAAACAGTGTTTCACGTTTTTGCTCTCACTGTATAAACAGAGGTGAGACACATCTCTCCCGTCTGAATGTTGACTCTTTCTCGAGCTTTCACGCGTAACTTTCATGTTTCACTTCACGCCGACGCTGATAAGACGTCCTGAGAAGAACAGGTGAAGTTTATCTCGTCCTGTAACAGCTGAGGGACGCAGCTGAAACATGTCCAGAGGAGACAAAAGTTCACACTGTCTTTACTCAGGGAGAAGTACAGATACCTGAAAACTCTACCACAGTACAGTAATGAAGTATTTGTACTTGGTTACTTCCCACCTCTGAACACATATAGACAGGAGTTCCATCTGATTGTGGTATTAGCGGTGTTGTTGTGACTGAAAATAAAGTTTCTCCTGAAGTGAGTTTCTCCTCCGTCAGCCTCTGCGCTCATCACATCTGTTCCAAACTTTACTCACTAGCAGAGATGGAAACACGACTAATTCACACTTTACTCTTTTGCAACACCTCATAAGTTTGCCTCAGACTCTCCTGACAGTTAGATGGTCACACAGCTTGTGTCCGTGTCCAGCTCTCCTCCGTCTCCTCCGTCCATCTCTCCATCAGACCACCCCGGAGCTCTCACCACCCAAACCCACCCTGCAGCCCTCTGGACCAGGAAGCTGCAGCACAATGTGTCTTTGTTGTGTGTTTATTGGAGCCTGTGATTCAAACAGAGCCTCAGTCACAGAGATGGAGGGTGAGGAGGGGGTCAGAGGGGGTGAGGAGGCAGATGGAGGTGATGGAGGAGGGGAGGTGTTGGGTTATGACTCCTGGTTGGGTGGTGGCACAGCAGCTGGGTGGAGTCTGAACTGTAAACTGTTTGATTCAAAAATAAACCGATACAGGAATTAAAAAGAAATCTGAAAATATTAAAACAAACTGTAGAGATGCAGATAAAATATTACAAACAACCACAAAATCATTGTGATTGGCTGCTCCACCGGAGCGTGCATTGCTCTGATTTGGTGTTGCACACACAAACAGACGATGATGGTGCGTTCAGGCGTCAGCGTGGAGAGTTTGGACACTATCTGGAGGTTAAATCAAAAACACTCAGAAGGAAAACTGCACTGTACAAATTTATTTTGTTTAAGTTTGTTAACTTTGTCTAAAAATCCTGTGAATGACAGCAAATCAGATGATTTAGTTCACATTTATTCAGATTTTTCCAGTCCTGTACAGTAAACATGTGTGTCAGGGATTTAAGATTTTTGTTGTAGACGATGAAACTCTGAAGATTTGTTTGTGAGTGATCGTGTCGAGAAGGGAACCCTAGAAAGAACCAGGAGTTTGAAGCGTATCAGCAGTCGTACAAAGAGAAAACCAAGACTGATTTTATTGTTTTTGTGTCTGAATGACTTTAAAGCACCTCAGAGGAGAGGGAAGTTCAAATTAAGATCTTGTCCCAGTCTTTCCTGTTTCTCCTGGACATTAAGGAGCTTAGTTTAAGACCAATATGAGACAGTTTCTTGTACTTCTTAAACTCGGCTTCTCCTTCATCTCATCTCTGATTTGAGCCAAATTTAAGGTTTTAAAATGTTCTTTTTTTTTTTGTCTTCCTGCACCGATCTTAAATTTGACTTTTTTAGTAAAGACAACTGTGAGAACAGATAAAATGAGACTTCTATTTGACCACTGAGACAAAATTTAAGATGTCATTTATAAGACAGATCTCCCTGTTATCTGCAGAGCTGATTAGCATTTTCATGTAAGAACTACTTTCTGTTTCTGGTAGAAAAGTAGTTCCAGTAGATTCTACAGCAGGAAGAAAGTCTATTTTTTGTAACCGGGTCAGGATTTCTGGCTTTGAATTTTTTAAATGTATTTATTGATTTATTTTTTTGAGCTTTTGGCACCACAAGCTGAATGACATCTATTTCTGTTGTAGAGAAGGCAGATATCTCTACAGCTGACATCTACAAAACTCTGCAACTCACACTAAATCAGTATAAACAGATAAATAACACGACAGACGACAGAAAAATCCATCGGTCTTCATCTGTCAGGTCTTGGAGGTGACGGTTCCAGCAGGGGACCCCAGACATCCCGTTCCCCAGCTACATTAACCAGCTCTGACTGGGGGATCTTGAGGTGTCCTGGGCCAGGGTGGAGATATAATCCCTCCACCTGGTCTTGGGTCTGCCCCGTAGCCTCCTCCCTGCTGGACGTGCCTGGAACACCTCCAGTGGCATCCTTACACGATGCCTGAACCACCTTAACTGTCTCAAACTGCACAAAGAAGCGGCGGCTTTATTCCGAGTCCTCCTTCTCATTCTGTCCCTAAAGGAGACGCCAACCACCCGCCTGAGAAAATCCATTTCAGCCACTTCTATCTGTGATCTCATTCTTTCGGCCATGACCCCTTCATGATCCACAGGTGAGAGTGGATTTTCCAGTAGATCGAGAGCTTTGCCTTCTGGCTAACATGAAAATATGTATTTTTTATTTTGCGTTAAACTGTCCCTTTAAATAATCAGTTCTTGAAATAACAGTGAGATCTGAAATAAATCGTGTTTTCTCATAAATAAGATCCTGGATTTGATCAAATTAAAGTCTCGACTTGACAAACAAAACAAAAACCAGAAGGCTTCTAATAAAATAAATGAGTGCAGCTCACTGCTGTGAACATTCACAGCTAACAGATCCTGCTCCTGTAGCTACAGAGCTGCTGTACAAGGTTCAAGGTTCATTTATTTGTCATCTTACACACAACCAGATGATAGTTGTGGATCCTGTATGCTTTTCATAAAACATAAATTATATAAATGACTAAATAAGTCATAAAATGAAATCTGTTTTTATGGTTGAGTGCAGTCTGACTCTGGATGAGCTCATAAAGAAGGAACAGCGCAAACTAATCTGGCGTTTTCTCCCAGACTAAACCTTTGTGAACACATCAGCAGCTTCTGGTCGGCATCTTGTTAGATTATTAGACTATTATATTATTTTCATTATCACTTAATCTGTAATGGTGAAAAATATTGATCAAGTCCAAGACAAGAAGATATTTCAGTTTACTGTCAGAGAAGACTGAAGAACACAGAAAATAGTCACATTTGAAAACTTGAAATCAGAGAATTTGAACATATTTTTATTATAAAAATGACTCAAAATGATTAATTTATTATCCAAATAGTTGGTGATTAAATGAACAGTTTGTTAAATAATTTATTAATCGATTAATTGTTGCAGCTCCACATTTATAGATCCATTAAATTTGAGTTTGGTTGCATTGAATGATGAACTTTGGCCAGCTTTTAGTGTTTGTTCTGCAGATATTTTAGTTTTTCTGAGAATCTCTGCAGGTGTAACGACACTCTGGATGTGTGAACAATATTTATTTACAGGTTGGAAACTTGTTGGCCGTGAGAAAAAAACGGGCCGTTATCTCACCTGTCAGAAATATCTGAACACCTCCTCACCTGCAGGGAGGAGGCACGCAGGAACCTTTACTCTGATTGGACGCTTAAAGTTCTGGTCTGAATGATGCAACATGAGCGCAGTGTTAGCTTTTCTTAGCAGTTAGCTTTTCTGTCTGACCCCCACACACACAGACACACACACACAGACACACACACAGACACACACACAGACACACACACAGGCTGTGGTTCAGCAGGGTGATGGATGGTCCACTGAAATCGTAGTCCAGTTAGAGAAACTCGATCTGTCTCCTCTGTCTGCCCAGCTGTCTGTTGTCTGCACACACACACACACACACACACACACTCTCTCTCTCTCTCTCTCTCTCTCTCTCTCTCTCTCTCTCTCTCTCACAGTCACACACACACACACACACACACACACACACACACACTCACACACACACACACACACACACACACACTCTCACACACACTGGTCCATCTGTCGACCTCTCCTCTCTCTGGTCTCCCCCTCAGCTCAGCAGGCTAATTAACTAATGTGCTGATCTTTCACTGCCTCTTTGTGTTCCTGAGTGTGTGTGTGTCTCAGAATGTGTGTGTGTCTCAGAATGTGTGTGTGTCTCAGAATGTGTGTGTGTGTCTCAGAATGTGTGTGTGTTTGAGTGTGACACAGGGTTAATTGTTGGACTCAGCTTATTGTACCCCTCTGCTGCTGGAGTAAAAACTTTATTATCCTTCCATTCAGAAAACAGCGTTGCCTTCTTCTTCTACTGTCTCATTAGAGGCAGTCAGTCGGAGCTGAACTGGTCATGTGACTGCAGCAGATATTCTCATCACTGTCACTGGAGATGACACAGTGTTTGACACATGAAGAGTTAATCAGTCACCGTGTGGAGGATGCGTTTAGACCACTTTCTTCTTCTTCTTCTGTTTCTTTTTCTTCTTCTTGTGTGTTTAATGAAGCTGCCGAGTGGAGCTCAGACCTCCATGTCTGTCTGAAGTCGTGTTCTATTTGCAGAACGTAAATTACACACTGACGCCATAATTAACAAGACGGGGCAGTTTGTTTGTGAGGACTCATTAGAGCTGTCAGCTACTGTTCACATGTTCGAGCTGCTGCAGAGGAGAAGCACCTTCATCACAAACTTTTCATTTCACTGTCAGTTATCAGTCAGGATCATTTAGTCTGTGACGTGTCACAACGTCTGAGGTGTTCATGTCTTGTTTTATCTTTTTTTCAGGAACTAACATTAGCCTTGGTTAGCAGTTAACTTTTGTTATCATCCCAGGAACTAATGTTAGCCTTGTTTAGTTGTTAGCTTTTGCTACAATCCTGAAAACTGACGTTAGCCTTTGTTAGCAGCTTTTGTTACCATCCCATGAGCTAACCTTGGTTAGCAGTTCACACGTTTCTTATGGCTCCACTACAGCTAACTTTGTAGTCATTCTGTTTAAATAAATCAGACACTTTTGTTGTGTTCAGTGTTTGTTTGTGTGTGAAAAGTGTTCCTCCTCTGTTTGGTCTGAATTGTGTTACTGTTGGATTGAACTGCTCTGTAACTGTCACTTGTGGAAACTTTGCAGCTATTTTACCATCAGTTTGTTGATGTGTCTGTTAGCTCTTTCATGCTAAGTTGGAAACATTCTGAGTTCATAATGGATGGTGGAGACAAAAAGGTCTGTTTGTTTATAACTCATTCATGTTCAGCTCCAGACGGTTAAACACACTGGACTTTGACAGTATAACACCGGGCCTGTCCATTAAGGTCGGGTTGACATTTGTTGTAAAGCGGCAGTCAGAAGAAATGTGAGTGAAAATAAACTACAGTGTGTGTGGTCGTGGTAATGAGGGAACCGTGTGGTACACGAACGCAGCATCAAACTAAAAATCCAGCAAATGTCAGAGATGTTTGCAAAGAGACGAGGAATAAAATATCAGATTAAAGGAAAATGAATCCGTCTCTGACAGACGAGGAACTGATCCTTGTTTGTTTCCATGTTCAGTTTCTCATATTCTCTTTTATTGATTAAAGTGTCTGAGCTGAAAACCAGCATGCTGATATGAGGCGCTGCTACAGTCGAGGGTTCAATTCCCACTGGGACGCCAACGCTGACAACGTGTTCAGGAGGCGTTCTTAATGCAAAACCTGCAGCGAACGACCACAAACGGAGGAAAATCCTCCATTTTGTCTCGTTCACAGCTGCAGAGAAAGATGAAACGGATCTGTGGTGTTAGTGTCGAGTGACGTTTCACAGAGTTTTTAGTGGAAGCATTATAGATGTGTGTGTGTGTGTGTGTGTGTGTGTGTGTGTGTGTGTGTGTGTGTGTGTGTGTGTGTGTGTGTGTGTGTGTGTGTGTGTGTGTGTGTAATGGAGCTGTCAGTCAGATGTAAATGGAGTAGAAATGGCTGCCAGGATGAGAGTGAAGTTTCCATCCAGCTTGGTGTTACTGGAGCTGCTGAAGCTTTATGAGAGAATCAGTGAGAAGACAGACGGAAACAGATCAATAACTCTATCTGCCTCGATCACACACACACAGTCACACACACACACACACACTCTCACAGAGCTAATCTCTACACTCGCTGCTGCTATCAGAGCTTCTTGTAAATAATAGCCGGTTTAAAGCTCCTCATCAGGCTGGAGGTGAACCTGACAAACAGTTCAGAGTCTCATAAATCTGGAAAGTCAGAATTTACTAGAATAAAGTCGGGACTAAAGTAGATTAAAGTTCAGGAGTGTTCACACTGACTACCAACACGCCCCTGTAAAAACATTTGGAATGTGTCCTTAAAAACCAATCGACAATACAAATATAAATTAAAAAAAAAAAGAACAACAATCAAACATAAAACATCACAGGAAGTAATGTTAGCCTTGGTTAGCAGTTAGCTTTTGTCACCATCCTAGTAACTAACATTAGCCTTTGTTAGCAGCTTTTGTTAGCATCTCTGGATTTAACATTAGCCTTGGTTAGCACTAAGCTTTTGTTAGAGACGTGTAGCTCATCACATGGATAAATGATGTGTTTTCAAATGTCCCCAACAGGCTCCTGTAGCTGACTGTGTCTCTGTCTGTCTCTCTCTGTCTCCACAGTCATGTCCCATTGAAGCTGACTCTTCATCAGACCTGCAGCCAGCTCTTCTCTCCTCCTCCCCTCCTCTCCTCCTCCATCCCTCCATCCTCTCCTCCTCCTCCTCCTCTCTCTTTCCACCATGCTCCCCTCCTCCTCTTCCTCCTCTTCCTCTCCTCTGTTCCTCCTCCTCCTTCTCTCCCTCCTCCTTCTCTCCTCTCCTCTCCTCTCCGCCCCGGCGGTTCCTCCCCCTCCCTCCGTGGCGTCGGGCAGGGCGGTGTACCGAGCCTTCGACACCTCCCTCACCCACCTGACGGTCCACCGGAGGACAGGTGAGGTGTTCGTCGGCGCTGTCAACCGCGTGCTGAAGCTGTCGGCCAATCTGACGGAGCTGAGAAGTCATGTGACCGGACCTGTGGAGGACAATGCCAAGTGTTACCCTCCGCCCAGCGTCAGGGCCTGCGCCCACAGGTCTGTCTGCTGCACCAGTCTGTCTGTGTCACCTGTCTGTCTGCACCTAGCTTCTACACTTGTCTGTCTGTCTCTTTATCTCCCTGTCTATCTGCATTTGTCTGTCTACATATGTCTATCTCTTCACACCTGTCTCTCTACACCTGTCTGTTTGTTTACCTGTCTGTCTACACCTGTCTCACTACTTTACCTGTCAGTGTCCTCATCTGTCCATCTGTCTCATTGTTTACCTGTCTCTCCAATTATCTGTCTGTCTGTCTGTCTGTCTGTCTGTCTCATCTTTATAATGCCCACCTATCCGTCTGTCTCACCTGTGTAACGGCCCACCTGTCTGTCTCTCTCTGCCTCAGACTGGAGATGTCAGATAATGTCAATAAGCTCTTACTGGTGGATTATACTGGGAACAGACTGGTGGCCTGTGGCTCCATCTGGCAGGGCGTCTGTCAGTTCCTCAAACTGGAGGACCTCTTCAAACTGGGAGAGCCGCATCACCGCAAAGAGCACTACCTGTCTGGAGCCAGAGAGGCTGATGGGATGGCAGGTGAGCTGGGCTGAAGGGGGTGGAGTCACATACACCTGGGCAGGTAGACAGTCAAGACAAAGATTGTGTGGGACGGAAACCAGCAGCAACAGTCCCCAAGACTGTCAGTTAATTTTTATTACAGACTGTTTTCTGCTGACCACAATTTATCTTGTGATTTAGCTAAGCTAGCTGTTTCCCTCTGCCTTCAGTCTGTGCTAAGCTTAGCGAAAGACCCTCTGGTAAAAACACCAAACATGACATTAGATATCTGAGTTGTTTGTTGCTAACGTAACAACAAACACGCAGCAGTAGCTATACTAACTGTGTCTTATACTGGCTTATAGCATTCTGAAGTATTACTCCTCCTATACTTAAAAATTATACAACAACAGCATGATATGTTGATTTGTTCAGTAAACTATATAGTTTACATGTTATATAACATGTCTGACATTTGGACCAAACTCCTTTGTTCACTGTTTTGTCCCTCTGAGTTTAAACTCTGAAACCTGTACAAAGAGAGGTCTAGGATGTGTACACTATATTTAGAATATTTCTGCCACTTAACCTAACCTAAAATAGCTGAAATACTGCTTTCCAAACCAACCAAACTCCATTCACAAAACCAGTAATTTTACCTCAGAGAACACAGGAGTTGTTAGTCTACTTCTGCCCCAGTGTGTTAGTTTGTTTGTGTCACTGTGCGACTTCAGTGAATCCAAATTAACCTTTTAAAACATGGGAGTCACACGAGCAAAAATAAATTAGCACATGGAGGCAGCCATTGATTGTGTTCTGTGAGGTAAATTTGCTGTTTTTGTCTATGGAGTTTGGTTTGGTTTGGAGACCAGACCACTTTAGATAGGAGTTGTTAGCAGGTGTATTTGTTAACTTTTTGTGGAGTTAAGCTAACAGTTTCCCCTTGCTTCCAGCCGTTGTGCTAAGACAGGCTAAATGTGCTATTACTTTGAAAACTGTTAAAGGGACAGTTCACCCCAAAATCACAAATACATATTTTTCCTCTTACCCGTTGTGCTCTTTATTTAAAATCTTAAAACTGTCTGATTTTCTGCTGTTTTTCCCTGCAGATTCATCTTTGTAAAGCATGTTTTAAGGAATAATATTTCCTGCTCTCACCTTTGAGGTCTCAGAGTGTAAATTCACTGCTGTTATATTTCCTACAGTCAGATTGTCTTCTGTCTGTTCTCCACAGCTTTAAATTCAAAGACATTCAGCAGATTTTATGTGATATCATGTCAAAGTTTTGGTAATTTCGATGTTAAAAAGGAAAAACAAAGCTCCAGTGTTTCCCCTCCACTCTGTTCCTGACAGGCTTGTAAAAGCTTTTCAACCTGCACGTGTCAATCATGTGTCAGGGTGTCACAATGTTTTGCAGGTTTTTATTCAGAATCAGCTGCTGTAGTTTTTTTAGTCAGAACAAAAAAAAAAAACTGAATGAAGACTGTCGGGACAAAACAGCACATGATTGACAAGCGCACTTTGTCAACACGTCTCATAGCAGATCTGTGAAACACAGGCTGACACACCACACAGGAACTGTTTCTCTGATCTGATGGCACTTACAGCGCTGTGATAGAAGTATTAGTTAAATATTAAACTCCTAATTTTAAACTGGAACAGCCTCTGTGGGACACCAGCAGAACCAGTGACACCCCAGTAAAAAACCTGGAACCTGCAGCTCCTCAGAAAATGAAAACCTGTAAGACTTTAAGGTTCTTCTTGTGCAGAACTGAGAAAAATTACTTTCAAGTTTTCTGGTACTTGAGCCAAACTTGTTTCTACATATTAATGTTAAACTCTGATTTGACCTTTGACCTTATTTGGAAATTCCTATATTCTGCCTTTGTGGAGCGTACCAAAAATATTGGATCATACCAAAGCAAAAGGCAGAAACTTCCATTTGATCTGATCACTTTATTCTAATAAAATAAAATTTTAAATATAAAAGGCAATATGCTGCAACAGAAAAACATGGAAACAGGTGGAGGAACCAGACAAACACCTGCGAGCTTCATCTGTTTTCACACCGGTGAATTTTTACACTAACTGATTAGTTGTTTGGTTCATAAAATGTCGGAAAATGCTGAAAAATTGATCCTGTCACGATCTTTTCAGTTGAAAAACGGATCCAAACATTTGATAACAGGTACGCTCAACCTGTTGGATCTGTTTTTCAACTAGTGATCAATCTGGGGATAATTGATCAGTTTTGTCCTTAAAATATCAGAAAATGTTAAAAAATTTATTCTGTCACAGTCTTATCAGTTGAAAACTAGAGCTGTAAGAAGCTGATTGGTTCGTTCAGATGGAGGGAGTGGTCAGATCAGAAGTATCATGTCATGACTCTGACTCTCCTCTCCAGGTGTGGTTGTTGGCGAGGACGACTGGACGGCCGACCCAAAGAGGAAGAAGCCTCTGAAGGGCGGCAGCCGCCTGTTCATCGGCGCCGCCATCGATGGAAAGTCAGAGTATTTCCCCACGCTGTCCAGCAGGAAGCTGGTGGCGGACGAGGAGAGCGTCAACATGTTCTCGCTCGTCTACCAGGACGAGTTTGTCTCCTCGCAGATCAAGATCCCATCGGACACGCTGTCCCTCTACCCGGCCTTCGACATCTACTACGTCTACGGCTTCTCCAGCCGCACCTACGTCTACTTCCTGACTCTGCAGCTGGACACGCAGCTGACGCAGATGGACGCCGGCGGCGAGAAGTTCTTCACCTCCAAGATCGTCCGGATGTGTTCCAACGACACCGAGTTCTACTCGTACGTCGAGTTTCCTCTGGGCTGCACCAAAGACGGCGTCGAGTACCGGCTCGTTCAGGCCGCCTACAAACAGAAACCAGGGCGGCGGCTGGCCCAGGCGCTCGGCCTGTCCGAGGACGACGACGTCCTCTTTGTCGTCTTCTCACAGGTGAGTCACCGCCAACATCCTCTGTCCTGATTGGACAACTTTTATCTGATCTTTTGTTTTCTGTCTTTCTTCCTTTCTCTCTTTTTGTCTTTTTCGTTCAATTTTCTCTGATTGTTTTTCTTCTTTTTTCTTTCCTCCTGTTTTCTTTACTTTTTCTGTGATGTTTGTTTTTATTCTTTAAATCTTTTTCATTTTTTTGTCAGTCTCAGTTGTCTCTTTTGCTGTGACCTTTCTGATTTATCTCTCATTTGTCTACAAGCTGTCATTTCTTCGTTGTTTTTGTGACAGTGCGTTGCCTCTCCGGGCTTTGATTCGACGCCTCTCTGACTCTGTCGGTGGGTTTTCTGTGTTTTCAGGGTCAGAAGAACCGTTCGAACCCTCCCAGAGAGACGGTCCTCTGTCTGTTCACCCTCCACGACATCAACCTGGCCATGAGAGAGAGGATCCGCTCCTGTTACCGCGGGGAGGGACGACTCTCGTTACCATGGTTACTCAACAAGGAGCTTCCCTGCATCCACACGGTGAGACACCAACTCTGTCAGACTTTAAAACCTCTGAGACGTCAGTCTTTCCTTTAGCTAATTCTTCGATAGATGAGAGGGACGTCTGTTGATAGCAAAGATGGCGGCTGAAGGTTTAAGTTGAAAAAGCACGTTTTGTCTTTGAGTAGTTTTTACCGTTTGGCTGCTGGCCTGTCTGTGCAGTTGATGTTTACTCACCACAGACTGTGCAGACTTTAGCTGCTATGACTAACACCAACTGCCATGGCTGCAGACTCGGGTTAAACTTTGTGGGGACGAAAATTGTCGGCCCATGCAGTGTTGACTGGTGTGATGTGGTGAGGAGCTGGGATTAATATTTTCCCCCCAAATTGACACATTTTCCATCCCTGGAACAGAAGATCGTGATGCATGTGGGCTCCAAACCTGAGCGCTTCATGGTTTTATCTGGTGGTATTAATAATAACTGAGGCGGGAGAACGATATTCCTTCATTAGTCCCACAACAGGAAAATTTATGGTGTTACAGCAACAAAGTGGAAAAAAAAAAAATCAACACTGTGTGTTAATGGAGACGATAGAAGGAGAAGAACTCATTTCATTTCAGTTCATTTGACTGAACATTAGCAGGTCTGACCAGTCGATGTCAGTCCACTTATTGGCCCTTGAAAGTGGAGATCTGGTGTTATGTTGACTTATGTCTTACTTCTACTTTAAATGCCTGTTTGTATTCTATTCAGGCCACAACATCAAATTACAGCAAGTGTTGCACTGTAATTGGTTTGGTCTCGTTTATCCATCAGTGACGGACACTTCTACTGAATCTCAAACTGGTTGAAAAAAAATTAAAGTTAATGTTTTTAATGGACTGCATTCAGATGAAATAATCGGTTTAATGATTTTCCATTTATTCACTTGAGACTGCAGAACAGAACAGCAAAAACTTCATCGTCAGGCTGAGCCAATCAGAGGCAGAGCAGGGCGGGTCATGCTGTCGCTGGAGTTGGATTCATAAATTTGCATCCAGGAAGTGATAACTGCAACTTTTACTGTTAAAAGAGCCCAAAAAAAATCTATCTGGAGTCATGACTATTAAATTCTCTATTTTCCTCAGAGATTTTTGTTGTTTGTAGATTTTTTAGATTGTTTTTGGACGCAGCATCCACAGGTAGCCGTGGGAGACAAGCCTCCAGATAAACGAAAAGACGTTGAGTCATGGATGTAGAAATATGGCACATATTTTAGCTGGTTAAATATTTAGGGCCCCGACGAAAGATTTCCGAGTCAACCGGCGTCGTCAGTTCGAGTCATTAATCAGCTTGTTGCTGCACATTCATGACACATTACAGACACGTCGCAGCTTCCGAGTGGAGTGTGAAGTTTTTGGGGGTTTTTTTGTTTGTTTTTTTCTGCAACTAACAAATAAATGAAAATGTGGGCGACTATTAGGACACAGCTATAAAAATATTAAACTTCTTTCCTTTCATTCAGTGTAAATGCAGCTGTCAAAGACACATGGAGCCTCTATGGAGGAACAGAAGAGCCACAGACTTCAGGAAAACCTTTTCAAAACTTTAAGAGTTTGAGTCGGGCTCAAAACTCGAGAATCTATGGCAACATGTTGCCTTGAAAAGTTATGAAAATTAAAATGTGTAATTTTTGCCAAAGCCACAGGGAGCCTCTGGAGAGCAGTCTGTAAATAATATATGATATTTTGTCATTATTATCATTATCATTATTGTTGTTATTATTATTATTGTTGGGGCCTGAGCACCGACCTCAGTGTCAAAAACTGAAGAAATTATTACTGTTCAGGCAAAACTGAATCATCTTTTTTCACTTTCAAAAACAAATTACATGTGATGTGGTTTTTGCTGATGGGAGGGGCTAAATGGCTTGGCCACGCCCTCTAAACATCAGCCCCCGCTGCAGTTTCACTGATACGCACAAAAACATTGGTACGCAGATGTGTTATCAAGCCTAGACGCACAAATAAATACAGCAGGAAGTCATCCATTTTGAAATTCATGTTTAATTTTGGCGATATTCATACTTTCTATTTTAACAAACAGAATTCGTCATGATTACTTCAAAATCCGTGTGTACCATCTAGACTAGTTTGTGATGAACAGTTATTAAAAGGTTTATGGTATTGAAGGTTGTGGTCATGGCGTGGTGTCGAGTTTTAATGTCTCACCATGAAACACGAAATTCGTATAACTTAAGTGTAAATGATTCGCTCTGCACCAAACTTCACGTTTGTTGAGAGTCCAGCCCTGAACACATCTACATGACAATGTTCACTCATAGTTATAGCGCCACATTAAAGCGCCACGCCGTGAAAAGTCAGAGCCCCGTTGACCAGTCGGCATCCGGCAATGTGGCTGCAGCCGCCACAGGGTCTGACTGTCACTGTGATGAAAGGGCCAGTGCAATGCTGCTTGCATCTTTATTATTATTATTATTATTATTATTATTACATAATTCTAAATGATAACATGACAGAGAGAGAGGTGTCGTCCTCATTAAGACCCTGTAGCTTCAGTGTGTTTAATTTACATCCAAAAACTCTTCTGATCTTTTCTTAAAACCAGAATAAGACGTTTAAATGAGCAACAACACAACTGAAAGATCCTGATTATAACACCAAATGTAAATACAGTAAAGTTCAGCTGCTGCTCAGGTTTATGAAGTGATTAAAGAATCATTAATGAATCATTAATGAACGTTCAGCAGGTGAATGAATGAAAACCAGCAGCAGCGAGTGAAATCTCTGCCTTTCTCTCTCAGTTTCTTCACTTGTTCTTTGTTTCTTTTCCCTCTGAGGATACTGTACATCATCTGGCCAGAGGCTGCCTGCAGGCTGACAGACACACACACACACACACACACACACACACACACACACTCACTCTGTGAAGAACACCAGTTTCTCTCGGTGAAATTTAAGCACAAATAAACTTTATTTGCATGACTGGATGAAAGATGAGAAACATCAGAACGTGACAGAGAGAACCCCGTCTCTGTCTCTGTCTCTGTCTCTCTCTCGGTGTGTCTCTTGGTGTGTGTCTCTGCAGTGGGGTTATTTCAGGTCGGGGGTGGGGGGGGTAAGATGATGTTCTTATTCATGGTGGTAATGGCCTGCAGTGGTAACCATGGCAACCGAGCAGGGAAACCCGCCAGGATCCAAGTCCAGGGGCTGGGGCTTGCATTTGGGAACGGGATGGTGGAGGGAACGGAGAGAAGAAGAGAGGGGAGGAGAGGGGAGGAGAAGAGAGGAGTGGAGAGGGGGATGGAGGAGTCAGGGGTTGTAGTTGCCCTCGGTAACCAACCATCCAACCAAGCAACTAACTAACCAACCAACCAATCAGCCACACGCTGATGAAAGTGATGAAAAACATCAGCTAATGACCCGTGTTACTGTGAGTGTGTGTGTGTGTGTGTGTGTGTGTGTGTGTGTGTGTGTGTTTGGAGGGCAGAGACGGAGGAGGCGGAGCCAGTGTCCAGGCTCTGACCTCGTTCTTTTATCATAAACAGCAGGGAGTGTGTGTGTGTCTGCCAGTGTGTGTGTGATTGTTAGGATGTAATATGACAATGTCCCTTTTCTTGTGTTTGTATGTGTGTGTGTGTGTGTGTGTGTGTGTGTGTGTGTGTGTGTGTGTGTGTGTGTGTGTGTGTGTCAGTCTTGTTTTTCATTAAGCGTCACCAGCAGGCCGCCTGTCTGCACAACATGTAACAATCTGTCCTGTGTGTGTGTGTGTGTGTGTTGTACCTTCAGGACCTTCCTTCACAGTTAATGATGAGCTCTCTACACACACACACACACACACACACACTTGTAAAACAAAGCGTTCTCTTCTTCTTGTGTCTCCTCTCGTCTCCGTCAGTCACAACATGTTTCAGCTGCTGCACGTTGATCATGTGCAGGTTTATCTGAATATTTCCAGCTTATTCAGCTAATTAAGAAGAAATTGTTAGAATCATTATATATTATATATATATTATATAATGATGTATATGTACATAATTATTAGAAATTAATTAATAACGTCCCAACCTTAAAAGACGTAAAACTTAAATGTAAAACAAAATGAAATAATTTGCAAAAACTTTTAGACCTATATTCAGTTGACCTTTTGCAAAGCCCTGTCCTCCTTAGTTACTGTTGCTATGCCTGCCAAGTTTTCCATTCTCTCACTGCAGTTTACAGTGATAACAGCAGCAGATTTAACATGAAACTGGGAGTAACTGTTGAAAAATGAGGTCTGTGATTCCTTAAAGAAGCAGATTCTCATTTCCAGCTGATGACGGTGGATTTTGTCACTAAAATAAAGACTCACAAGCAGATTTCATAAGTGTAGCTGCTGATGTAAGCTAATGCTAATGCTAACGTGACTTGAGTCAGCTGAGAGTCTCCAGCTGATGTTTTAATGTTTCCATCTGACACGTTTTAAAACAAGAACCCTGTCAAAGTGTTTATGTAAAGTTAGCTAACAGCTGCGTACATGATATAACATTAATGCTAACAGACTGAGGCTAAAGCTAGCTTACATCTCAGCTAACATTGGTCAGATGGTGAAATCCAGCAGGTATATCTACATGATAGATGACAGAAATACACTCATTAACGTGGGAAAAGGAAGAGCAGGGACTCGATTAGTGCAGCGGACCTTGAGACGGGTCACCCAGCCAGACCAGCTGGACCACGATCACCACAGGAAGAGAGCCGGGATAAGAGCTAAGCTAACCCGACTGTTTCCAAACCAGATTTCAAAGAACACTTTCTGTTTTACTTTTAAAGAAAAGAGGTATGCATTTTGTAAAATCTGCTGCATCAATATTCTTTCAGGGGCAGAGGCAAAAAACAAGTGAAAGAAAATGGATGGAAGTTCACACTTCACAGGAAGTGAGAAATTTGTGCAACAGTGGGACAGTGACATCAGCAGGCGAGCAATCAGTTTCTGCCTTTCAGGGAAATCAGAGTCTCTGAAGGAAAAAGTGCAGGGGTTCACAAAGTTGCCAGAACGTGTCTGATTTGTTATTGAGATGAAAATAAGTCAGTTTGTCCAGAGGAAGCCGAGAAGATATCTGTCATCTCCACACGTCAGCTGTAGAAATCCTCCCTGTGTTCGAGCTCTCAGGGCTGCGGGCGTCTGTCCACAGCGAAGGCTTCAGTCTGATCTCTGAACTACAGCGTGACGAGACAGATGATATTACGAGGACAGGATGGACAGGAGTAACACACAGGGAGAGAGAGAGATGTTAGAAAGTTAGATCAGTGTTATAAACTGTAGCTGCGGTGTGATGTTCACAGTATCAGCTGACACTCTGAGCTGATCTGAGTCCTCTTAAGTGCAGTTAAACCGTCGTTCCTGTGTTTCAGATTTTCCGCCCCGTTCTGTTGCTGTGATGCGTCACGGCCTTAACCCGCTAATGACAGGGTGTTAGCCCGCCTGTGTGTGTGTGAGCCTGTAATAACTCTGCTCCTCCCTGTTTCTATACACTCTGAACACAGAAACATACAGAAATATGTCTTCAATCCTCCTCACTTATCAACACAATGAAATAACAGCTGAACACACATGTTGTGTCCTCATCTAACACACATAAACACACACACAGTTTTATTTCTGTGACCATGTGGGAACTAAACTACCATCAACAACCATTTTCACATTTATGTCTTTTGTTTTGTATTTATGAAAATCACATGAGAGAAAAAACGCCAACCAGAAGAGTAAGTGTTTTCGTTTGTTTGTTTAATCACAGCGCCCCCTGTTTGCACCGATTATTGTTATTTATGGTTCTTTAATAATTCTCAATTGACCTTTCCTAAGTCCCGCCCCTTTTCACAGAACATCTGTCAATGCTCTCCTGTTCTGTTTCCTGTTCCAAAGGTTCCAACGGGCTCATATTCATTGTTCAGATTTATTATTACTGAGGACCACACATGGAGTACGAACATAGTATCTTTTTTTTTTTTTTTTAATTTACTTTACTATACTTTTACTTTACTTTTATTCAAAGTGTGATTTTCTTTTCAACTCAGAAAACAACTGGTGCTGCTTTAATTTCCAGGTCTCTGTGGAAATGACCACGTAATGTATTTGAAATGACCCACATTAATCAACCATTAATTATGTGATAATTAGCAAGTAGCATCAGGGTAAGCCAATCAGAGGCAGAGGAGGGTGGGACATGCCTTCGCCATCCTGGGAAAAAGATGTAAACAGGACAGGAGAAAGTGGAGGTTCTGTCGGGTAACAAGCATGCTCAACTGTTATTGGACCACAGAGTGGAAAGGGGCGGGACTTAGGAAGGGTCAGTTTAGATTTAAAAAGATATTTCTTTCAAGACCATAAAAGTCAAGATAACAAAAAACATGTCATGAATTTTGCACCAAAGACACACCTGCCTGCCTCCTCACAGGTGTGGATTCGTCTTTATTCTTCTAATTCATCATGATTCTCCTGCATTATCATTTATTGGTATTATTATCATTATTATATGTACTGAATGAAAGTTGTCTGTGGTTTTAATCATTTCCTCCTCTCTGTTTCACAGCCGAAGCAGATCGGAGATGATTTCTGCGGCCTGGTGTTGAATCAGCCGCTGGGAGGCCTCAGGGTCATCGAGGGGAACCCGCTGTACGAGGACCGCACCGAGGGCATGGGCGCCGTGGCCGCGTACACGTACGGAGAACACACGGTGGTGTTTGTGGGAACCCGGAGCGGACAGCTGAAGAAGGTAGGACGTAAAGAAAGGACGGAGGGATGGACGGATGTCGCTGGTTGATTTGTTGCCTCTCAGGAGAAGCTGCTGTTGAAGTTGTTTGTGCTGTTTCTGCTGAAGAAAGAGTGTTTGAGAACTGCTGCTGAGAGAAAATGGCTGCATGAATGTTTTAAAATCGCTGTTGGGTCTTTGACTGCTTTCTAGTGTTTCTATTTACGGAGGAGAGGAGAGACGACGGAGAGAAAATTGCCTTATTCAAGTTTAAAATCACTGCAGGCTCGTCTCGTTCTCTGGAAACAGATAGACAGAAACCGATCGGACAGTTTGAGTTTCCTGTCACCTTCAGTTCGCAGCTCCAACACATCAGGTGTTTGTCCTGCAAGTCTGTCTCTTCTGAAGTTGGTTTTCAGTGTGTGAGAAGTTGTGTAACTTTCTGCTGAGTGAAGCTGCATCGTTGTGTTGTTTCACCTGCTGCTGCTTTAAATGCTCAAAACTTTGACGCTTTATCTTGTCAAAGTGCTCACCAGCGCCCTCTAGATCAGCGAGAGCCCAGTGTGCTTCATCTTAACCTTAAAATCAAAAGTCAAACCATGGATTTGGAGAATAATGACACCCTTAATCTTTTCTTTTTTTTAGATAAATAGTTTCATTGTCATTTTTAAAAGATGTTACAGAATCCTCAGCATTAACAGCAGTACACCAACTGTGCAGAACAACCCTTTAAAAGGAAAACGCGTTCAATGAAATCAAGTAAATTTGTATGTCATGAAAAAAGGTAGAAAATATTAATAGTCCAAACAGACCCTGAATAATGACAAAAAAAAAGAAGGAAAAAAGAAATAAATGAGTAAAAAATAAAGACAGCCTTAATCTTTTGTAGACCAACACGATGAGAAACATGACAGTTGTTACAGTCGTTCAAAGGAAAAACAGTCTCTTATTAATTTTATGCCAATTGATCAATTGTTTAGAGTAGTTGTACATGTTCAGTGCTGCATCCAGAAGGACTCTCTGTGGTCGGCGCTCTGTTCTCTCATGGTGATGTTACAGTTGTTTAGCATTTCTGCCTAAAAATATTGAGTCAATTTTCTTTCTTTTGTGTTTGTTAAATTTTTTATTGATTCATTATTTTTGATTAACGAGGGAAAATAAGTTTCCTAAAACACAAATGTTGTAGTGATATTTAAAAAACTGTATAAGAAGCAGCAGGTCTCTGATAAATATTTCATTTCTTTGACATATTTCGTGCAGCTTATAAAACTCATCTCGGCTCGGGGTGTGTTCAGCTCTGCTGCTGCCGGCGGCTCCGTCCTGATTATTGTTATCTGCTGCTGAAAATAAGCTGAATGTTGTTTTGATTTCATAACACAGCAAACAAAATCTGTTCATTTCAGGGGTTTTATACACAGGCAGGACACAAAGACAGCACAGAGGTGCAGAGACAGACGCACAGCTGTGCAGCAGGACAGACAGACAGACAGACAGACAGACAGACAGACAGACAGGGACGATGTTCTGAAGCTGTAAACTCGTCTCATCAGTGTCACAGAAAAAGCTGCAGAGACTGCTGTCAGAAAAATGTCCCACTTAGCAGCGCAGAGTGTCTGTTTTGTGTCTCCTTCAGAGCTCTGCAGTCGCATGAAGACTCAGTGTCTCCCTGCAGGACGGACTCTGTCCTCTCTGGAGGATTTAAGACCTCAGTGAGTCTGAGCTGCACAGATTCCCTAAAACTGACAAAGCAAACCATGACGAAGCTGTAATGTGGACTTAAAGTGGGATATTTAATCTTAATGAGGTTTAATCATCTTTAAAGGGATAGTTTGGATTTTCTGAAGTGCTGCTGTGTGAGGAACGTATCCACCGTCACTGTGTCACCTGCAGTTATATAACAAGTTATTATAGAAGTTATATAAGACAAATCTCACTCTCTGCAAAAACTCCATTCATTTTATCTCACAGAACACAGGAGTCAACATCTGTCTGTGTGTTTGTGTTGAGTTTGAGAGAGACAAAAATATATATTTGAAAGTTTCAACAGCAGCGTCTCTTTGCAGAAATCTTGACCTGCTTACTCAGGATGATCCACAGGGCTTGTTGTGAGCTCTTTCATGTAGAAACTACTTTCTTCCACCAGAACTACTTTCTCTTCTAATAGAAAGAAGCTTTGAGCTCCACAAAATTAACTATTGTATTTATTTACAAAATGTATCATGACAGCGACGGTGCATATTAATACACCTTTCTGTAAATGTGTTAATTTAGCCATTGCGGTTGGTTTTTAGCTGTAGTCCCTGAGCAGGCGTAAGAATAGCTATAAAATACACATTAAAAGCATTAAGGAGGAACATGTAGCAGCAGAGCACATCAAATGTTCCCGTGAAGTGCAGAACACACAACACAAGAACACATAAAGTTCCTAAAACGAGGACATCAGGACAACAGAACATGAAACATGAAATATTTTTGTTATTTTAGTAAGTAGTCATGTAATAATCAAGATAACGAACTGTGAGCAGGTGATTATGATGAAATAAAGCCCTTCAGGGTGATACAAGAGTCCTGCATCTCAGGATTGATCCCTGATATAAGTAGATTTAAATTTGTATGTGGTTGACTTTGTCTTCTGTTTCTGATCAGGACGTGTGTGTCTGAGTTTTTCTGTCTGAAGCTTATTGTAATTTATTTCTGTTTCCTGGTGAAAATAAGAAATATGTATCATTCAGGCTCCTTCACCAGTTTTTTAAACCAGTTTATCATTTTTAAATGGAAGTGTTTTGTTTTTGAATGGAGTGACATGATTGGTCAGATGAGAGTCACGATGCTGTTAATCATTAATGTGAATCCTCTGGTAGTTTTCATCAGGACGAAGCCGCTCCATACATCATCATCCTCTGCAGCACTTCAGACACATTAATCTACATCAGCAGTCATTAAAATTAAAAGATGCATTTAAAAAGCTCTTCTCCTTCCACATTTGACCTCACAATCATCTCCATTTTCCAGCCATGTGAAGGATGAATTTTAATTGCCTGAAAAGTAAAAATGGAGGCTGGGCGATGTGAATGAATCCTCTCGGCGTTCACCCCGCTCACCTCTCCTCCCACGCAGCTGCCGCTTTAATATTCATTGACAGGGGCCGATATTCCTCTGAAAGCTGACCTCGCAGAGCCGCGGATGGAGGGAGGAACAGAGGAATAGCCGGAGGTGCAGTCTGTGTAGGGAGCAGATTGGTGGAAATGGCTGGGTTTGGTTGTAGATGTTGGCGGAGAACACTTGTTCTATGTTTAGTGAAGCCTCCTCCTCCTCCTCCTCCTCCTCCTCCTCCTCCTCCTCCTCCTCTGCTCTCGGAGCTGCTGCAGTCCAACAAACTCTCTCCACCACTTCAGCAGCCAACCAGACGGTTAGAAATAGACGAGGATTACAACAAACTGCCCCGGGGCTCTGCTGAACAACACCTCTGAAAGACCACGACTGTTTTCATCTTCTACTGCATTAAAAGGTGCAACATGTAAGAATTTTAGTTTAAAACGGTGAAAAAATAACTAAAATAATCCCTGACGTGATGCTAAAGATGTGTGTGTGTGTGTGTGTGTGTGGCGTTACAGAGATATCCACTGAAGTTAGCATGCTAACCAGCTAGCCTCGGCCCAGCCTCGCCTGTAATACCACTTTTTTACCACAAGAGGTGCCGGTCTGATAGTTTTGTGTGGATGGTGAGTTCATACGTTCACTTTGCTCAAGTTCAGCTTCTTTAGTCAAAAATAAACGAAAACATCAGGAAGGGAAATATTCTTACACCTGTTTCATGGCTCAGCAGTAAGGGTTAAATTAAATTAAATTAAACTAAAATCCCATGACTGCTGAGAAAATCTGACTGGGTAAATGGTTAAAAATAAATAAATAAACAAAATTAGTTAAACTATTTTGATTAACAACTAGTCATTAAAAAGTTTTTTTTTTTTTTTAGCAAAAATGTCAGAAAATCCTATTTTCAGCCTCTTAAATATGGAGATTTCCTGCTTTTCTCCCTTTGTTTTCATCTGAAACTGAATTTCTTTGGTTATGGACTGATGAAACAAATCATTTAAAGTAGAGGACTCCTCTTCCTCACTAAACCTGCAGGAGTCACACTTTTTTCTGGTTCCTTGCAGGTAAATATCTATAAATCAGGTTAGTTTGTGTAAAAACCTGTAAAAACATCACAGCTGCTGCAGCAGATGTTTTATTCTTCATCAACCAGGATTTTACCTGCACATGACATGGTTTATTAATCTCTCTGCCTCTTCTTTCTGACTGGTTTCAGGTCAGTAAACATGCATTTCTTTGTCTCTATTAAAGCATTCCAGCGGTTTCTAACTGGACCGCTGTGATTGGCTCTCACCAGGACGAGAGCTCTGACTCTAATGAATTGAATTAAGGAGGAGAGGGTTAATTGGTAATTTGGCAAGAGACTAAAAACAGAGACGGTCTGTCCATCGTCAGTAGAAAGCTGGAGGGCTAAAAAAAGAAAAAGATGTGGTGCCTTCAGGGTCTGAATAAAATAGGAGATTTCAGTGCTTGTGTAAAGGTCTGTTCTGGTTAAACAGGGAATTGAACCTGCGGCCCAACAGTATGGGTGCCTCTCTCCCTCTCTGCTGTGGTTCAGTGAACCGCCGGTCCTGGTGAAGCAGGAAAAGCCCCATAATTCTTAGTTAGTGCGGTGCTGAGACGTGCAGACCCTCCACAGAGACGCTCGGTCCTGATTCATTTCACATGGAGACTCTGCTGCTGCTGCCGCAGCTCGCTGTGCGTTCTGACAGAAGAAACAACAACAAGTCGTAACTTAAACTCTCTGTTGACTTTATCTCCGTCTGTCACACTCATTTCCTCTCTGTCCATCACTCTCCTCCATGTCTGTGTCTCTTATCTCTGTCCTCTGCTCCATCCAAAAGTCTGGATTTTTCTGATTCTTTGAATGTCTTTTTTTCGTCACAGTGTTTTCATCCTGCTTGTTAAACACACATCTGACTACATTATTTTGTTTGTTTGTTTTAACCACTTAACCTTGCTGTCAGAGAGCCTTTTCCAACAGGAAGCCGCTGTTAAAGAAGCCAGATATCACTCTCTGCAAAGCCACCAAACTCCACTGACAAAATCAGTAATTTTAGCTCACAGAACACAGGAGTTGCTGCTCCACTGCTGCCTCCATCTGTTAGTGTGTCCCTGTTATTGTGTGATTTTGTTGAATCCAAACTAACCCTTAAAACACCAAAGTCACACTAAAACACAAACACACTAACAGATGGACGCAGCAGCAGACCAACACCTCCTGTCTTCTGTGAGCTAAAATTACTGATTTTGTCAGTGGAGTTTGGTTGGTTTGTAGAGAGTGATGTTTGTCTCATATAACGGTGGTTTCCTGTCAGAAAAGTCTGTCTGACAGAAAGGTAAAGAGGAGAAAATATTCTAAATGTAGAGTGCTCTTTAAAAAATGTGGACTATCCCTTTAACACCATGAAAAGAGCCTCCTACAGGCAGCGACGCTGCAGCCTGACTGATCAAAGTGCCTTTGTACTCTTTTTATCATATCAGATCAAAAACTAAAATAAATTTAGGAGAAACATTTTGTTCATGTTTCAACATTTAGAATCTAAAATCGGAATCTAATATTTAGTTTAGTTTTTTTTAAAATTTCATGAAAAAACATCAGATTTTTGTATTTATTTTTTACTTCATGAGAATATAAATACTTAAATCAATTATTATGTTTTCTTGACTTATATAACCTTATAGCTCAGTTTGTACAGAGTTTAAGGACGCAGAGCATCTGATTTGATTTTATTTAGCGTATATTAAAAAAGACAACAAAACAAACATAAACAAAACAATATAAAGAATAACAAGAATGTCCACAGGTTGAGTGTTAATATTCAGGTTCAGAACCTGAAGGCCTGTTTTTATTGCATTATTCTCACACAGAGGTCAATGAAAAGAAAAAGAAAAGGTGCAACCTGTAAATGAATAATAGTAATATAATAATATATAATTCAAGATATTTAAAACTTAAAAGTACTTTTTAAAAAAGCAGTAATCTTTGCAGAGTTCAAAGAGTTAAATAAATGATCTGAATCCTTCCTCTTTGGTGGATAAAATGTAAAGAATGTCAGTTGTGTATTTTAGTCCCTGACCTTGTTTTTTTTGTCAGGATGTTGTGTGTCGGGAGGAACTCAGAGTTTCAGCGTCCTTCGCATCATAATTCAGACTCATAAATGAGAAAACAGCGTCTCTCTTTCTGTGTTCTGTATCTTTCCAGATGCTTGTTTGTTTTTTCTGGCGTTTAAATCAGAGTGAAACTCCTGCAGAGTTTATTTACCCCCGGGGTTCACGGTGACGCCGCCACGCCGCCACCGAGCCTGGAAACACAACACAACCCTCCGCAGACCGCTGATGTGTGTTTAAAGTGCAGATAAATCCACCGTTTGAATTCAGTGCAGTTCACTGAACCACAGCGAGCTCAACTCTTCAGCTAATCTGAACAAAAAAATGACAAAGAACAGCAAACAAAACACTTTCATCAAGTTATTAAGAACTTAAAACAGAAAATAACACAGATGATGGCAAACTGATCATCACAAAATAAGTTTTGAGCAACAAAACAACAATGATCATAATATTTATACTTTATTGACCCCTGATCAATAGTGAAAATACATATGACATAAATCATGACACGAGGAGAAGCAGCAGTTCCCTCAGATCAGACGGATATTCGTCCGTTCTGTCCGCTATGAAGAAACCGCTCATTATGTTGAAACCAGTTTAAACTGTGGCGGTCTGAGGCCGAGCGAGGAACAAACAGGAAGTGGACGAGGACCTGAAACCTGAAGCCGCACAGGGACGTTTGGTTTGTGCGACCACACACACAGAGGAAACCCTCAGACGGAACCAAAACCAGTTAAAACGCCGCTTCACTTCTTAAAAAGACGAAGCTCCACCCTGAGAGTCGAACTGGGACGTGACCAGTCCAACCACAGTCCTCCACCACTGCTGCCCAGTGAGAGGCTGGGTGTCAGCTGACGGGAGTCTCTGAGGGACGGACAGGATTTCAGAAAGAACTGAACCTTTAAATACTGGTTTAGACGTGTTTGTACTGGTTTAGAGATGTTTGTACTGGTTTAGACGTGTTTGTACTGGTTTGAGGAGTTTGTATTGGTTTAGAGATGTTTGTACTGGTTTAGAGATGTTTGTACTGGCTTAGAGATGTTTGTACTGGTTTAGACGTGTTTGTACTGGTTTAGACGTGTTTGTACTGGTTTAGAGATGTTTGTACTGGTTTAGAGATGTTTGTACTGGTTGTGTACTGGTTTGAGGAGTTTCTACTGGTCCTGTACTGGTTTGAGGAGTTTGTACTGGTCCTGTACTGGTTTGAGGAGTTTGTACTGGTTTGAGGAGTTTGTACTGGTCCTGTACTGGTTTGAGGAGTTTGTACTGGTCCTGTACTAGTTTGAGGAGTTTGTACTGGTTTGAGGAGTTTGTACTGGTCCTGTACTGGTTTGAGGAGTTTGTACTGGTCGTGTACTGGTTTGAGGAGTTTGTACTGGTTTGAGGAGTTTGTACTGGTTTGAGGAGTTTGTACTGGTCCTGTACTAGTTTGAGGAGTTTGTACTGGTTTGAGGAGTTTGTACTGGTCCTGTACTGGTTTGAGGAGTTTGTACTGGTCCTGTACTGGTTTGAGGAGTTTGTACTGGTTTGAGGAGTTTGTACTGGTCCTGTACTGGTTTGAGGAGTTTGTACTGGTCCTGTACTGGTTGGAGGAGTTTGTACTGGTTTGAGGAGTTTGTACTGGTCCTGTACTGGTTGGAGGAGTTTGTACTGGTTTGAGGAGTTTGTACTGGTTTGAGGAGTTTGTACTGGTCCTGTACTGGTTTGAGGAGTTTGTACTGGTTTGAGGAGTTTGTACTGGTCCTGTACTGGTTTGAGGAGTTTGTACTGGTCCTGTACTGGTTGGAGGAGTGCTCGGTGTGTCCCTGCAGCAGCAGCAGCAGCAGCAGGAGGAGTGTGGTTTTGGGACTGGGGCCCAGTCTGCCTCCTCTAACAACATAATCACATCAGCTCCGACTGTCGACACAGAGAGCTGGCAGCCTCACGTCTCTCTGGAAGCTTCACAGTGAAACCTGCCCAAATCACCACCGCCTGCCTTTTAAATACCAACTCTCATTCCTCCAGCGCTGGAACAAATCCTCACAGCCTTTACTCAAGTAAAGGTACCAATTCAACAAAAAAATACTCTATTACATGTGAAAGTACAAAAGTATCATGAGCAAAAGGTACTCTGAGTATTATAAGTATTTTAAGTATTTCGTTCTTAGTGGTGCATCTGTGTTTCTTGGTGGAGATACTTTGATCTACTTTATGTACAGTTTGATAGTTTAGTCCAGTGGTTCCAAACGTAGGGGTCAGGCCCCTCTAAAGGGTCACCACATAAATCTGAGGGGTCATCACATGATTAATGGGAGCAAAAAGAACAACAACAAAATTCTGATGCACACGTCTTTATTTTTGGATTTTTTTTTTTTGCACTAATCTTTTGATTTTTGTGAAATAATGAATTATTTTAAATGAAACCATGTAGGGCTGCAGCTTACGATTATGTTCAGTATCGGTTATTCCAACATTTATTTCAACAATTTAAACGATTAAAACTGTTCATCACGTCTCAGATCCCAAACTGATGTCTTCACTTGTTTTCTTTTGTCCAACCAACAGTCCAAAACCCAAAGACTCTTCATTTACTGTCAGAAAAGCAGAAAATCCTCACATTTACAAAACTGCCATCAGACGTTTTTGCTGAAAAAATGACCGAAACAATTATTCAGTTATCAAAATAGTAGGGCACTAAATTTCTTTTTATCAATTAATCGATTAATCAACTAATTGTTGCAGCTCTAAAACTATGTAAGGAGTTTAGAACAGAAATGTCTGTTTAATAAATCTGATTATAACTCACAAGACAAAAAAATCACTCACCAAAAAATTATCTATAACAATAAATATAATTGTATATAAATTTACTGCCAGAGCTACAACAATTAACCGATTAATCAATTATTAAATTAATCGACAACTCTGTTGATAATCAGTTAATTGTTTTGAGTTATTATTTCAATGAAAAGTGTCCAGATTCTCTGATTTCAGCTTTTTAAATCTGAATATTTTCTGGTTTCTTAAGTTCTCCATGACAATAAAACTGAAGATTTTTGGACAAAATAAGACATTTGAGGACGTCGGCTTGGACTTTGGACAACAGTGATCAACATCATTCACCTTTTTTTGACATTTTACTTGATATAAATCGACTAATACAGAAAATAACTGACAGATTAAACGATGATGAAAATAATTTGTACTTGGTTACTGTCCTCAGCTGCTGTCTGTCCATTTAAATGAAAACAGTCTGATCCTCCGTCTCTGTCAGTGTGACGTCAACATGTCGTCCATCAGGACTGGGATATTAAACACGTGACCCTTCTGAGCTTCCATACATCAGCCTGTGGGAGCCTGTAAACACTGCAGACATCATGTTTATTCTTTACGTTTAAGTTTATGAAGCGGCCGACCTCTGACCTCTGACCTCTGACCTCTGCTGCCAGGAATCATGGGAGTGTGATGAAGAGAAGAGACAGAAACCAACCAGAGTCACACGCTGACTTTTAATTTCCTGAGTTAAACACATGATGACAAAACTGAGAAATATAAACTAAAGACAAATAGTGAGAAGATCTTCTGCACTTTATTCTCAGAATATTGTGACTTTTATGATTTATTCTCATAAAACTACAAATGTCTCTCTTTTTTTTTTCCTCGTGAAATTATGTCTTTAGGATATTTTATGTTTTATGTTATAAAGCAACATTTTGTCATGTAGATAGTGTGTGTGTGTGTGTGTGTGTGTGTGTGTGTGTGTGTGTGTGTGTGTGTGTGTGTGTGTGTGTGTAGTGAATAATAGTTTAGTTCTAGTTGGATTAGATGCATTAATAGTAGTAGTAGCAGTAGTGGGGGAGACTGGGGACAGTTGCAACACTGTTTGCATTTCTCTCAGTTACTTGGAGACAAACCAAATCTTTATGTATTAAACATATGTCAGTCAATATGCATATCATCTTAAAATGATTAATTTTGTCATGTCGTTCACAATATTTATTTGAAAGGAAGAAGTCAGATGTTGCAGCCCAGGGGACAATGATCAGGGGACGGCTGCAACATGTTAAAAATACACTGAATTTAATTAATTAACTTTTGATTTTTGTCTCCATAATATTAAATAATATTCTGAAAGTATGCATGGTTTTTATGAGTTTTGTTTGTTATGTGTAGCACAAATGCCAACCTTGAGTCAGTGTGCAGATGTTACAGATGTCTTTAAGTCACTCTATATTTCAATGAGACAGAAATAATCTGCTTTGAAAATGTTTTGTGGTCTGTTTTGAAATGGCTGCTTAGCTTGGGAACAGTTTCAGCACATTGTTACAACTGTCCCCACTCTATCAGCCGCATGTGACAATAATAATATCACGCAGAAGTCAAAAGATCAAGGACTCAAACTCAGTAAGGTTTGCTTAATTCATGAAAAAAAAATCAGGACAGTTTGACAAAAAAAATGACTGAAAACTTTTTTTTCAATAAAAGCTGCAGCAGATGTTGAATGAGTCTTCAGTGGCAACTGTCCCCTGTTGCAGCCATCCCCAGTCTACCCTAGTAGTAGTACCAGTAGTGGTACAGTTGTAGTACCTGTAGTATCAGAAATAGTATCATCAGTACACTTCTGTAGTTGTAGCAGCAGCAGTACAGCAGTCACGAGCAGCTCTGGTTGTAGTAGTATCAGTCGCCATGACAACAGTAGTACTGGAGTTCCCATCTATCAGTGTTGTTGTTGTATCAGCTGATCTGACAGCTGATTGGCCCAGAGAGGGTGATGTCATCAGTATGTTAAGAGAGAACGAGGCGACAGGAAGCTGGATGGGGACGTCCCGGGAGGATGGGTGTGTGTGTGTGTGTGTGTGTGTGTGTGTGTGTGTGTGTGTGTGTGTGTGTGTGTGTGTGTGTGTGTGTGTGTGTGAGTGAGCAGCTCTTTGTTCTCCTTCCAAAACAAACAGGCCTGAGGGGAGAGAGGAGACACGCTGCACTGACCGCACCTCCCGAAACACACACACGAGAACACACACACACACACACACACACACACACACACACACACACACACACACACATACACACACTTGAGAACAGAGTCAGCTGTCCAATCAGAGCAGGACTCTTATGTCTTTTGGAGGATTTGATGTCGGAGTCCTGTGTGTGTTCTGGTCTGACCTGGTCCCACTCAGTCAGTCCTGCAGGTTTAGTGAACTGGAGTGTGAACTCTGTGTGTGTGTGTGTGTGTGTGTGTGTGCGCATGCGTGTGCGCATGCATGTGTGTGTGTGTGTTCTTGTGTGTGTGTAACAGGACAGCCTGTGTTGCCATTAAAGGTGCATTCCACTGATTTCACACAAGAAGATCAGTTTAGTGGTCACGAGGAGTTCTGCTCCGCCTGTGAGTTAGAACGTTTAAGACCGACACCATAAATGCAGTCAGGTGATTCAGGGGCGGAGAACAAAGTTCTGGACTTTCCGCCGACCAGGGATGCTGGACTCTCAATAACGAGATTAAGATAAGATATTCTTTTATTTGTCCCATGGAAGTTTTTAGTGATGCAGCAGCAAAGTGGAGAGCAAAAAATGTAAATAAGAGGAAATATAAATATATGAACAATTTAAACAGAGGAAATATAATAATATTATATATATATACTAAATATACTGAATGGTGCATGTTTTTGTTGGGCCTGATTTCAACGCTGTGGAAACACACAAAGCAAAGAAGGCAAACAAACACCTCATCATTTGGTCATAACGTTACTTCAAGGTGAATTTGTTGGTGAAATTGAAATGACGAGGACACCAGAGGACATTCTGGCTGTATTTCATTTCATATAACATAACATACATACCTCTATATAATATCAGTGTATTATAATTATTGCTGCATTAATGTGCTCATGATGCTGAAGTGCAGTGCTGGCTCTAAAAGTTGATTATTGCGTATGTTTGAGTGATATGGGATATTTGAAGGTTTTTTGACGCCTTCAGTTTATTTTGATGCTAATAATTTTCACATCATGTTACTACTTTCACTCAAAAAAGATCTGCATATTTCAACCACCCCTGTGAAAGACACAACCCAGTTGCATTATGGGCAATGTAGGATCCAGGTGTTTTTGGAGGCCCACATGCACTGCAGCTAGTTTTATGCTTTGGGTTGAGCAAGAGTCTGGTCATAGATAGATACATACAGCCCAAACTGACCAATCACAGCTCTCATTTTCTTGCTGTGCAAATTTCAACCCTTCTGTTTTCATCCTTCTCTTATGAAGGTGCATTAATAAATATCTGGAGCATCTCCTCCTAATGGAAATTCAGTCTGATTCTGAGGCTAAAATACCTCTCACAGCTTCAGTACAACTTAGGTTTTTGCTGTTACTATAGTAACTGTTGCTAACAGTGCTGCTGGCACTGCGAGTGCTGCTCGTACTCCTCCAGCTGGCATGTGGCCGATGTCTCTTTGTGTCAAACAGTAAAAATGATCAAATCTTGTTTTTTATCTGCAGATTTCCACAAACTGACACAGACTGAAAGCTTTTTCTTTCTTTCTTTCTTTCTTTTTTTAATAAAAGAACACTTCCTCCTCCTCCTCCTCCTCCTCCTCCTCTTCCTCTTTTCCATTAGCACAAAGTGAATTAGCGGAGATGAGTCAGCCAATCAGCTGTGGCATTCAGAGGGAACGGAGCCATTATTGGCTAATGAGACGACGGGGAATTGAGGCTTTTATTCTAATAACAGTAATGTCTGTTTGTAACCGAGCCGCCTGCACCTGCTTCTCTCTTCTTCCAAACATCATTTTGTGCTTTCTGCAGCGAGCGGCGCTGAATCGTCGCCGCTGAGCAGAGAGGGAAATTAATCTGTTGATTTAGATTCATATAGATGATTATTATTAGGAGAAGCCTGCACCTGTTTCTGTCTTTGACTGCGGAGCTGAAATCATCTGGAGATGAACCAGAACCTCGGAGCTGCTCGTCACGCTGAAGACGAGGTTATTGATTAACTTTTGTTTTGATGCCACTGGGAGACGGCTGCACCTGCGTGTCTCACCTGTGGAGGGAACATTTAACCTTCGTTCTTTTTACCGTCACCTGCAACAAACTCACTATAAAGAATTCTTTGATTCAAAGCTCAATGTTCAGTTTATTTATCCCAAAAATCAGGGAAAACGCTGCTGTCAGAACATAAATATCTATAAAATACAAGTAAGTTTTTAGAGGTGAACTGTTAATATAAATACTACTGAAATTGCAGTATGGACAAAATCTAAATCACAGGAGCTGCAATTTTATAATGAAGTTAAAATATGTCACAGTATATCATTATAGATGAAGCATTGTGCTGCTGCAGAGATGCACTGAACCACAAATCATATTTTTCAGACATGAATGAACATTTTAGTTTAGGCTCCAGCAAAACTCACATCATCGTCTTTTTTCTATATTTTTCAGAGAAAATAAAATGCAAAACCCACCATTCTCACTAAAATCATTCACAATATAGAACAAAATAATAGAAATATGATATTAGCCCTGATACATTTGTAGTTTAGCTTCAGGATCAGCTGATTCAATTTATCAGTGTTTAAATTTGATTTTGAAGCACACAGAGTCCAAAGGCATGTTTATTTATACAGCACCATTCAGACATCAGGTCATTTAAAGTGCTTTACAGGAGCATAGAAATGCGATAGATATGCGAGATAAAACATTAAGAGGACATTAAAACTGCATTTAAAAGACCATTAAATCAAACAGCAAAAGCAAGACAGTACATAGGTAAAACATTCCAGAAATTATAGTTCTGCATAAGTTATTATGCAGAATAAGATATAAAAACAAAGACTGAAATATCTCCACAACTGTTTTTACTTTTCATTTAGTGCCATCATCAAGTCATCATGTTAATATCTGCAATACTTTACCTTACCTTTAAATACCTGCAGGACTGACGATTCACACCAGCTGGACTGTGTTTACTGCAGGCTTCACTGATTGGTTAGAAGTCACAAGTAACAGCCAATCAGCACAGACACAGAGCTGCTCCGGTGAGCTGAGAGGAGCTGTGTGTGTGTGTGTGTGTGTGTGTGTGTGTGTGTGTGTGTGTGTGTGCGTGTGTGCGTGCGTGCGTGCGTGCGTGCGTGTGTGTGTGTGTTCCGACAGCAGATATCAGCAAAGTTTGAATAAATATCACAATCTTATGACGACAGCATAGTTAGACCAGTGAAAATATCTGAAGTCATGGTGGTGATGTCAGTCGAGGCGATGTGACGCGTTTAAAATCAGAGATGAGCTGCAGGGTGAAACACAGCAGCATCTGTCCTGTCTGTTCACTGACACTCTGCTGTCAGATTTACGGTTTTATTACTGATATTAAAGTAACAGAGACACTAAAACTGTGTTTCACACGTTCATAGTTACATGACGTCAGTGGATCACATGTGTGCTGAATCGTGGGGAGACGATCCGTACGGGAAACGAGACAACAGTGATCCGTTGCAGCCGTAGCAGGTAGTAAACAGACGTGTCACCTGTTGGTGATGTAAACCTCAGGACAGGTCCTCTCTGTCTCTCTGTTTGTCTCCAGATGGAAATGAAGCGAGTGAACCTGAGTGATTAGGATGAGTCAGCGTCTAGACGCTTTCAATTTCCCTTCATTTTCTTCTGTTTTTAAAAACAGTTTGCTCCTGCAGCTCTGCTTCACTTCAACCTGATAAATGCATCACAGGGACGTTTTTTTTTTATTTAAGAAGGCGAGTAGTTCTATAATAAAAGACGATTGTCCTCACTCTGAAGGGATGTCTTATACCTGAACAACACCAACAAAGGAAACACAGTGTTTTGTCTGTTTTCATATTGTCTGTTGTCATTGTGTTGTTCTGCATTTCAGATTAAAGACTTCTTGGTAATATTCTAACTGCTGAGTTACCTGCTAACAAGTTAGCTCGCTGCTAAGATTATGAAGTTGAAATTAACAAAACAAGAGTTTGCTGATGTTATCATGCTGACCTTTATTTCATTAAAATTCAACTTTTGAATCCTGCTCTGACAAAACAATCACGATTAATACAAAACTTATCAGCTTCTGCTGGAGCTTTCAGCGTTATCTCATGGTCTTCATCAGCAGGAAGTTTAAGATTTAGCTCGATCTGTTGACATCAAACTATGAATTTAAATGTGTTGTTTTTGGTCATTTCTTGCATTGAAGTCAGTTGTTTCTCAGCAGCCAGGTCACAAATCTCAGATGTCGGAGTGTCCTTGAACGCACCAACACTGAGATTGTCAAATCTGTCTCAAACCCCGCCCCCAAAAAGAAGACATGATAAACTCTAAAAAGTTTCAGTCTCTGCAGGTTGATTTTCTTAGAAATATATTCAACCAAAAACTTCCCGGCAGGTGATCAATCTAAAAGCTGATTGGCTGAATCAGCGGTGGTGTTGATGTTCCCTCCAGTCGTGTCTGACCTTGTTTTTAGTGGGGTGGGTTTTTTGTTTGTTTCTTCTGGATCTTTGTTGGACATCGAACTGAACTTTGTGGTTAATTATCACTGCAGGCTCCCGGCCAATCAAATGGCTCCCTCAGTGGAGAGAGAGGCCATTGATTGGTTAAATGTTATGAGAAGGAATTAAAGTGTGAATTTGCCCAATGGTAACTGTTTACACACACACACACACACACACACACACACACACGTAAATTAGCCAATAAGCAGTGATATTTCGTGGTTGGATATTAACTGAAGTTGATTGGTGTGTGATTGGAGGAGGAAGTTTCACACCTGGGCTCACCACACACACACACACACACACACACACACACACACATACACATACATATATATATATATATAATATATATATATGTATGTCAATACAGAAACATACACACACACACACACTTGCCTCCCTGCTCACACTGAGTTAAGGACCAGCTGGTGTTTTTGTTTTGATTGGCTGTAAATTAGATTAGAGATGATTGGTGGTTGCCGGGGCAACAGAGAAATCCTTCCTCTTCCCCTTTCTCTTCCTGATTTTTAAGATTTTTGTCAAAACAGATCAGCCAATCTGATACCTGAGAGGTATCCGTGTTTTATAACTTACAAAAAAAGGCGTCCAGGATGGATCGGTGACATCGCGGTGACATCACAGTGACATCACATCTCTCCGTTCCAGTCCAGTCAGTTTTATTTGTAGAGGCCAGAATGAGAAAGCCGTCCTCTCAGTGTGTGTGAAGTGTGTGTTACTGAGCGCGTGCAGTAGTCGCCCCTGGACACTCCTGTCTCTTTCCTCTGATAAATAAACTGCAGTCAAAATAAACAGTCAGAGTTTAGAGAAGTGGAGGACGTTTTACTTTCAGACTGTTTGTGTAAACTCTGCTCTCATCTTGTCTGAGTGAAATCTCAAAAAGTATCAAACAGAGTCGCAGTTAATTGAAATACCTCTAAAGTGCAAAAATCTAAATTGAAGAAGCAGCAGTTTTTTTGTTAAATGTAAAAAGTGTGACAGACATAATGAAGTCCTGCAGCTCTGACCCACACATCTTCATCTCCAGATGTTAGAAAAGATTTTTTTGTTTGGTTTAGACTCCAACAAATGTCACATCATCATGAGTTTAACCATTTTTGTTTGGGTGAAAATGAAAACTATTATGTAAATCTGATCATTCCCACTAATCGTGAATCATATCACAGTATCTTTCTAATTCAGTGTTTCTTTTTGACTTTTTGCACACTGCAGCACTTCAGAAAATACTGAGTTCTCCATGTACCACCTTACTGTTCTACACTGTTTGGTGCTAACAGCTGCTGTGGACTCTTGACTCGTGCTCAACTCACTGTCGCCCACTTTATTTTCAACTCAGCTGCTGGAAAAATTCTTCTGCTGGTCTGCATTTATCTTCATAATTCTTTATGTTTGGAGCCATGATTGTGTTGCATCACGGCACCATCTGTATTGTTGTCCTAATGTCTAACATGTCTCCTTGTCGGGGACGTCACGTCCTCACCAGGACAAACGCCACATTACAGCATCATACTGTGTTTGTAGGAAATATCCTCAGTACTGATGATTATTGGTCAAAAATCTGTGTTCATATTTTGTGAAAGCTGTGTCTGCAACTGAAAGAAAAATTCTTCCTCGTGGAAAACATAAAAAGTGTTTACTTGTAGTATTTATAATTCCTCATTGTTCTCCCTGTGCGTTATCATCAGCTTTTTGTAAGATGTTTGGGGTGAAATCACGGAGTTCCTTGACTTTAACAGAAGGTTCAATCTGATTGGTTTCCCCCCATCACCGCCATCACCACCTCCACCAATAATAGCCTCTAAATGGATCAGGGAGAGCAGGCCGTGTCTGAAGCCTGGGCGTAGATTTATGTCTCTGCCTGGACGAGCTGCTGCTGTCACGGGCCAACCAGCCGCCTATAAATCCACTGTGTGTGTGTGTCTGTGTGTGTGTGTGTGTGTGAGTGACTGTGTGTGTGTGTGTGTGTGAGTGACTGTGTGTGTGTGTGAGTGACTGTGTGTGTGTGTGAGTGACTGTGTGTGTGTGTGTGTGTGTGTTTGTGCCACAGTGCCAGAGGCTCTGAGTTAAAATGGGTTGATGGTTCTGTCTGGCAAGTCAAGGCATTGTTCTGTACGGGTGACTGAGAGGCTGCACAGTGTGTGTGTGTGTGTGTGTGTGTGTGTGTGTGTGTGTGTGTGTGTGTGTGTGTGTGTGTGCAGTTATTGATTCGCCTTGGGTTGTGTTTTTGTGCTTACATGCATTTGTTTGCCTGTTTATGTATTCTGTAGTCCTGCGACTGTGTGTGTGTGTGTGTGTGTGTGTGTGTGTGTGTGTGTGTGGACATTATCCAGGATATGATTTTGTTTCCATAATGGTGGAATATAACTGTTACGTGCGTGTGTGTAGGAGGGCGGGGCTTGGCGGGCAGGAATCAATGAGGTGTTAAAACGTCAACTTACAGTACTGACTGTGTGTGTGTGAGTGTTTCCAGATGTTCCAGTTAAAAGCAGATGTGGATCAGCTCCTGTGATGAAGTTGGAAACTGTCACTTGTTTCAGTCTCAGCTGCTGAATATGTTCATTAAAATGTTTATATTATATTATATTAGTATTATAAATACCACTTCTGTCATTAACGTTTCGGATTTTAATCTTTACACTTTTTTTGTTTTGTTCTGATAAACAGATTTATATGTAATTTATTGGAGAAAAGCACAGAAATGTTGTTTTCAGAGGGTTATTTAGATAAAGATCCACTGAAGTTGATAACTCTTATATTAAAATGATTCAATGCTAATGCTAACAGATACATACAGGCCTACAAAGAGCTGTACCATTGTTAAGTAGTCAGCGCTAATATTTTTTCTAATGCTAAAAGTTATAAAATCACTGTTGTCAGTTATGTAACTCTTTGTCATGCTAACAGGAGAAGAGAGTTGTAGCATGTTTAGACAGTTAGCTGTAAATCTTTATGCTATACATAATAAAAAGAAGGAACTGTTAGCCAGCTATGTTACCCTTTCTAATGCTAACAGGAAACGATAAAGTTGTTGCATGATTAGCCAGTTAGCTGTAACACTTTGTTGTTAGCTGCAAATCTTTTTATTTTGTGCTTTTTAATTTAATTTAATTGGATCGTTCTAGAAAGCTGTGAAAGTAGCTACATGTCATGTTAGCTGATTGTAACTTCGTTAGCTGCTAATGAAGAGTGCAGACACCACAGTGATACTGTTATTTAGCAGAGGAGTGTAGCTTTTCTAGCAGGAGAAGGTGTTTGTAGGTGGTTTGCTAACAGCAGCTGGTGTTTGTGTCTCTGCCTGTCTGTCTGTCTGTCTGTCTACCTGTCTGTCTGTCTGTCTGTCTGTCTGTCTACTGTTCTGTGTGCAGCATCTAGTCAAAAAATCTGTTGATGAAACATGTTCAGCAGCCATATGCTCAAAATGTATTTAGATTTTAGCACATATGGAGTCCATTTATCTAAATATAGCCTAGCTAAATCTCCATTTGTCTCTGAACTGTTTACATGTAGCTTTCTGTAATAAGGAGGATTTATAACTTTAGTGAGACTGAGTGGAATCGTGGTGTGGATGTTCAGAGCTGCTGAGAACATATATGGACATGGACACATTCTGATTTCAGTATCAGTCAAAAGGACATAAAAAAAATCACTGCGAGCTTTTGTGGACCTGATGTGGTTTAGGACGGAGGACGGGAGGTCTTGAGGGCCTTTTGTCTCATTACCTCTGTGTGTGTGTGTGTGTGTGTGTGTGTGTGCGTGTGTGTGTTTGTGTGTGTGTGAGCTGTGTATTAGTGTTAGTGTGTGTTAGCGTCGGTGTGTCGCGGTGCTAACGGGTTTGAACCTGCCACCGAGCACAGTAATGATTTACTCTGTTTACCTAACTGTTTGACCTCTGAGTGTGTGTGTGGCTGATTGCCAGGCCTTTTCTTCACTGTGTGTGTGTGTGTGTGTGTGTGTGTGTGTGTGTGTGTGTGTGTGTGTGTGTGTGTGTGTGTGTGTGTTTCCTGTAATTATTTGATGCAGTGACTTGTAACTCTCTCTCTCTCTCTTTGTACGGTTTAGCTGCCACAGTAATAAATGCAGGTGTTTAGGAGGCACCTCTAAACACCTGGGACCTGTGTGTGTGTGTGTGTGTGTGTGTGTATGTGTGTGTGTGTGTGTGTGTGTGTGTGTGTGTGTTCATAAGGCTTTTATGTGTTTGTGTGTCTGTCCAGCCCTTCAGGCACAAAATTGGACCAATCCCCACATAATTTATGAAAGCTTGTAATTTCCTCCCACTTAAATTATTTCTGGATAAAATGGTGAAATCAAAATAAGGATCAAAGACGCCTCCTTTATCACTTAGAATAACAATAAATCTGAGAAGCAAAGTTCAGGAGAAATAACAGAATAAAACCTAAATGAAGGAGGTTTTATGGCCCTGAACTTGTCTTCTCAGGCTGCAAGTGAACTTTGATCAACCTCATCTTTAATTTGACCCGATAAAACTACAATTAATTGTTTCCACTTTACTATGAAATCATTCAGTTAAAGTTTTTTGTCATGTATGTCTTGAAAATTTTTGCAAGCTAATTGTATATATTTGTAACATTGAATCACATTATATAGAATCAGTTAATCAGTTCAAATCAGGAAACTACAAACAAAATATAAAAGGCAGATTGTGATCTGAGAGGAAAATTCACAACATTTGTCACGTGTTGTTGTGTTTGTCCCTCATGCACTGACATATGTTTTGGTTTCCATGGTGATGGCACCATTTTCTCCCAGAAGATATTTTATTTTCGTCAGATCAGAGAGTGTATCAAAATCTTTGAGTTTATATTTAAGTTTTGTGAACTAACTTTGTTTAACTTTTGTTGTTTTTGCATTTATCTGAGGGAAAGACAGAGACCACAGCTGAAAATGAAACACTCAATATTTCTCCTTTTTTTTTAATGAACTAGTCTGTTTTTTAGAGATATTGTAAGAGTAAAGTACATGAATATATGGATATATATTGATCATGACCCCTGATGTTACTGTAGAGTTCTGTGGTTTATATACTGCAGACTAAAATATCTGTCTCAGTAACAGACAGATGCTTGTCTCCTCCATGAAACATCTGCCGCTGCACTGCATTATTGTAAGTCCTGATGAAGAGTCCAGGTGTTGTCTGTCCCTCGTCATCTCCTCGGTGTGTGTCGGTGTGCAGTTTGCTGTCTGCTGTGGTCTAAAACATCCTCACTGATGTAAACTGTCAGAGGGAAACTGTTTTTAGTGCGTTTTGGCCTTAAGTGTCTTTAAACCCGACGGCCATGTTTGATCCACAGTTTGAATTGTGTTTTATTTTGAAAGGACAAAGAAATGACATCATGTCAGTGTCTAATGAAGGTAAGTGTATTTATTGTTTTGCAGAAGGTGTGAGGCTGAGAGTGTGCTTACAGTCGTGCAGATCTGGGCTCAAGTTTTGCTCCTTTTCACTATCTGTGTGTATTTTTCATTTTAGTGTGTAAGCAATCATAAAAAAACTGGAAATGAAGAGCCAGTGAACAAAAATAGATCTTGGTCTGGATTTATTTTCTCCCTCTTATATTACATTAAATATATTATCTGCAGTGTGTGTGTCCAAGTTCATTCTTAACACCCAGGTGTGTGTGTGTGTGTGTGTGTGTGTGTGTGTGTGTGTGTGTGTGTGTCCTTGCCAGCTGATAAATGACTCTTCATTCTCGGTCAGGAGTCTCTGATAAATACACACACACACACTCAGTTTATCACAGCAGTGTGTGTGTGTGTGTGTGTGTGTGTGTGTGTGTGTGTGTGTGTGTATCGTCAGGACTCACCTTGGGAAATGACTTCATCTCTCTCTCTCTCTTTTCTTGTTTCTTTTCTCTCTCTCTCGTCTCTCTCTCTGTCTCTGTTTTATCTTTATGTCTCTCTCTCTTTCTTCCTCTCTCTCCTTATTGACCGTGTTTTACAGCGAAATCCATAAAGTTTGTCCCAAAGGACATGTTTTAGCCTGACGTCACACACACACACACACACACACACACACACATACGCACACGCACAGAGTAGTAAAACAGTGTGTGGTCTGAATGAAAAGCAAGTGTGTGTGCTTCCTCTCTCTCTCTCTCTTTCATGGCTCATCCACAAAATACTCTGTAAAGTGTGTGTGTGAGCTGCTGCCACACCCAGTCTAAATCTGAACATGGTTAGACTTCTGAGAAATAACACACAGACTGTACAGTGTGTGTGTGTGTGTGTGTGTGTGTGTGTGTGTGTGTGTGTGTGTGTGTGTGTGTGTGTGTGTGTGTGGTGAAGTGAGTTGTTAATTAACAAGTTTCTTAATTATGGGTCAGAACGTGTCAATGGTTCTGATTATGAGTTTTTTAAGGATTATTATTATTATTATCAAGCTTTCTTCTCAAGTTTTCCACCTCTCATGGTCTTCATTGAAGCTTTTATTTTTGCGGGTTTTTACTTCCTGTGTTCTGTAATCAGAACATAAACAAACAACTTCATACATACTGTTTAAGTGTATACTATATTTAGAATTTTGAATAGACTTCTGAATCACTCTTCAAATCAACCAAACTCCACTGACAAAATTAGTAGTAATTTTACATCACAAAACACACAGTTCCTGGTCTACTGCTGCCTGGATTGATTAGTTTGTTTGTGCTTTTGCGTGACTTTGGATGATCCAAACGTACCTTTTAAAACACCGAAGTCACACAATAACACAAACAAAGTAACAGATGGGGGCAGCAGTGAACCAACTCCTCCTGTGTTCTGTCAGATTAAATTACTGATTTTGCCAATGGAGTTTGGTGGCTTTGCAAAAAGCGATATTTGACTTAAACAACGGCATTTTCCCATCAGAAAATGCTGTCTGACAGCAAGGTAAAGTGGTAAAAATATTCTAAATATAACACACACTTAAACTGATATTGATTTTGTTGGTGTCTGCTGCTTATCCACTGACCAAAGCATCTCACACAACCACACTTCAGATAATCTGAAGAAGTTCACCACTATTTATGGAAGATTTAGTGATGAGTAAAACCTTGACAGTGCATCAGTGTATTTAGAGGTGTTGGACACGCGACCAGTGGACAGAAACCGCAGAAGTGTGAGACATTACAGCAGATAAAATTTGGTGAACAGCTTCTCTTCAGGATGTTTCTGTCAGCAGCTGTAAAGAGCTACAGAATAATTCAGCTCTGGAAGACGCAACGATGAAGAAGAAGAGCTCTAATCAGTAAATGTGATCAACATATTTATCAGCATCATCAGCTCAGCTGGAGATCTGCATGAGGAGGAGGAGAGAGAGATCAGAGGAGGAGGACAGAGAGGAAAAGGATGAGAATGAGGGGAAAAAGAGGGAAGAGGAGGAAGAGGAAGAGGGGGAGAAAGTGTTTGAGTTTAATCCACTGAGCACCTGAAACTGGGTCACATTAACAGAAGATACAGAGACAGGAGGGGGGGGGGGGGGGGGGGGGGTGTAATACTGTATGAAATGGGGCTCAGTGTGTGTGTGTGTGTGTGTGTGTGTGTGTGTGTGTGTGCGTGTGTGTGACAGCAGTGTAACAGCAGCAGAACATCTTCAGCTGATCCAAGAAAAACACACACTGTATTTATGTTTTAAATGTGTGTAAATATGTCAAATGTGCACCAGTGAAACCAGTCAGAGTCTGACTGGAACCAGTTCACTGCAGCAGCTCTGTGAGACGATCAGCAGAATTTAGAGCAACTTCTCTTTTTATTATGTGTGTGTCTCTCAGACAGCTCTTTGTTTCTCCGTCATTGTGACCCACTGAGAAGTGTTTCCTGTTCCCAGGAGCTCCCCTGTGTGTGTGTGTGTGTGTGTGTGTGTGTGTGCGTGCGTGTGCGTGTGATGGTGATGATAAGGTCCAGTGTTCCCAGTAAAACAGACTCTCTTCTTTCTCTGCTGTTTCTAAATATCATCAGTTTCCTCTCAGACTGTTCAACAGTCCCTCCAGGAAGCTGTGATCGTAACAGTTCACGCAAATTCAACCAATCCCTGTGAATTCTGCACAACCTTGAAATTTTGTCCAATCACTGCAACTGTTGTGCAAACTTGATGACTTGTTTTAGCTTCCTGCGAGTTGCACCAGTCCTAACAGTCTCTTGCATGAATGTCACTCATGAACCATTGAGGCAGCAGGTAATGCTGGGTGGTTTTCTGCAGTTATTTTGACTGGTGTTGCAGTTGCAGTGTGATTTGCCATGTAAGATTTTCATTTTCATTGAAGAACACATGAAAATGATTATGGTGTTTTTTCAGGGATCTGTACTAAGCAAAGATGTTTTCTAAAGTCTAGACAATGACGTGTTGGCGAGGACACCTCTGAGCACCACAATATTTAATTTAAAATGATATTTTGACACAAATTTTACCTTTAATAAATATTGCGCATCCTGCAGTTTGAAAATAGCCGCAGACCATATAGTGATTTTGATAAAATTCTGATTAATTGTTCAGCCATAAATTCCAGGTTTCAGTTCAAATGTGAATCCAACCACAACAAAATATTACAGCAAAGTGAACAGGACTGGAGTTCCCCTGTAGCTGCGGATCTTTACTGACCTCAGTCAGACTCCTTTTCTGTCTACCTTCAGCTTCCTGTCATAATAAAGGTGACAAAACGTTCTGAGAGTACCAAAAAAAAGAGCACTTTTGACCAGACCAGCGGTGAGCAGCTCTCTGCTTGCTCAGTTCCTTGCTGCGCTCTGCTAGTTATCAAGTCGTCGTCTGTTCAAGTCTCATTTGAACGTCAGTTGATGAAAGAGGAACCTTCAGGGAGGAACCTTTTATCCCACTGTGGTTTTTTTTCCTTCAGTCTGTTCTGTTGGTTGTGACGCTGAGGAGTCATCACTGTTTCACTCACTTTTTTTTTCTACGAAGAACACAACAACTCCTCTTCACCTTCTGTCTGTCAGAGGAAATCCCCACACTCACATCGCGCTGTCACTCATACCTGTTACCGCGGAAACAGAACGATCAATTACAAGATGGCTTCCTTCACAGTTCAGAAACAGTCGAGATTAAAAATAACTGAGTTTTTGTTCCTGTTTTGAGTGTGAAGAAGCAGCTCGTTAACAGTCTGTCCTGTAATTAATGTTTCCTCCGGCGTCGTCACAGTCGGTCTGATGTTTTCCACTGAAACACCCCGACCCACTTCACAGAGACTGTGTGTGTGTGTGTGTGTGTGTGTGTGTGTGTGTGTGTGTTATTGCCTCATGTTTCATCACACACTGAAATGAGTGACAATTATTTTCCTACAGAAATTAATTAGCTCTTTGCCGCCTCTCCGTCTCTGTCTCACCTGGATCTGTGTTAACGAGCTCGGTGTCGACTGTCAAATCAAAAAAACTGATCATCAATTAAAAGAACAATCATTAAAAAGAGAGAAAGAATTTATTAATGTTCTCTCTGTCTGTCTGTAATTATAACCGGCGGTGAAGTCCGTGAAGCAATCAGTGAAATCAGAGGAAACTTAATGAACTTTTCTGCACAGTCTTCATTACAACGATCTCTGTCTCCGTCTGCCTGCAGCCAGAGCTGCTAACTGCTAACTGCTAACTGCTAACTGCTAACTGCGGCTAGCTGAGCTCTCACTGCTGTTTGATGAATCTGCTGAAAGGAAACAGATCCTGTGAAGTAAATCTGATCTGAAAGCATCGCTCAGTCTGGAGTCGTGAAATAAGAGACGAGATAAACATGTCTGTCTCCTGACAGGCTGATTGGATCATTTTTATTCAGTGAAACTAAACTGTGACGTCTCAGATGCAGAAAAACACTGTGGACAACTGCGCTGTTGTCTTTGTTACTCCTGTTTCTTCTGTTTTAGTGAAGGAATAGTTCAGGTTATTTAGTTGTATGAGGTACTTCTGTGTGTATTTACTTGCAGTAGATGGCAGTCGACACGCCCCCAGTTTGTGTACTGAAGCTACACATATTTTAGACACCTAAAAAATTTAAATAAATTGAAGTGTACACTATATTTAGAATATTTTCACCTCTTAACCTTTCTTTTCTGACAGGAAACCACTGTTATATAAGACAAATATCAAACAAACCATTGATAAAATTAGTAATTTTAGGTCAGAGAACACAGGAGTTGTTGGTCTGCTGCTGCGTCCATCTGTTAGTGTGTCACTTCTGTGTTTTAAAATGTTTGTCCAGATTCACCAACGTCACACAAACTGACACCCTGATGCAGTGTTAGACCAACAAGTCTAATTTTGTGTGAGGAAAAATGAATGTTTTTGTTAAAAGAGTCTGGTGGTGAACGATAGTGTAATAGATTTGACTAATTTCCCATCAGAAAAAGCTGTCTGACTGCAATTTAAAGATGTGAAAATATTCCAAATAAAGAAACCAAATATCACTCTCTCCAAACCAACGAGACTCTGCTGGTGAAATTAGTCATTTTACTTTGCAGAACACGGGAGTTGCTGGTCTTCTGCTGCGTCCATCCGTTTGTTTGTTTGTTTGTGTTGTTGTGTGACTTTGGTGAATTCAGACTCCTTTTTTTAACAGTTTGACCAACAACATGAGGTTAAATTACTCATTTTATCAATGGAGTTTGGTTGGTTTGTAGAGGGTGATATTTATTTATTTGATAAACAGAAAGGTAAAGTGGTGAAAATATCCTAAATAAATATTGACATATTGATTAAACATATTGATTGTTTTAGGTTGGCAAACCACTGACTACAGAGAGATACTGAATATTTTTTATTATTAGTTTTTTTTATGGTGTGATCAGTTTTTGCAGGAATCTATATCCAATGAAGACCCTTTATAAAGTGATGTGTTGGATGGAACGTCTCTGCCTCGCCACGTTCTTTCATTTAAAAGTTTTTTGACACAGTTTACCTTTAAAAAATTTGAAAATTGCAGAAAGCTGATAAAACATTGATAAAACTTTGATTAATTGCGCAGCCCTTACTGGAAGTGACAGTTTCTCATTTTCTGATTAAGCAAAATAAACTGGACTGAAGTGGACAGAGACACACACACACACACACACACACACACACACACACACACACACACACACACACACACACACACACACACACACACACACACACACAGAGGTCAGGCTGTGTGGACAGCAGCAAACACTGCATCCATGTGAACAAGCAGACGATTACTGCTGAGCAAATACAGACGCTCAGCTGGCTCAGACCACACACACACACACACACACACACACACACACACACACACACACACAGTGATAGATGTATGGGCAGATATATACAGCAGCAGGTGGAGAGTAACAAGCTGACTGGTGACATGTGTGTGTGTGTGTGTGTGTGTGTGTGTGTGTGTGTGTGTTCGTGCACGTGTGTGTGTGTGTGTGTGTGTGTGTGTGTGTGTGTGTGTGTGTGTGTGAGTGTGTGAGTGTTTGGACAGTGTTGGAATTACGACCATTGGAGTTGACAGCCAGCTGGAGGAATATTAACAGAGTCAGAGTGCAGTGAGATAACAAAAATCAAACAAATACACTGTAAAAGAAAATATGTTTTTATATGTTATGACAGAAAACATAGATTAAAATCTTCTCTGGTGAATTAATACGGATTAAAAAACAACTGTGCTGACTTTCTCACAGTAGAACAACCAGCTGAGAGCTCATTACAGACTGTACATACGAAAATATATAAACCACAGTGAAATATTTACTGTGAAATGAGAGTAAAAATACATTTTATATGCAGGATCTTTACTTGTACTGTAGTATTTTTATCACAGACAGACAGAGAGACAAACAGATGGTCAGAGAGACAGACGGACGGTCAGAGAGACAGACGATCAGTACTTTATATGATGTTTAGTTCACAGTGACAGAAACATTCCTGTGTGTTCTGCTCTTTGTCTCTGAGAGACAAACACACTGAACACTTTAAACACTCTGAAGCTCTGTCCTCTGTCTCTCTACCTGTCTGTCTCTCTACCTGTCTGTCCTCTGTCTCTCTACCTGTCTGTCTCTCTACCTGTCTGTCTGTCCAGCTGTCACATGCTGAGGTTTTGACCTCAGTCCACTCAGCTGTGATTTCCTCTTCATGGATTTGTTTATTTTGAAACATGATAGAAAAGATAAGTGAGAACTTCATTTATCCTGAAGGAAATTCTTGCTCCAGAATTACAGTAACACACTAACAACACAACAATACAGCATCGAATATCTACAGTGCAATACAGCATTAAACCATATTTATCTTTGATATCTGGATTTTTAGCAGTGAGATTCGGGTGCTTTGTGATTTCAGTGGTGATACTGAGGTTCTTGATGATTTTTAGCATCTGAAGTTATAGTTATAAAATAGAACATCTCAGAACCACAGAACACTTGTAGTACTACAAGTAGTAACAGAAGTAGTATGAGTAGTGATAGTACTTATTACATAGACATGACATTAGTCCTGCAGCAGCACCAGGAGCTTTTGAAACACACACACACACACGCACACACACACACACACACACACACACACACACAGCTGTGTGGATTCCTCATGTCAAAGATATTTAGCGCTCAGAGCTGCTCTGCTCTTCGTCGTCTGTCTTTCTGACTGTTGCATAACAACAATAATAACACACACCCCGCCAAAGTAAAGTCCTCTGACTGAAACTGATTCAGTTTACCGTCAGAAAACAGAAAATATTCACAAACTGAAGTCAGAGAATTTAAACTCTTTTCTTTGAAAAAAAGATTCAAACCATTGAAATTATTATCACAGTAGTTAGTCATTAATCAGGCAGTTACTGATTACCTTTTAAGAAATGTAATCAGTAACCTGTTACAATATTACAGTAATGTTTCCTTTTGGATTACTGCAGAATAAAATCCGATGGAATTGTTCAGCCTAATATAATGTTTTATGTTTTTTTCTCCAGCTGTTCTGTCCTTTGTTGTGTGCAATTTATTGATTGATTTTGACTTTTTTTAAATTGAAAGATGACTAAAATTGATTAATTGATTATCAAAACAGATGCAGATTGATTTAATAGTCAGTTAATAATAGATTACTTGCTGCATCTCTAAGTGTTTTATTTATTAGTTTGTGCAGCTGTTCTTCTTTTGCTGTTCTCAGTTTATTGATTGATTGATTGATGTAAAGACAGAAATTGGTGAAAGTTCCAACTTCAGACCAGGACGGTGATCCTGCTATAAATATAAATGCAATCTGATTATCTCTTTGTAATCTGTAACTGTAATGGAATACAGTTACTCTTTTGTGTCCAGATGATGCTGTTACTCCTCAAACCTCCATTTATTTTAATAATTGATGAATAATTGTTGCAGCTCAAGAAATCTGTGGTTTGTTTTGTTCAAAATCAGTTTCTGCTTCAGAGGTTTAAAGTAGAAAAATCAATTTTTTCATCACTCAGGTGAGAAAAGTTTCCCCCTTCCTCTACTCCCTCTTCTTCCTCCCCCGTCTCTCCCCCGTCTCTCCCCCGTCGTCCCCCGTCTCTCCCCTGTTTTTCTCTTTTTGCATCATCTCTCTCCTCACTAACAGCTGCCCTACATAGTGAAGGAGAGATATTGTTGCATCACCACAGACTGCACAAAAAATCTCTCTCACACACACACTGCAGAAAACATGATCCACACACACACAGTCACAGAGATGCCTTCATACCACACACACACACACACACACACACACACACACACACACACACACAGAGAGAGAGAGAGAGAGGTGGATTAATTATTATTCGGTTGCCAAGGAGATGATGGAAGAACGAGCAAATCTGTCAGCTCCCTGAAGAGACTGAAGACTCTTCACACTTCATCCTCTCTCTCTCTGTTTATCTCTATCTCGCTCTACCACTCAATCCAGGAGAGGCGGTGGGAGGGAGTGGGGGTGGGGGGGGGGGGTAATGGGTGTACATTATCTATTATATCATATGTAATCGTTACCATGGTGATGATAATCCAGGCTTAAAGGAGGGTCCTGTCGTGGTTCTCGTTGTCTATCAGTCCTCTCAGCTCTGAGAGCTCAAACAATTAGTTGATTAATCCACCGATTAATAATTTAAGTCATTTATCAGCCTGAGTTGTTCGAGTGTGTCGAGCTCTGAAGAGGAGGAGGGTTTATGAGAGTTAAATCAGCAGACTGTCATTGGAGGTTCTGACTGGTATCATTTTGCTAAATAAACAAAAGAAACAAGCTACGAACAGACGACAACAGACTGATGGGAGTTAAATCAGCAGATTCTTAATGGAACCTCTGACTGGTATTTTTTTTTGTACAAATAAAGTAACTAAGCTTCACACAAGAAAGAATTAGGCCTAAAAGAAACGGACATCAAAGCTCATGAGAGATAAAACAGCAGATTTCTAGTAGAACTTCTGACTGGTATTTATTTTGACAAATAAGGAAAATGAGCAGCAATAAAGAAGAATTAGTTGAGTTAAATCAACAGATTTTAAATGGAAGTTCTGAGTAGATGAAGGCTGCAGATATACTTGTTTTTAACTGTGTGTGTATTTGCATCCACACACATCATGGCTGCCTGTCATGTCCGACGTCCTTTTGGAGCCACAGCTCTGCACGTTCTCAGAAACCAACAGTACATATGTGTGAATGTGTGGTTAAAAAGAAGGTCAGTCTCTAATCTTTATAGAGTCAAATCAGCAGGTTTTTCTTTGCTAAATAAAGAACACAACCTCTGAACAGAACAGAGACGTTCAGTCGTTAAATCACCAGTTTTCTAGTGGAGGTTCTGAGTTGGGTTTTACTGTCATTCAGGTCTTTTGTTATTAACAACAAGTAAGAACCATAACGGGTAACACGACAGCATCTTACAGTGAATCACTGAAGAACAAAGATGAGAACAGACAGAACAGATGTGAGAACAGCTGCAGATGAACCCAAACCTGAGAGAAACTCCTCTGATCATTATGAGTTCCTGTGATCAGAGGTTTGAAAAACTTCTCCATCAGTTTCAGTAACATGTGAGTCTGTCCTGACTGCAGAGACGTGAGGAGACACAGGATGTCTCAACATGTCCACACGGCCCCGAGACACAGTTTAACACCAGACTCTAAATCAGTGATCTGGAAAAGATGAGCTGCCAGGTGAAGAGAGCAGAGAACAGTGAGGGTCAAAGGTCAGCGAGTCAGCGGTTCCACACCTCAGCAGATGTTCTCAGAGGAAATCATTTAGTTTAACTGATCATTGATCAAAATTAACAATTGATTCATCAATTAATCAAACAACACCAAATGTATTTTTCCCCTCAATCAAAGTTTGATTTCCACAGAAACATGTTTCACGTTCTCTGACAGATTTACACACACCCTTATAAATAAAGGTGCTAACTAGAATCATACAGGGCTCTTCAGCCTGTCCTCACAGGAGAACAATATTTGGTTCTTTTGGGAACTTTTTCTACATGTTCTCTTGGAACCACTTCAAAGAGTTCTACCTAGAACCCAACAGGGTTATACCAAGAGCCATCTGTGAAAGCTTTCCCCTAGAACCCCCTGTGAGAGGGTCTACAGAGAACCCTTTTATGGTCCTATGGTTCCACCTAGAAACCTCTTGGGAGGTTCTGTCCACAACCTTTCTACCTTTCTACGTTTGCTCACAAGAATTCAACCAGGAGGTTCTACTGAGAACCTTTTTATATTCCAAGGGTTTTATCTAGAATCAGCCTGGTGGGTTCTACCAAGAACTGGTATAAAGAACTCTGTCCTCCTCTAGTTAGTAAATTAATAGAAAGACAGTGTGTGTGTGTGTGTGTGTGTGTGTGTGTCCTGCTGCTTTCACCTCCTTCACCTCCTCTGTCACTTTTAGTTAAAGTGTGTGTGTGTGTGTGTGTGTGTCTGTGTGTGTGTGTCTGTGAGCCTGAGGGGTTAAAACCATCAGTTGGTGGTCTCAGTATTGTCTATTGTGTGTGTGTGTGTGTGTGTGTGTGTGTGTGTGTGTGTGTGTGTGTGTGTGTGTGTGTGTGTGTGTGTGTGTGTGTGTGTGTGTGTCTGTGTGTGTGTGTGTGTGTGTATTGGGGGATGGGAAGGAACTAATAAGCTTAACTGCCTCCCCCCTGCCTGTTTCACCCTTCACTGCCCTTCCTCCTCCTCCTCCTCCTCCCTCAGGCTCTGATGGCTGACTGAACAATGTTTAGTGTCTGTCTGAAGGAGCTAAACGGATAGGATGGCCCTCCATCACACACACACACACACACACACACACACACACACACACACACACACTCTGTACCCTCGTCTTTGTCTGATCAGAAAACGGTGGCAACATTTTTACTTTTTGGTGCCAGTTTATATTTAATCATCTCGTTCAGTCATTCACATCCTGATGTAGTCGTCATGACAACAGAGACGCAAAGGTATGTCAGTGATAACAGCTGACACTCTGCTGACGTGTTGTTGACGGTTAGTTGTTTCATGACCATCATTAAACTCTCAGAGGAAGAAGAAAAGACGTCGTCTCTCTGCAGACAAATCTGAACATTAACTTCACTGAAGATTAACATCAGCAGATTTTCAGTGGAGGTTCTGACAGTAGTGAGAACAACAAGTAATTTTCCAAGAGGAGTTCAGACTGTTTTAGAACCATCATGCATGAGAAATATAGAGAACGAAGCACAAAGTAAGAGAAAATTATTAGCAGAAGATGTTTTTAATGAAATTCTAAACTAATCAGATTGGTTAAGTAAATTAGACTAGGATTTTATTTCTTGAGGAAGAGTTAGAGGCATGAAATCAGCAGGTTTTCAATGGAGGTTCAGACGGGGATTTTTTGACATGTGACCTTACATGCAGAAGAAATACAAGAAATATGAGAGTTTGATCAACAGATATGCAGTGTGTGTGTGTTTTTTAATAAAAAAGGAAATAAGCTCCATGAAAAGGCAAAGGAGCATTAAATCAGAATCAAATCAGAAGATCTTTTATAATGAAAGTTCTAACCTAATTGGATTTATTTGATAAAGAAAGAAAAAACACACAGTAAGTAAATGAGCAGAACCCCAATTAAGTTCTGAGTCTGATTTTATGTCTTAAAGAAAACGGCCTCCTTATAGAATATAGACTTTAATCAGCAGAAATCCAGTGGAAGTTCTCTAATGTTTCATTTTTCTGTTCATAAACAAAGAAAATAAAATCCATGACAAAGCAGAGGAGTATTAAATCACTAATGCAAATTCTGACCTAATTGGATTTATTCAATAAACAAACAAAAGACACACAGAGCGAGTAAATGATCAGATTTTCATCAGAAGTTCTGACTCAGATTTTTAATCAGAAACAAAATAAACTGAAGAAAAACTTCTGAGATTTAAATCAGCAGGTTCCCAGTGGGTGTTTACCCAGATTTAGTTTTTTACTAAATAAAGTGAGATCTATGAGACGCACAGATTCAGGTCAGTAATATAATATAAAATAAATATAAATCAGCACATTTTAACCATTTATTGTTCTAATATAAAGACAAACACACTGTCGAGCAGAGATTTTACCTGAACATGTGCAGGTTTCAGTGAAACACACTGATCTGATCTGTTGTTGAGATACTTTAGTATCAAAGCTGAACTTGAGGAAAACATAATTTTCAAATTTGTTCACATTAGTGAGACGTGGAGCGAGAAGAGCAGCAGCAGCTGAAAGAAACCTGAGTGTAGCATGCTAACAGACAGCCTGCGTGTGTGTGTGTGTGTGTGTGTGTGTGTGTGGTAGTGAAAGTGCAGCCTGGTGTTGAGTTTCAGGCTGTGTAGTGTGTGTGTGTGTGTGTGTGTGTGTGTGTGTGTGTGTGTGTGAATGAAAGAGAGAAGCAGACAGATTGAATGAGAGCTGAATGAGTCTGTTAACAGACACTAATGTGTCTGACAGAACCAAACTCCATTTAAAAAACACTACATTTAAGATCAAAGCCAAAATAAAACACATTCACTTACAAAATCTCACACATTAGATTAAATAAAAATATAAAATTTGAAAATGAAAAGTTCTGTCTGATACGATATTTGGCCAAAAGTATGTGGACACTCAAAAGACTTAAATCTACAGATTTCTAATGGAAGTTTTGCATGAGTTGTTTTTTTTTTTCATTGAAAATAATTTTAGCATTGAGGAAAGACTCATGAGTTTTAAATCAGCATGTTCAATTCAAGTTCTGCATTAGAGGTTTTCTTTCTATCTATAGCTTTGTTAAATACTTGATTCTGATTGGTCATTCCAAGGTCTGTTGTATATGGGTTAACAGACCGTTACTATGGACACAGTTCTGATCATAGACTCTGGAGGAATAATAAGATTTGCTAAGTAACCATATCAGAAGCGTTTTTATATGTTTACTTCTTGGGAGGGGAAAAGACAATATATTTTATCTGTGAAAAAGAAAAGAATTTTAAATGAGCAGATTACCAATAAAAAAAAAAACAAATAAGATAGAAACACAAAGTGAGGGGAAAAAACAGCTGATTTCCAATGGAATTTCTGCATTGGAATTTATTTCTCTTGTTTTCTTTTTTTCTTTTTTTGATGAACAAATAAGCTCCTTACAGAAAAAGACTTCTGAGACTTAAACTGGCAGATTTCCAGAGGAAGTCCTGACTGGGATTTTTGATCAAATTAAGAATAAATAAACACTGTATGGCAGAAAAACAAGCAGCTTTCTGACGTCACAGTCACATGTTACATATGAGGGAATGTTCAGCTGTCCACATACTTTTGTCCACATCATGTTGTTGAATTGGAGTCAGAGGGGGGCGTTAATCAGTCTGTTAAGAGTCACAGACTCTCTGCAGTTAACAGAGTAATAATAGTACTTAGCAGCTGTGTGTGTGTGTGTGTGTGTGTGTGTCACTAATCAGATCAGTTACCACAGTCATTGGTCATATAGCTGGTACGGCTGTTTGTGTGTGTGTGTGTGTGTGTGTGTGTGTGTGTGTGTGTGTGTGTGTGTTTAAGGCCGATAATACCCTAAACACACACACACACACACACACACACACACACACACAGTGTGTATCAGTAATAGAGTTGGTTTATCTCAGATGAACTGGCAGCTTTACTCCCTTCTCTCTCTCCCTCCATGGGCTGGACCACACATTTAATAGTTTACACACACACACACACACACACATGCACACACACACACACACACACACACACACACACACACACACACACACACACACACACACACACACATACTTGGAGGTATTGCATTACAGTGGAATTTCAGGCAGCTGGCTGTAGGCCTGTGTGTGTGTGTGTGTGTGTGTGTGTGTGTGTGTGTGTGTGTGTGTGCGCAGTAATATCATGTTTCTGACCAGCTGAGCAGAATAAACAGTGAAAATGAAAAACTGTGATTAGTTTTTGTGAACATGTATAAACCTCTGCAGAACTTCAGTTTGAATCTGACTCTTTTTAACACAAACTGAAACCGACCACCGACCGTCATCACAAACACAATAATATGAAACTGTGTGCGGCAGAAACATTTCTCAGGGTTCAATCAGCAAATTTCCAACCAAACTTCTGAACCGGATTATTTTGAGAAATAGAAGAAAGCTCTGCACACACAGACGACTGATGAGGCTTAAATCAGCAGATTTCCAATGGAAGTTCTGACTTGGTTTCTTTTAAGAGAATTAAAAAAAGCTCTGCACAAAAGAAACAGACTAATGAGAATTAAATTAGCAAATTTCCAATGGATGCTCTGTGTGTGTGTGTTTGCGTGTGTGTGTGTGTGTGTGTGTGTGCATGTGTGTGTGTGTACTCAGTGTAATTTGTGGTGAGAACCATCAGTTTTAAAGTGACTGCCGGCGACACTCAGTTAGAACTTCCTGTTTGCTCACTTCCTGTGTTTGTATGTTCTCACTCGGTCTCTCTCTCTCTCTCTCACACACATACACACACACACACACACACACACACACACCCTTATCAGTTTTTCACTTGAAACATTTAGATAATCAACAAAACCTTCACATGATGCTTATCTATTGATCAGTGATCAGAGGCTGTCGGTTCTGATCTGATCTGATCTTTGACTCCACTTCAACTGTAAACTGATCAGCTGATTGATTCGCTGCAGGACGTCTGATCAGAACAGCTGCACACAGATCTGATCGATCCTCTCTGATCAAACCACCGAGTATTGATCAGGATGGAGGAGCAGAGTGTGTTTTAACGCTGCAGCAGGAAGTCTGATTCCTGGAGCCCCAAGTAGATTTTCATTCAACAAATAACCATCTTTCTAATGTGATTTTTTAAATTTGTTTTTATTTTTAGATGTTTTTTTTTTTTCATTAATATTGATTAACAGGAGGACACTGACACAGGAGACCTGACAAGACAAAAGAGACAAACAACAGCAGGGACAAAACAAATACAGACAGGAGGCACCTCATTAACATTGAATAGACATTCAGATTTTCTTATTGTGTGAAAAACAAGAGTCAAACGTTGCTATGGTGATGTGTTGTTTACATAGAATGAAATAAGATATGTTGAATAAATATATTTAGTTTCTATTATTTTATGTAATCATATGCATGTAGCAGCTTTCTCTTAATACTTTATTGCAACATAAAATTTATGTTGAATCTCCTCCGAATGGTGACGTCATTCATCTGTTTGTGACGTGGACAAGAAAAGTCAAACTCTCTTTTATCGTCTCGTCGTCCATGTTTTCTCCTCGTGTGCAGATCATGTATCAATACAGCTGAACAGCTTCAGTTTGTTGTCATGTGATCCTGACAGTTAATGAAACGTTAACAGCGACAGTGTGTCTGTCAGCGCATGCACACACACACACACACACACACACACACACACACACACACACACACACAGAGGCAGTAGACAATACAACAGACAGCAGACGGATTGTCTCAGGGTGAGAGGTTAAAGGTCACGTGTGTGTGTGTGTGTGTGTGTGTGTGTGTGTGTGTGTGTGTGTGTGTGTGTGTGTGTGTGTGTGTCCTCAGGCTGTGTGCAGAACAAAGCAGGTGTTGACGGTTTGACTCCCAGCCGGAGGTCAGAGGTCACTTCCTCTATCGCTCCATCACTCCATTCTTCTTCTCCTTCTACTCTCATGTGTTCTTCTCTTCTTCTCTTGTTTCCTCTGATCGTTTCTCGTCTTGGTCACCAGTGATCAGTGTGTGAACAGACAAAATGTTTCCGTGTTGGCAGGTTTGGTGAAAGTCTTTGTGTCTTCATTACAGCTGAGTGAACAGAGAGTGCGACGGTTTGAAATGTGTCTCAACACAAAGTGTAGAAAAACAGAATTTTTAAGCTCCAACAGAAGAAACCAAAACTTTATTAGAGTCAGAATCAGAAAGGTCTTTATTGTCATTACACTCAGGTACAAAATATAAAACACAAATAGAAGCAGAAACAGGCCAACACCAGAATAGATTGAGGACTGATTTATCTGCAGGATCATTCAGAACGAGCCACACAATATTTTGTGTCAGATGTCTCGTCTCTGTGCAGAGAAATATTTAGCCTAGCTTAGCACAAAGACTAGAAGCAGCACAGTAACAAATTCCTATTCAAAATTTGTCTTTTTAGTGTTTTTTTCTTGTGTTCTGGTCAAAAACAAACATCAGAAAATAAAACCGACAGACTTTTCCACAGGGTTTTAGTGTTTGACGTTTCACTGTAGAAAAAAACTGACGGATTATAACTTTAACACATTTTTACAGCTCAGATTTCTGTCAGAAACTTGTATCAGTGTGTGTTGCATTTGCTGTCTGCTGCAGTGTCCTACTTTAACGTCTCCTCCCTCACTCTGCTGCTGCTGCTGCTGCCTGTGTGTGTGTGTGTGTGTGTGTGTGTGTGTGTGTGTGTGTGTGTGTGTGTGTGTGTGTGTGTGTCCGTGAAACAGGATTTGTGTAACTGTGGGTTCTGTTGTGAGTCAGACCTGCTGCCTCATCACTGTGTGTGTGTGTGTGTGTGTGTTTGTGTGTGTGTGTGTGTGTGTGTGTGTGTGCGTCCGTCCGTGCGTGCGTGTTTGTGTGTGTGCGTGTGTGTGTGTGTAGCTCGTCAGCTCTAATTAAGCTCGGCTGCTTAACGAGCAGACAGCTAATTAACACACTCAGAGAACTACACACACTCCTCCTTCATCCTTCGCTCGGCTTTCTTCATCTTTCTTTGTTTCTTTTCTCCCTTCCTCTCTTCCTTCCTTCCTTTCTCCCTTCCTACTTTGCCTCCTTCCTTCCTCCTCCCTCATTTTCTTTTTTCCTTCCTTTCCTTACCTCTTCTCACACTCTGTATTCTTCCTTTCTCATTTATGTTTCCTTCCTCCCTTCTGTCCTTACTTCCTTTTCTTTGCTTCTTATATCAAACCTTGCTTCCTTCCTTCTTTCCTTTGTGTCCTTCTTTCAGTCCTCCTCTCTTTCCTTCTCTTCTTTCTTCCATCTTATCTCCTTTCTGTCCTTTACTTCCTCCACCTCCCCTCCCTTCCTCCCTTTCATCCTTTCTTCCTTTTTCTTCTGTTTTCTTTCCTTCCTTCTGTCTTTGTTTCCTTTCCTTACCTCTAACTCCTTTCTTTTTCTCACGCTTTTTGCTGTATTCGTCCTTTCTCATTTGTGTCCTTTCCTTCCTTCCTTCTGTCCTTACTTCCTTTTCCTTTCCTTCTTTCACCCAACCTTGCATCCTTCCTTCTTTCCTTTGTCTCCTTCTTTTAATCCTTTTCTCTTTCCTTCTCCTCCTTCCACTCTATTTGTCACCTTACCTCCCTTCTTTCTGTCCTTCTTTCATCTTTGCTTCCTCCACCTTCCCTCCCTTCCTTCCTCTTATCCTTTCTTCCCTTTTCTCCTCTGCTCTTTTTCTTTCTCAGCTTCTTTCCTTCTGTTCTTACTTTCTTTCTTTTTCTTCTTTAATATTTCCTTCCTCCCATTTTTTTGTTATTCCTGCTTTCTCATTTGTATTGTTCCCTTTCTTCCTTCTGTCATCATTTCCTTTCCTTCTTTCATAGAACTTGCATCCTTCCATCTCTCCTTGGTGTCCTCCTTTCAGTCCTCCTCTTTTCTTCTCTTCCTTCATCCCTTGTATTCACCACCTTATCTCCTTTCTTTTTGTCCTTTACTCTTTACATCTCCCATCCTTCCTCTCGTCGTTTCTTCCTTTTTTTCTTTTTTTTCCTCAGTCCTTGCTTCCTTTCCTTACCTCTAACTACTTTCTTTCTCTCACTCTGCATTCTTCCTTCTGTCTTTTTTATTCTTCCTTTCTCATTTGTTTCATTTCCTTCCTTCCTTCTGTCCTTCCTTCCTTTTCTTTCCTTCTTTTGCACAGTCTTGCATCCTTCCTTCTTTCCTTTATGTCCTTCTTTCAATTCCTCCTCTCCTACCTTCTCTTCTTTCCTTTCTTATATTCACCACCTTATCTCCTTTCTTTCTTCTTTCATCTTGTCTTCCTTTTTCTCCTCACCTTTTTTTCCTCCTTTTTTCCTCCTTCCTTATTTCCTCTCCTTACCTCCAGCTGTTTTTTTTTCTCTTCCCACCTCCTTCCTTCCTTCCTTCATCTCTCTTTCCTCCCTCCTGTCTGTCCTCGATGCTCTCTCTTCCTCTCTCCCAGTTTCCCGCACCCCCCGTTCCCCCCCATGTCCCTCCTCTTCCTCCTCCTCCTCCTCCTCTTCCTCTGTGGTGTTTTTCTGGGTCAGACGCGGGGAGGGAGGCGGGAGGTTTGGGGAGATTTGGGGAATCTTATTTTAGTCGCTCCACATTTTCAAACAGACTGCTCAGCCCGCTGCTGTGTTTAACACCACACACACACCATCAACATCATCATCGTCATCTTCATCATCATCGTCATCTTCATCATCATCATCATCATCACCATCCAGTAATCCCATTACTTGGTCTCATGTCTGTAAAATGGCGTCTGTCTTTCTGATAAAAACACTTTTGGTTCAGAGTGAGACGTCGCTGCAGCAGTTTGGTTCATCTTCATGATCTTTCTGGAAAACGTTGGAGGTTCAAAGAGGATCACTCCTGATGGTTTTTAGTGACTCTGATGATTTTGCATCAGGTCACAGGTGCAGCGCCACCTGCAGGCCAAACTTTAGACACCTCTTGTCCACAACAGATCTTTGAAATCATCTTTATTTCTGGATTATTTCTGGGACGAATCACAAAGATATTACAGTGTGTTCTCTAATGAACCTCTTCTGTTTTCTGGCAGTTCATCGTCTGGTCAGTTTATGTAGCTGACTGTGTTTAAATAATTATTATTTCCAAAAATGTGTCTGGTTTTAAGTGTGATTTTGCCAGTAAGTGAGGAAGAAACAAAATTGACATCAGAGTTCATTTTTGATTTAGTTTCCATTTTTGACTCAAATGATGAATTCTGAGTGAAAATGCAAAAAGTTATCATGGAAGTCTTGTGGTTGAGTGTGTGTGTGTGTGTGTGTGTGTGTGTGTGTGTGTGTGTGTGTGTGTGTGGTTTTAGTCTGTGATTTTTAAAACAGGATGAGGAAATCAAACTTATTTTATAATCAGAATCTTGTTTTGCTCTCGTAGTTTTCTGCTCTCTGTGTGATGCTGCAGCTTGTTAGCCTTCCTCATTGTGTTTAATGGGACTTTTAGCATCAAGCTAACCAGCAGGCTTCTGGCCTTTGAGCATGTCTCTAACGTGTGTTGTTCCTTCATGTGTTTCAGATCCGCGTGGATGGGATCCCGCCGCCGGCCCAGAATGCTTTGCTGTATGAGACGGTGACGGTGGTGGAGGGGAAGCCGATCCTGAGAGACATGGTGTTCAGTCCAGACCATCAGTACATATACCTGCTGAGTGACAGACAGGTAAACACGCACACCTCTTTGTCTGATCTCTGGTCAGTGAAAGAAGACGTCATGTTTCTGTTTTTTCATTTATACAGTTCTCAGGAAAACAGCAGTGAGTTTTAAATCAGCAGATTTCCAATAAAAGTTCTGCTTGGATTCTTATGATAATTAAAATATATTGATGATCTGACCACCATTAAACTCACAAATCTGGATGTTTGCACTGAAATCACACAAAAATCTAAAAGAATTTCTGTATTTTCTCCATATATGAGGCAGAATATTAAAAACATGCAGATTTCTAATAGAATTCATGTGAAGAAAATAATGCATGAAAGAAACAATTTTAAGGAGCTGAATCATCAGTTTTCCAATTAAAGTTCTGCTTCTTCTGTACAGAACTGTTCTGTGTTTTCTAGTGAAAAACCTGATGCAGGTTTTTCACTAGAAAACACAGAACAGTTCTGTACAGAAGAAGGACAGATTTCCAATGGAAGTTCTGTCTTAATTTATTTTTTTTTTTGATAATTAAAATATATTAATATAATCATGTTCTGATCATTAAACTCACAGATCTGTATATTTCCACTGCTCAGACTGAAACAGAAACTCTGACAAATAACAAACAATCTTTGAACAAATTAAATATTTTAAGTTAAATCATCAGATTTCCAGTGGAAGTTGTGTATCAGGTTTTTCATTAGAGACAGAAAAAGAAAACGTTTCTAAAGACGTGTGAGTCTTAAATCAGCAGATTTTCTTTGGAAGTTTTGTGTTGAATTTTGTCATAATTAAAATATTCACTAGAATGACAACTTTAATGTGCTACACACACACACACACACACACACACACACACACACATACACACACACACACACACAGAGCATATTAGAGGCACTGCAGTGAGTGTGTGTGTGTGTGTGTGTGTGTGTGTGTGTGTGTGTGTGTGTGTGTGTGTGTGAATTCTGTTGTTTTAACATCTGCAGACAGGAAGTTGTGAATGTGAATATCGCTCAGCTGGCGCCACGATACACACTGTGTTTCTGAGTGTGTGTGTGTGTGTGTGTGTGTGTGTGTGTGTGTGTGTGTGTGTGTGTGTGTGTCCCATGTTAAAACTCTTATTGTACCATTGAGAGGAAGCAGAGTCGAGTTCAACAACTGTTAGTTCCTGTGCAGCTGACGACACACACACACACACACACACACACACACACACACACACACACACACACACACACACGCACACATATGTTTAATTGAGAAACATATCAGTATTTCAGATTGTCTTTGTTGGTTATTCTGACGTTCTCATCATGTTTGGGGTCTGATGTCAGTAAACAGCTGGTGGAGGTCAGCTGATCGTCACTGAGTCTGATTATTTAAAAATCCGATTTCCACCTGGAGCGTCCACAAACGTTTGACCATGTATTGTAGTAGCCTCAGAGTGAACTACCTAACCATCATCATCATCATCATCATCATCTTAGTGGTACAGTTTGATTGACAGGTGGGAGAGCTCAGTTTCACTGCAGTGTTACATAACAACTCTCTCTCTCTCTCTCTCTCTCTCTCTCTCTCTCTCTCACACACACACACACACACACACACACACTGTCGGCTAGTAAACTGTACAGTTTAGTGTGAGACAGAACATTTCTGTCAGTGTTTAACGTTCATCACATCACTTCCTGCTACGCAAAACAGAAACGCAACATCCATCCAGACTCACAGCTGACATGATGGAGACGCTGAATAAAGCAGCTCGTTATGTTCTGATCATCAATAAACTAATAAATCTGCACTGATCAGAATTAAATCAGAAAAATTCTAATGGACGTTCTGTCTTTTTTTTCCCCCTCATACAAAAAAAATCCATCATGACATGAGAAAATCTTAGAAATCAGAAAATTTCAAATAGAAATTCTTGGATTTTTTGACAAACTAAATAAACTTTAGGTAAAAGGAAAAAGTTTTTCAATAGATAAAGAAAACAAAGTTCTCTACAGAAGAAAGATTTATGAGTGTTAAATCATCATGGAAGTTCTGCATGTTTTTCAGTGGAATAAGAACAAAGGAACAGTTCTGTATAGAACAAAGACTCATTATATGATTATTTCAGCAGATTTCCTATTTGAGTTCTGTCTTGAATTTTTAGACAAAGAAAATAATCGTTGTTTAAAAGGAAGTTGAATCATCAGATTTCCAGTGGAAGTTCTGTGTGACGTTTTTCAGTAGATAAAGAAAACAAACTGTTCTTTATAGAACAAAGGGTTTTAATTTCAGCAGATTTCAGATGGAAGGTCTGTCTTGAATTTTAGAAATCATTTTAGAACTCATGACTCAGCTGCTCGAGATAATCCACAGACTTTGTTGTGAGCAGTTTCTTGTAGAAACGACTTTCTTTCTAATAGAAACATGAAGGATCAAACCTTTGCTGTGTTTATTAGTTTAAAATTCGATCACATAAAGAACTCTGAAGACTTCGATACTCAACAATCTGAAAGAGTAAAATTTTACAGGATGTCTGCTCCATAATAAAAATCAGCCTGACATCCATCAGAAATAACAGTTTTATGTGATGGTGTCCATGTGGAAGTCAACTCTTCATCACCTGAGAGGGATTTTCTTCTTTTTTTTTTTTTATCTGTTGAAAAACTTCATGCAGAGCTTCTGTTAGAAATCTGCTGATTAAACTCAGCATGTCTTTCTCACATGTGGAGTTTTTCCTCATGGAAAAAGTCAGAACTTCCATTAGATATTCACTGATTTAAGATCAGCGCAGACACAGATTTATGAGCTAAATGATGGTCAGAACATAGTAAGAATATAAGCGTAATGCTGCACAGAACAGTTCTTTGTTTTCTTTATCTGTTGAAAAACCTGATGCAGAACTTCTACTGGAAACCTGCTGATTTAACACTCACTGGTCTTTCTCCTATAGAACTTTGGTTCTTTATCTCTGGAATAACATCATGCAGAACGTCTACAGGAAGTCTGATGATTGAACTTCAAAGATTCTCTTTCACACAAAGATTATTTTCTTTGTTTAAAAAAAAATCAACACAGAACTTCCATAGGAAATCTGCTGAAATAACAATATGTTTATACAGAAGTCTTCTTTTTTTTCTTCATCTATTGAAGAACCTAATGCAGAACTTCTGTAGGAAATCTTTAATTACTGCTGAGGCCAAAGTGGGTCCTTCAGTTGTTTATTATTCAGTTCCCTTAAAGTTCCCTTTTTGATTTCATGAAATTTTCATGAAAACTTAATATGAAATTATCCAAAACAGGTGAAATCTGACATTTCATCTGTGAAAAGATGAAAATCCTGCATGAAAATGATTTAAAACAACATTTGATTGTGTGTGTGTGTTTTTTTTTAACATGTGATAAAGACTTTAAATATGATTGACATGTTCTCGTGTTGGAGCAGATGAATGTGTGTGTTCAGTTTAAACTGAGTGTGTGTCAGAGAACAAACGGTGTGAACGTGAACGACTGTGTGAGAATGAAACCTGCAGAATCAGCCGTTTTTTAAATGAAGTCTGGCAGAGACGAGATACAGCGTCACTGTTCCTTTAAAAGAAGAAGACCTGATAATGAGGTCAGAGAGGAGACAGTGTGTGTGTGTGTGTGTGTGTGTGTGCGCGCGCGCACGCGTGTGTGTGTGTGTGTGTCAGAGACAATGAACGTATTCATGTGTGAACATCTGAATGAGACTGAGACAGACAGAGTGTCCACTGTGTTTCACTGTGTTTACTGTCTCCCGGCTGCAATGACTTCTGGGTAAAAGATACTACTCACACACACACACACATACACACATGCACTTACTCACACACACACACTGACTAACTGTCTGCAAAATCAAGACAAATGTGTTACACACAGGCCTGAGGCTGTGTTAATGTCAGCGGAAAACCACCAAACCACACTGAGATAACACACATGCACACACACACACACACACACGCACGCACGCGCACACACACATGCACACACACACACACACACACACACACACACACACACACACACACACACACACACACAAATAAATGATTAGCAGATGATTTCCATGAAGTCTTACAACCATAAAATCAATATCAAGTCAATTTGCCTCCTTAATATCAAACTGTCGATCAATTAAATGTTAGAGAAAAAGTTTAGAAAAACACATTTTTCTGTACAGACTTCATATTTTCTTTAGTTTTAAGCACCTTTTTGTCACCAAGAAGCCAAATATGAATGAATTTATCTATAACAAGTATTATATGTGTCTCACAGATTTCTTCTTCTGAGCCGTAGAGCTCCACTGTTGTCCAAAAACTCTTAACAATACAGCCGTGTCCTGCTGTGGACAGAGCAGAACACCTGAAAAAAAATCAACATCAGCCTGAGTGTACGCTACATTTAGAATATTTTCACCTCTTTACTTTGCTGTCAGACTTTTCTGATGGTGAAATCAGTCAAATATATCACTCCTTCAAACCAACCAAACTCCACTGACAAAATTAGTCATTTTATCTCACAGAACTCAGGAGTTGTTGGTCTGCTGCTGCCTCCGTCTGTTAGTTTGTTTGTGTTATTGTGAGACTTGTTGCAGCAGCCTAAAAACAACATGTAACATGTCAAAGTGCACATGAATACGTTTGTTTTGAATGTGTGTGTGTTTCAGGTGACCAGACTTCCTGTGGAGAGCTGTGAGCAGTACAGCAGCTGCTCAGACTGTCTGGGTTCAGGAGATCCTCACTGCGGCTGGTGTGTCCTCTTCAACAAGTAAGAACCTTCAGAACTGAACCGAGCACGAGTCCAAACGTTCCTGGACCGACGTTTTAGTCTCGATACAGGAAGTAAATCAGGACAAGTTTATCTGTTTCACGCATTTCAACAACAAGGAAAACAACAGGGAAAGTGCTTCACATCAAACATAACAAGCATCGAGACAAAATGTAAAAGGAACATTAAAAAAAGTCTCAATATCGTATTGTGAATAAAAAAAACATTTCAACACAATTAAACAGATGAAACAGGAAAGTAAAAGTTACAGAGCCGTTTAAGATATTTTCAAAAAGCGTGGAGAGCAGCGCTGGAGGAAGAATCCTCATCCTTCACTGCAGTAAAAGTACTAATGACACAGTGTGAAAATACTCAACCTGAAGTAAAAGTTTGTAAATATTACCAGGAAAGTTTAGTTAAAGTAGTAAAAGTCTTCATGTTGCAGTAAAATGGAAGAATATTCCTGCTGCAGTAACGTGTTTCTGCTGCACGTTTCAAGATTAACTCATTTTAACGACTTTATATCCTGTTTGTGAATTTAATCTGCAGCGATGCATAAAAAAAAAAAACCCCATTAAGTATAAACATATTTAATAAAGCGATCCTCAGTGGAAGAAACCTCCCAACAGCTGTTTGGAATTCAACGAGACTTTGGCCGACTCTGATTGGTCGGCTGTTCGTCGAATCACCTGAGACAGGAAGTTCAGGATGTCAGGGATGATGTCATTTGTGTGTGTGTGTGTGTGTGTGTGTGTGTGTGTGTTCAGGTGTCAGCTGTGAGATATGTTGTGTCTCTTGTTGACCTGTGACCTCACAGCCGGCAGCCAGCCAATTAGGAGGCAGGAGGAGGTTTGGTCTGTGTTTTGTCAAAGTGTGTGTGTGTGTGTGTGTGTGTGTGTGTGTGTGTGTGTGTGTGTGTGTGTGTGTTAGATGCACATGATATGATATAACAGTGTGCTTTAGTGTGTGTTTGGTCTTTATACAACATTGTTCTTCCAGTGAAATTCATTCATTGATCTCTGCAGCAGGTTCAACATCTAATAACTTTATTTATAACAGCTTTTAAAAACAGAGTTTTACAAAGAGCTTTGAAACAAGGAAAATAATAAACTGACAGAAGCTGAACAGTGAAGCCAAACAGGATCAAGACCAGATGAAGTTCAAACAAAAAGACAGAAAAGATACTAAAAAAAAACCCAATAGATAAATCAGGTATCAATCAGGTTTATATGACAATATGAATAAAAACAATAAAAGCAATAAAAGCAATGAAATAAAAGAATAAAACAAATAAAAATAACAATAAAATGAAATAAAAATAAAGCAATAAAATAGAGTAAAACCAATAAAAAGACGACATCACATAAAAGCAAGACTATTGAAATGTTGTTGTTGTTGTTTTAATATTTTTATTGTTTTTTGACATCTTCTCCCCCCCAAAAAAAACATGGCCGTACATCCAGTCATGGATGACAGGTCGTGTTTTTCAGTATCATTCATGAGCTAAACTGTTAGCCTCGGAGGCTTCTTGATACCAGCAGTTTTGGCGTCCATGTTGCTGTTGGACGCCAAGTATATGGTGTCGAGTGGAGGCTGTTAGAACAGAACGTTATCATTAACATGATGTCACAGTCACATGATACATACGATCAGCTGTCCACATACTTTTGGCCACTTGTAACTGGAGGATTAAATAAAAGAAAAAGAGACAGAAGAAAAAGAAATAAAGAAAATGTGTGTTTGGTTTAAACACACAAGAAGACGCCTCAGAAGTGTGTGTGTGTGTGTGTGTGTGTGTGTGTGTGTGTGTGTGTGTGTGTGTGTGTGTGTGTGTGTGTGTGTGTGTGTTCCCATGAGGCATCATTAATGTTTCTATAAATGGTACACACACACACTCTGTTGACACTCCAGTTGTCAGAAGTCTTTGATGTTCTGCGTCCAGGCAGGTGCAGGAAGTTCCTCTTTGGATAAGAACCAATTAACTTCCCTTTCAAAGTAAAAGCCTGCAGAGTGACTGCAGAGGTTCTGGACATGTTGGATTCCTTCAGGACGTCTTCATGTTGAAACCAGCAGACAGACGGAGTTCATGTCATGAGTCATGAACAGTTTGTCCTCATCAGGAATATAAAACATGTAATATTGATCCTGATCAGCAGGGACGGTCACCCAATAACCTCATCAATAATATTTTTTGATGAAACCAATCATTTGGGCGTCCATCTCAAAGTGTTAACTGGTTCTTGAACTGAAACGTGAAGCAGCTTCATGACTCTTACATGAACTGTGACTGATTTAAATCAAGTCCTGCAGTTTTCTGGGAGTGTTGAAATGCACTCTGGGAGATTCACATTATTTAAAAATGAAAAGTAATTAAAAAGCCGTTTGGTAAGTAAGTAATTAAATAATATGAATTTTAAAAAATAGAATAATAAATGGAACAAATAACATACGTTATGTGTAATAAAACAGATGAATCACATGTTTACTGACACACAGGATGATGGAATAAAAAACAAGAATATAATAAGTAAAATAAATAAACACTATAACTTTTAACATACAATTATGAAAACAATTGATAATAAGTAGGCTTTAGAAGAAATGATTAAATTAAAAATTAAGGAATAAATTATTGAATTAATGACTAGAATTATTAAATAAAAAAGTAAATAAATAAATAGTCTAAAAATTGAATCAGAGAAATCAAAAACTTAGCAATTAAGCAAATACTTTACATTTTACAATATAATAATAATGTAAAGTTACAAAATGAATTGATAAAATATGAAAATATAAAAAGTAAAATATTAAATATATAGCATTCAAACAGTAAGAATAAGCAGAATAAGTAAATAATTTGGAAAATAAGAAACTTCAAAATAATAATGAAGTAATAAATATCTAAAATAACATTAATTATATATATTTTAAAAAAAGGATAAAATTTGAAAATAAATAAAAGTGTGTGCTGACCTCACGGTGACCTTTGACCCCTTCAGGTGTTCCAGACAGGAAGCATGTGATAAGTGGGAGGAGCCTCAGCACTTCAACACCCGGCTGGACCAATGTGTGGACATCTCTGTTACCCCGAGCAACATGTCAGTCACCTCCCCGGCAACACAGGTACCAATCAGACCAATCAGGTCGTTAGCTGTCCTCAGTTAAACAGTGGGCGGGTTAAACACGCTGTAAAACCTGCGTCTTATTGGACGATCAGGTGATGACGTGGACACACACTGACTCTCTCTCTGTGTCTGTAGTTGACCATTCGAGTGCAGAACGTCCCGGCGCTGTCAGGGGGCGTGTCCTGTGTGTTTGAGGACCTGAGTGAAACCCCTGGAGAGGTTCTGGCTAAAGGTCAAGTGATGTGTCTGTCCCCGTCCCTGAGAGACCTGCCGACACACACGCACTCCTACGGTAAGACACACACACTGGTCTGGTTCTGTGTCTCTGTCCTCTGCGTCCTCCTGACGTGTCTCCATGTTGTCCTCCTGATGTTGTCCTCCTGATGTTGTCCTCCTGACCTGTCTCCATGTTGTCGTCCTGACATGTCTCCATGTTGACCTCCTGACGTGTCTCCATGTTGTCCTCCTGATGTTGACCTCTTGACCTGTCTCCATGTTGTCGTCCTGACATGTCTCCATGTTGTCCTCCTGATGTTGTCCTCCTGATGTTGTCCTCCTGATGTGTCTCTGAGACGTCCTCATGTTGTTTCAGGAGAGAAGAGAGTCGTCCAGCTCAGTCTGAGGTCCACTGAGACGGGACATCAGTTCATCACCACCAACTTCATCTACTACAACTGCTCTGTGCTCAACTCGTAAGTCTGAAACTTCCTCATCTCCTCACCTAGCCTCCTCTCCTGACCTCCTCCCATTTTTTGCCTCCTCGCCTCTCTTGTTTCCTCTCTTGTGTCCTCTCCTTGTTCCTCTCCTTGTTCCTCTCCTCCTCCCTTCGGGGGCCAGATTGAGGATAACCTAATCTGCGTGGTGGTGGTTGCCATGGCAACAGTAGCTTGGCACCTTGGATACAGAAAACACAGAAACACTTCCCCTCTCCCTCTCTCTCTCTCTCTCTCTCTCTCTCTCTCTCTCTCTCTCTCTCTGCACTGGAAGTGTTTAAATGTCTTTTAACATGCTGGTGTGGATAGCCAGAGGACACACACACACACACACCCACACACACACACACACACACACACACTTCTCTTTCATCTGTGTTCTCACCTGCTCAGGTTTGTGTCTTTGTGTTTTATGGTGGACCAATCAGAGACAACGTCTAGAATGAGTTGCCGTGTTCACCCCTGCAGAGTGACGATGTTTATGTTTTATAAACATGTTTCTGCTCATCTTCACCCTCGGACCAACAGTAAACGTTTCCATGGTCACCGAGTTAGAGAAAAAAATGGAGATGAAAGATTATGGCTATCGCTCCATCAACCATCCCTGAACCTCCGTCTCTGTTTTACTGGATGTAAGGTTCCTGCCTGTCCTCTGGCGGTCCACAGTCCTGTCGGATGTCTGTCTCACCTCGTCTCTTTGTCTCTCTCCAGGTGTACTTCCTGTGTCAGCAGCGTGTTTCCGTGTCACTGGTGTAAATATCGTCACGTCTGCACCAACAACCTACAGGACTGCTCCTTCCAGGAGGGACGAGTCAGCAACATGGAGGTAAAAACACACACACACACACACACACACACACACACACACACACACACACACACACACACTCACACACACACACACACACTCTTAAGTCTGCTTTTACTATGTTTTTACTTTATTTTGATTTGTGATTTAGGGTTTCACCCCGGCCAAAGATTTTCCTGATCAATAAGTCATCACACATTTTTTTTAACAACACGACCTGCTGGGGATAATTTGATTTGAATTACTACTTTACAATTAACAATAACAATACAATTTATTTAGTTATTTATTCATTAATTCAATTTTTGAAAATGCTTAGTGCTTTAGTGATTTAAGCTGCAGCGTTTGCAGAATTCTTCCTCCTCTTCACTGACTGATGGTGTGAGGGAGTGAAGAACAGGAACATGGAGGTCAGAGCTGCTCGCTCTCTCTGTCATTACATGGTTCAGTAAACAACAGTAAAGCTTCAGGTCAACAGTGAAGGGTACACACACACATACACACACACACACACACACACACACACACACACACACACACACACACACACACAGTTTAAAACTCTCCTTGCTGATGCGTTCAAGGACTCCGTGACAAGTGGGATTTAAGAATCGTGTGCTGACAGAAATCAACAGGGAATAAACAAAAATCAAACATGGAGGTGAGGTAACATTTTCAAAAGAAAAGCACCAAAAGGGAGAATAAAACAAATTAACAAAATAATAAGTAACTAACTGAATGTGAGCAGTTAGATTACACCTGTCAGAAGTAACAGATTACTTCTCAGTCTCTAACGAGCTGAGCTGCTCTCAGGCTGCTCGTTATCTCGCCAGCAGAGAGAGAGAAAGAGCGAGCAGGGATCGCACCGTTAGGGCGTCTCGTTGACGTGATTGGTGCTTGGTGTCATTACAGGGCGACAGTAACAACCCCTGATTGGCTAATTGGTTAATAGAAGATGAATAGCCACTTAATTGACATGAAAGCATCCAATCACAGCAATTAATGTTAATTACAAGGCAATTAGGCTGACTAAAGAGAGAGGGAGGGAGAGATGAGAGAGTGTGAGAGGAGGAGGAGGAGAGACGAAGAGAAGAGGAAAGGCAGATGTTTTCGTATTTAACCTTTATTCAGCCAGGTTAAAGTCTCCTTCAGAATAAAAGCCTCAGAGAGGAGAGGAGCTCCTCCGACTATCTCTTCATCTGCAGCTGAAAATAAAAAGAATCTGTCAGCAGAAAGAGAAGAAGAGACACACAGCAGCAGCTGCAAGACGACCTACAACACTGACACGTAAAGCTCACACTTAAAGGGGCAGTTCATGTTTTTTAAAGTGGGGTTGATTCATAGTCAGTGTTTAGACAAGTGTACGCTATATTTAGAATATTTTCACCTCGTTACCTTTCTGTCAGACAGATGTTTCTGAATAGGAAACCACTGTTATATCAGACAAATATCACTCTCTACAAACCAACCAAACTCCATTTACAAAATCAGTAATTTTAGCTCACAGAACACAGCAGTTGTTGGTCTGCTGCTTGGTTACTGTTGCTACGCCTGTCAAACTTTCCATTCTTACACTGCATTTATGCAGTTTCCAGTGATAACGGCGGCAGATTTAACATCAAAATAGGGAGTAATTTTTGAAATTGAGAGCCGGGATAAGAGCTAAGCTAACCCGGCTTAGACCTGAGACAGTGAGCCAGAGAGAGAGACACATCGTCATCAGCTCACTTTGATTCTTCATCAGTCCACATCCTCCTCCTCAAAACCCCACAGAACAAATGCAGATGCAGTGGATCTAACAAGTTTGACTGGAGGGAAAGTTACTGCAGCTAGTAAGCTAACATTAGTTAGCCAGTTAGCCATGCTAATGTTTGCAGCTTATATTAGAGCAGATGAAGACAGAGGTTAATCCATTCACCACACATGTGTGCTTGTGTTTCACATTTTTGAGAGACGACAAAGAACTGTCCAGACTCGTGAAACGTAGAGTGTTTCTCTCCTCCACCTTCAACATGGAGAGAAATGGAAAGTTTGACAGCCCTAGTTGTGGTTGCTAAGCTATGATTGGAGAGTTGCTGTTTGGAGGCGGGACTTAGCAAAGGGTCATTTACACAGGAATTGTTTTGTAATCTCACAGTAGGCGCCATAAACCCACATGGATGAGAAGTTAATGTTTGTACATGAGGAAAATCTTTTTGTAGCAAAAAGCTTAAAAAACGTCGTAAGACCTCAAAAGTTGCCCTATTATGTGCTCACTGTACACAGAATATAATAAAAAGTTTTCCTGAAAAATGAAGAACTTCATAATAATTACAGTGTGCAGGATGTGAACACATCTGGTTTGTGTGTAATGTGGAAGTTTTTGGAAGCGTGCCATCAGAAAAAAGACGTTTCATGATTAAATGAGACTAAAAGGAGTGAACTTTAACTCTGAGAGCAGAGTGTTTGAGACACTAATCAAAGTTTCATTAGTGTTCTTTGTCAGCTCGTTATCACTCGTTCCCTGGAGACGTTTTACACTTTCACTCTGTTGTCTTCACTTTCATGTAAAAAAATCATTTCTGTCTCATGTTTCTGTCACAGAAGAGGTGAGACAGAGTCTGTCACAGGTGAGACGAGTGTTTGGATAAATGTCGAGTGTTTGCTGAGAGACTCTCTCTCACAGACTCAGATACACACACACACACACACACACACACACACACAGTCTCTGTCAGTCTCCACAGTCGCTGCTGGTGTCTGCTGCGCTCTGGTCCACTTCCTGTGGAGCTAATGGTCTTCCTGTCAGTCACAAGGCAATTAATTACCGTGGTGACGCTCGTTAATAAAGGTTTCACCCCACGGAGACACTGAGAGACACAGTCAGTCTGTGTGTGTGTGTGTGTGTGTGTGTGTGTGTGTGTGTTTCCAGCAGCCTCAGGAAGCTTGGCTCTGTCACCAGCTGTCCATTACTGAACACACACTCTGACTGTGTTTCTGTCCGTCGTCAGTGATGACAGACGGTGATAAGATATCTGCCTTTGTCAGCTCCGTGTGTGTGTGTGTGTGTGTGTGTGTGTGTGTGTGTGTGTGTGTGTGTGTGTGTGTGTGTGTGTGTTACTTATAGTGTGACAAACAGGCAGTTTTTTTCGATATATACTCATAATAATCCTTAATCTAAATCCTATATCTGTAATCAGTCCCTCCAGGATTTTGCGGGTCTTTTTCGGGATTGTTGCAGCCTAAAAAAACCTGATTTCATGACAGCTTCTCTAAAAAACCGTGATGATTGTTGCAGGGGTGGATCTAAAGAGGTAAAAGATGCCTTGCCACCCCAGCTGCCATCCAAAGTTTTGGACAGTTCTTGTTCAAAATATATACATGAAAAGTTGTGGCTGGATGGAAATTTACCAAGACTGAAACTCTGAAATCCAAGTGCAAGTGAATGCAGCAAGAGATGATGCTGTAATGCACATAATTTAATGATGTGTCCTGACCACATTTTAGGCTGTGTGATGGGTTTATGTCCAAAGAAAAAAGATGTTTCAAGATTTGAAAAGACAACAAATTATTGCTTTTTATTTCCACCTTTAGATATTTCTATTTAACGCCATACTCACGTCACAATAATGTTGTTTTTTTGTATTTTTTGCCACCCCTCAAAGTCTCCATGTCACCCTCTTTCTTCCTCTAGATCCACCCCTGGCATGTTGCGATGCTCATAGCCATTATTTGCACAAATTGCACAAGAAAGTTACTATTTTTGTGTATAATTCAATAAAATCAAAGGAAACTTCTTCCAGGGAGAACAAAACTAAGCTCTGCTCTGAGTGCTCCTCACTAAAAAAGGTCAAACTCAAAAACAGCACAAAATTATAAAATAAAAGCGCACAGAGTGTAGATGAATGTGACCTGGTTCCACTTCAGAATCGGTCCCAAAATTACGTTCCCGACAGAATCAACGAGAAACCAAATTTTCATTTCCGTCATCGATTCCTGTGGACTTTTTTAACTTAAGCATATTCACATATTTTCAGTAAACACGTATGCTACACTTCCCTTCTATATGATGTTCAACACATGACGAAGCGTCGTCTTCATTTCTTGCGGTGTTTATGATGCACTGAGGTCGATAAACTCCAGCTGACCTGGTGAAAAGTACAAGACCCCTCGCTCATGATGTCGACTAAAACGTCTTTAAAACAGCACAAAAATGACTATGACAAGCATAAATCACTATTTTCTGGACAAATACATAAAATAGTAAAATTAAACTCCCAGCAATCGTGGGCATTACGCAAAATTACAAGTTCGCACAGAATTCAAAGGATTGGTTGAATTTGCTGGTTAATGTAAACTGTATTTTTCTTATTTATAAATGTAGTGATGTAAATATGAACCAAACTGCAGCTGTTCTTTCCTCCAAAATGACTGGAAGCTTCTGTCGCTGCCAGATTGATTGACAGGCTTTTCATTCAGGCACTAACAGCAGGAAACAAAGAGTTATTAATAATGTCTGATGCTTCAACATTTAAAGCTGCTCCAATCAATAATTCATATTAACAATGGATGAAATGTGTGATGTTTGTGTGTCTGCTCATTGTGTCTCAACAGAGGATTATCAGCAGCTCTTTTTAGCCTCTTTTTGTTGCTAGTTTTGGTTTTGTGGCATGTTTTCCATCTGCTTCACTCTCATTATTTCTGTTCCCTGCAGCAAACAGCAGACAAACACAGTTTTACTCAGAGCTTAAAGGAAAATGAATACTGCTAACACCCCTCCACGTAAATAATCCTGTTGCTCTGTGTCTGCTGGAGGTGGAAGCAGGCAGCTGGTTGCTAACATGTTAGCTAGAGCTACATTATAAGCTGATGCATTAGCATCTTTCTGCCCTTTGTGACACTTTCTGTGCTACATGACATCCAGTTAAGGAGCTAATTAAATAATTTGGTTCATTTTAGCAGCTAAAATAGTTAAAGTTCAGGTCAGCTAATCATTGTGTAGATAAGGCTAGCTGACAGATCAGTTCAGTGGCTTAAATATTTTGGGCTAATTTCTAGACTCCAGTGGAATAATTGGACTGTTCTGTAATGCAAGTTACCTTAAGATAGCAGCTGAATCAAAAACACTTAAATATCAACGGCTACTAATAAGATGATAGGCTAATTTGTCAATGTTGTCCTCACAAAACTCCTGCTGCCAGGAAGTGGCTAAAAAGATTCAATGAATGCAAGTTTGAATTTTAACAGAATCTAAAGTTTGTTTACTGTTTTTTTAAAACCATAATTTTATCTCTGACTTATCCTTCAGTTTGGAAAACAGATGAGGATGGTTCCATCACACACAGTAAATGTTAAATAAGCTAACTTCTATTGATTGATAAAGGTGTGCCTCAAGGATCAACATGAGGCTCGCTGCTAATTACGTTTTATTTCCAGCTCAGCTCTGTATAATCCACTTCTATGCTGATGATATTGTCTTGTATGTCACTGACTCTAACATAAAAAAATTGTGTTTGTGTTGAGTTTGATAGCCGAGTTTGTATTAACTCACCTTTCTCTTCTTCCTGCAGGGCTGTCCTCAGATCCTCCCCACCTCTGACATCCTGGTCCCGGCTGGAATGGTTCGTCCAATCACGTTGCGAGCTCGTAACCTTCCCCAGCCTCAGTCGGGTCAGAAGAACTACGAGTGTGTGTTCAACATCCAGGGAAAAGTTCAACGCATCCCCGCCGTCCGCTTCAACTCCTCCTGTATCCAGTGTCAGAATACCTCGGTGAGACACTACATTACCCAGCATGCACTGCTCCTTGATGGCTCTGTGTTTTGGGAATATGTGTATATGGTAGTAGCAGGAACAGCAGTACCTCTGAGGTTTTAGTGTTCAGGTGTCTTTCTTTGTGTCTGTTTTTCTGTCTTGTTCTTGAGGATCTGATGTACAGTATGGGTCAGCAGTATTAGTACTACAAGCAGCAGTAGTACAAGTATTTATACTTGTAGCAGAAGCACTTATAGTAGTGGAAGCAGTATCAGAAGTAGCTGAATCTGCAGTAGTAGCAGTATTAGTTGTGTAAGCAACAACTGTAGTAGAAGTGGAAGTAGTAATACTTGTCAAGGAAATGGTATTTGTTGTGAAAGCAGTCAGAGTATTATTAATAGACACAGTAGTAGTACTAGTAGCAATACTTGTAGTACAGGCAGCAGAGGTATTGGTAGTGGAATAAACAGAGTAATTGGTAGTTGACATAGTAACACTACTCGTCTGACACTAATGGATTACTTTAGCGGTTGGTCTGTGTAGCTAACGTTAGCGGTTGTTAGCGTATCATCTGCCCTGTAAATGTTTACAAGAAGTAGAAGTATTGGTAGTTGGTGTAGTAACACTCTAACTGAAGAAAGAGTAGTAGTAATAGTGGTAGTATTACCAGTGATAATAGTAGTAAAAGAAGCAAAAGCAGTTTCAGTATTACATGTGGCAGTATTAGAAGTAGAAGAAGTACACTTAGTAGTGGAAGTAGCAGTATTAGTAGCAGTAGTGGTTGTCATGGTGACGCTTAGTGTATGGAAACAGTGTCAGTAGTTGACTCCACAACAGTAGAAGTATTAGTATTAGTATTGAAAGCAGTAGTAGCAGTACTAGTAGTGGTCGTCATGGTGATAGTATGTGTATGCTGTGACATCACAATGTGTCAGGTCAGTAATAACAGGTTGAGTTCAGAGCTCTGATTGGCTGAGAGACAACTGAATAGAATAAAACCCACACACACACTGCAAGCTGAGAGGAGGGTGAAGGTGACTCAGACGAGTGTGACACACACTGCAGCATCAGCACATACACACACACACACACACACACACACACACACACACACACACAGTCTAACAGCTTCTCATTGTAATGAAAAATGGATGACATCACCAATCGGACAACAACTCCCACATCTTCACCCACATGCCCTCCATCTTTACAGTTGCCATGGTGACCTCAGGGTATGGTTTCTGTGTGTGTGTGTGTGTTTCTGTGTGTGTGTGTGCGTGTGTGATGACCCAGTGACCTACAGAGTTCAGAGGTCAGACTTGATGTGTCTGACACACACACACACTACAGATTGATTATTGTCCTTTTCTGAGGCGACACACACGCCGTCCACTACACGCACTGACACACACCAACTGTTGTCCGTCTGCTCGTGCTCATTTCCTGTCCTTCATCTGTCTTCCTGTCGGTGAGCCCACCCCAAAGACGCCTCACACACACACACAAACGCACACAAACACACACATTATGCACTGACATACCACTACTAAATGCAGACAGTAACACACACACATACAGATGGTCAGTGTGTGTGTCTGTATTTAATTAAGTTACTATTCCCAGAGGAAATTGGCCATTTAGAACAACAGTACGCACGCACGCACACACACACACACACACACACACACACACACATTCTTCACACAGACACTGTTCAGTTTTCAAAATAAAAGCACAGAGGCAGTGTTTGTTTGTGACCAGCAGACAGCAGCATCAGTTACAGCTGAATGAATCACTTCTCACAGCTGTGTGGAACATCTGGAGAGCTCAAAATATTGTTAAAGTCAAGGTTGGGAGGATTACTTAATCAAAATATAGACAAAATATAATCCCAGTATCATAATATTAAAGTAATGTAATGTGATTACTTTGTTACTTTTGGATTACCTTGATACCAAATATGGTCGGTCTGTGTAGCTAATTGTTTGGTTTTCCTGACTGAACAAAACTTTTCTTCCTGTAAAGGGTTAGCTGTTGTTGCTATAACTGATAGATGATGGACAAAACTATGGAAATAAGATTGAACTTGTTAAAAAAAATCATCTGTGCTGGAAGAAGTTTTCTTATTCACTTCAATATAATGTGAGTTTTCTCAGAGCAGCACCTAGTGGGCATTAGAGGAGCTGCAGGTGAACATTTCAGTTTTCAGAAGAAGAAAAGACACAGTAACACCACACACACACACACACACACACACACACACACACACTCTCACACTCCTGCTGCTGTTGCCAGGCACCTCTGACCCCATAGCGACAGGCCTAGCGACCGGGCAGGGGTTACCATGGGGACGACAGATCGGCACACACACTCCAACAGTGTCCACCGGCTCTGTGACATTAAGACCCAGCAGGAGAGAGAACAAGAGAGTGTGCAAGAAAGAGCTGATGGAAAGAGGAAAAAGAAACATAGAAAGAACAGGAATTAAGTTTATTGTCCCGGAGGGTAAAATATTTCGCAGTGAATTACACAGACGAACAAGCAAAGTGACAGAAAACACCGATCACGGCGCTCAGCAAGCCCCAAACAGCCAATAGACACGAGAGGGAAGCTTTATAAAGATGAAGAGACAGGTCACGGTCTGCAGAGGAAGAAAAACAAGAAGGTTAAACAAAGAATTAAAGGAAACATTTTTATCTTAGCACAGAGTTCTGACATTTTATGAACCAAACAACTAATCAATGAGTGGAAAAGATATCGCCAGATTGATCACTAGTTGAAAAATAGGTCCACACATCTGAAAACAGCTGCAGTAACATTAGCTAAAATCATATTTCCTGTAATAGCATTAGCTATTAGCTGTAATTTGTCAAATTTGGCTCTAAAACTATTAGAGCCATTTTAAATGTTAAATATTAGCTGCGGTAGCAAACATTAAGATGTAATGACAATTAGCTGTAATAACTGTAAAAATTTCAAGTTCAAAACTGGTTCACTTTAGGTGGAAATACTCAGAACTTTGGTTCTTGAACCGTAAGGGAACCGGTTCCACGTTGATGGAAAATGGCCGCTTGGTTCTAAAAGATGCTCCAACTTTGGAAGACGGGTATCAAAGTTCAGTTCATTCATGTTAGTGCTGCATCATAGTGGTTATGGAGCGTGTGTGTGTGTGTGTGTGTGTGTGTGAGTTATGATGCTGCTCTGTTGGGCTCAGCTGGCTGCTTTTAATGGAAAATCAGGGCATTAGACACACACACACACACACACACACACACACACACACATCTCTCTGTGTCTCTCTCGATTGGTCCTGGTATTCCACATATTTCAGCTGTGTGGTCATCACTCTAACACACACACACACACACACACACACACACACACATACACACAGTGTTATGAATAATGTGGTCGTTCTTGCAGCTCTGCAGAAAAGATCATTTTAATATCAACACTTTATTAATTGCAGCCGTGTGTGTGTGTGTGTGTGTGTGTGTGTGTGTGTGTGTGTGTGTGTGTGTGTGTGTGTGTATGTGTGTGTGTGTGTGTGTGTGTGTGTGAGGTAAAAAGCAGTAAAACACTGGTTGGTTGGATGATGGTGAAGTAGTTTTTGCTGAGGAAGGAATATTGAGCTGGAGCTGCTTGACTTAATGAAATTTGTTAATTTTCTGTGTGTGTCTGTGTGTTTGTGCATGTGTTTATGTGTGTGTGTAGTTGTGTGTGAGCATGCACATGAAGTGTGTGTGTGCAGCAGCAGCCTCGGTCCTGTGGTACGGTAGTTTTTAACAGGAGATATTTTTTTGCTGAAGTAAGGTTATACAGCTGCCACCTCTTAAAGAGTGTGTGTGTGTGTGTGTGTGTGTGTGTGTGTGTGTGTGTGTGTGTGTGTGTGTGTGTGTGTCTGTGCGCTGTGAGTTAATGAAATGAGCAGACCAGAATCATTAAGACACATTGATTTTCAATCTTTCAGAAAACTCAACTTCTCTCTCGACTTTCACTGAGTCTTTGCATGTGTGGTTGAGTGTGTGTGTGTGTGTGTGTGTGTGTGTGTGTGTGTGTCTGTGTGTGTGTGTGTGTGTGTGTGTGTGTGAGTGAGAGTAAATTTCCTATCTCTTTATGTGACCCTGAAGTTACAGGGCATGAATTATGAGCACAAATTATGTTTAGATCAAAATTCACACTCCTGTGTGCAAAAATGCATAAAATTATTTTACAGCTACAAACATGTGGACCGAATATTTCTGCAACTGCAAAACTTCATGACACATTCACAAACTTGTTTATGTGCATGAAAGTTTTTTTTTTTTGCACATGCACACAAAAAGTGATATACAACTGCAGGCTGTCAAATAATTTGTGAACATTGTTTTACAACCTCAAAATCTTTATGACCCTGATTTGTCTCCACATAAGTGTGTGTGTGTGTGTGTGTGTGTGTGTGTGTGTGTGTGTGTGTGTGTGTGTGTGGCGTCAGATTATCTGGTGCCATTCGAGTCGAGCTGACATATTCAGGACGCAGCCTGTCTCTGTCTTTTCAGCAGCACTGGAGACGATGTATTGTTCATTTCATGCGCACACACTCAGACACACACACACACACACACACTCAGACAGACACACACACACACACACACTCAGACACACACACACACACACTCAGACACACACACACTCAGACAAAACACTTGTGCGTTTTGTTCCATTAACACCCCACTGTTTATCTAAGATGAGACTCACAGAGAGCGGCAGGTAGATCAGGTTCCCATCAGCTCTAAATCCATTATGTTGTTTCTCTGACTGCTTTTTGTTGGTTACCATGGAGACCTGCAGCCGCCATGACAACACCGCTCTGCTCTCTGTGTGTGTGTTTCTATTTTCCGTCCTCCTTCTTCAAAGCAGTGCTGACTTTATCCTTTATGAAGAGGCTTTGTTGTCTTTGTAGTGCTGCTGTACTTGTACTGTTAGCTGTGTAAATATACTGCAGCCTGATGCTGTTAGCAGAGTCAACACTACCTGTGGTAATATTTGATTTACTGCTGTTTATTTTACTTATAAAAATATACATTGTAGTGTCATTAGCTGTACACTAATGTAATAACAGCAGCTGTAGCAAAACCGTCCATGACAGCAGTGGTGTTAGCATTAACTAGTGATACATTAACTACAGCTAGTCTACTCGTACGTATGATGTATACAGCACAAATATTATCAACAGCAATGAAATTAACTTTAGCCATAGCGTTGTTAGTTGTGCAAATATTAGCTGTAGCAGTTTTAACAATATTTACATTAGCTGCAGTGACATAAGCTAAAATAACATTAGCTTTTGTAACATTAGCTATTAGCTCTAGTAACATAAGCTAAAACAATATTAGCTGTAGTAACATAAGCTATTACCTTTAGTAACATTAGCTAAAATAATTTTAACTGCAGTAACTTTAGCTGAAATCATAGTACAGTTACTACAGCAAATGTAGTCAGTATTACTAAGGATAATATGATTTCAGCCAGTGTTACTACAGCTAATATCAGTTGTAGCAATGTCACCTAATGCTAGCTGTAACAATTGTAGCTTCAGTAACATTAAATTATTAGCTACATGTTGTCATGATATTAGCCATTTTACTAATATTGTTCAAATTTGTCTCCAATATTTTTACAATGCAATAGCATTGCAATAGCAAACATTAAGCTGTAATAACACACTACATTAGCTGTAAAACAACTGTAACAATTTCAGGTTTTGTGATTTTAGTTGTAGTACAATTAGCATGGCGTAGCTAATTTTACTACAGCTCTCACAATCTCAATATTTTCTAGATATCACTTTCTAAATATTTCTGTAACAGCAGCTAGTGATGTGTTAATATTAGCTTTTGGCTAATTCAGTGTTAGCTGCAGTAGCTAACATTAGTAGTTGTAACAGCAGAAACAGCATCTATTAGCTGCAGGCTAACGTTAGCTGCAGTAACAGATATATGAGTTACTGTTAAACACACTGACTGTGGAGATGTTGACATGTTCTGTTTTTTAAAAGACGTCCACACGTCCCCAAACACCGTAAATCACCTCATTCCTTCTCCGTCTTTAATTAAAATGTTTTCCTGATTTTAACACAGAAGTGAATTTTCTTTTTTCCAATTAAAAAGTGTTAATTACCCTCTCTGTGTCTGTCTCTGTGTCTGTCTCTGTCTGTCCATGTCTCTGTCTCTGTGTCTGTCTGTGTCTGTGTCTGTCTCTGTGTCTGTGTCTGTGTCTGTCTGTCTCTGTCCATGCCTCTGTCTCTGTGTCTGTCTGTGTCTGTCTGTCTCTGTCCATGCCTCTGTCTCTGTGTCTGTCTGTGTCTGTGTCTGTGTCTGTCTCTGTGTCTGTCTGTGTTTTTGTCTCTGTCTGTCCATGTCCATGTCTCTGTCTGTCCATGTCTCTGTCTGTCCATGTCTCTGTCTCTGTGTCTGTCTGTGTCTGTGTCTGTGTCTGTCTGTGTCTCTGTCTCTGTGTCTGTCTGTCTCTGTCTCTGTGTCTGTGTCTGTCTGTCTCTGTCTCTGTGTCTGTCTGTGTCTGTGTCTGTGTCTGTGTCTGTGTCTGTCTGTGTCCATGTCTCTGTCTGTCCATGTCTCTGTCTGTCCATGTCTCTGTGTCTGTGTCTGTGTCTGTCTCTGTCTGTCCATGTCTCTGTCTCTGTGTCTGTCTCTGTCTGTGTCTCTGTCTGTGTCTGTCTGTGTCTCTGTGTCTGTGTCTGTCTGTGTCTCTGTGTCTGTGTCTGTGTCTGTCTCTGTCTGTCCATGTCTCTGTCTGTCCATGTCTCTGTAGTATTGGTATGAAGGGGACGAGGCCGGCGATCTCCCTGTGGATTTCTCCATCGTCTGGGACGGAGATTTCTTCATCGACAAACCTGCTTCTATGAAAGGTAAAATCTGTTTGTCATCAATAAAAACCTGTTATTTATTATCAATAACACAAACACGTCTTTGAAAATGTTTGATTTTGGCTCATTTCTCATCCTGATACAGTCTGATTGTTCTCTTGGTTTATTGATTTTTTTACCTGAACAATCAGATTTGTACAAATTATAATAAAATAATGTTTTACCTGCTAAAAGAACTGGCCAAAGTAAAAACACATTTCTCATCACATTGCCGTTACTTAACTAAACTATAAAAGGGAACTTCCAATCAATAAGGATAAAGAAAAAAGCAAAATAAAAGATTATGTGTTTCTGTAAATGAGCTGTTTTTTTCAGTTTAGTCTTAAAGGCGTCGAACAAAGTTGATGATATTAATATTTGTCTATATCTATATAAAATAATAATAATAATAATAATGAAATTATATTTAATTTATTTTGGTTACTTTGTTTCCTCGATTGTTCGGCCTGTTTTGATGTTTTGGTCGTTACAACATGTGTTGTGTGTTTGTGTTTGTTTAGATGTGTAGTTCTGATTGTGTATTTGTTTTATTTTTAGTGTGATTTTGGTGTACTGTTTGTGTTTGTGTTTGTTTGTTTGTTTTATTGGTTTGTTGGTTTTGTTTTGTTTTTGTGTGTTTATTGTTGTCTGTGGCCGCTGGTCTGTTTTTATTATTAAAATAATAATAATAATAATAATAATAGTACAATAATGAAAGAAAAATAAATAAATGAATAAATAAATGTGTTTAGACTGGATTTTTATTTTGCTTGAATATTGATATGAAGAAGTACAATAATAAAGTAAATTAAAGTCTTTTGTTTGAGTTTTTTAAATCAGATTTTCTCTGCATAGAATCACTAAATTCGATGTTGTTTGTTTGTTTGTTTGTTTGTTCTGTCAGCGTTGCTGTATAAGTGCGAGGCTCAGCGCTCCAGCTGCGGTCAGTGTCTCAAAGCTCCGGCGGCGTTCGAGTGCGGTTGGTGCACAGAGAACAGGAAGTGTCTCCTGAGACAACACTGTCCTTCACCGGAGCAGAACTGGATGCACCACGGACGACACAACCTGCGCTGCAGCCACCCGCGAATCACCAGGGTAGGAATCGAACCTGCGGCCTCGCCGGGCCTCGACAGGGTCAAATGATCTGAAATCATTAATCAATTGGTTCATCAACAGAAGACCAATCAGTAAATATTTTAATAATCAATCAATTCTTTAAGTAATTAAAAAAATCCCAGATATCATCATCAGTTTCTCAGTTGTGAGAAGTGAGTTTTTATCTTATATGACAGTAAACTGAAAATGGTGATTTATATTATTTTCTTACATTTTAGAGACCAAACATCAAAGTGATTAATCACATTAACGTAAAACGAAAAACATTATTATCTGGAGTGGAAGTAACTAATTACAAATACTCAAGTTGCTGTCATTTAATTGGCTGGCTGCCGGCTGTGAGGTCACAGGTCAACGAGAGACACAGCATGTCTCACAGCTGACACCTGAACACACACACACACACACACACACACACTTAGACATCATCCCTGACATCCTGAACTTCCTGTCTCAGGTCAGACGGACAGCTGACCAATCAGAGTCGGCCAAAGTCTCACTGAACTCCAAACAGCTGTTGGGAGGTTTTTTCCACTGAGGATCACTTTATGAAATATTTTTATTCTTAATTTTTTGATGCATTGCTGCAGACTAAACTCGCCAACAGGAGATCGAGTCATTAAAATGAGTTCAACTTGAAACGTGCATCAGAAACAAACACATTAATGCAGCAGGAATATTCACCCAAAAACATCCTAACAGAATAAAAACACTGACAGGAAACATTTTACTGAGTATATTTTGCTGTAGAACTTTAATACTTTAGTGAGGTCATTTCCAAACCTTCATCTGTATTTTAGTAACCGTCTGATCACAAAATCATTTGAGTTATAGAAGATCTTAAAACGTTTTTCTAAACTTTCCATATGTTTTCTGTGTAAAGATTTTATTTTTTTTAAAGTAACTAGTAACTAAAACTGTCAGCTGAGAGTAGTGGAGTAAAAAGGAGAAAGTAGAGTAAACTGGAAATATGTTGTATAGATGTCCAGTTCTGTTTTCTCTGTCTGGTTTGAGTGTAATCGATCATTAATAACTGATAATTGATCGACTCCTCCCACCACAGATTGACCCTCAGACGGGTCCTCGGGAGGGGGGGACGCGGGTGACGATCGAGGGGGAGAACCTGGGTCTGCAGGTGAAGGAGATCGCTCACGTGCAGGTGGCTGGAGTCCGCTGTAACCCCGTCCCAGCGCAGTACATCAGCGCCGAGAGGTCAGCGTGTGTGTTGGTGTGATCACGTGACTGATCATGTGGCAGGCGTGTGTGTGTCTGACTCTGTGTGTGTGTCTGCAGGATCGTGTGCGACATGGCCGAGGCTCTCCTCCCTCACTCTCCAGGAGGTCCGGTTGAGCTCTGCATCGGCGTCTGCAGCGCCGAGTATCGAACCCTGTCCACGCAGACGTACTCCTTCGTGGTGAGTGTGTGAAGGAAAATCTTTTTACAGTGCAAGGCAACAAGTAATGGGATCCCAATAAACAATAAACAGTACTTTTTGTAACCTATTTTGTTGTCCTCCTCTTCCTCCTCTTCCTCCAGAGCCCCAGTTTCAATCGTGTCCATCCAGAGAAGGGACCTGTCTCTGGGGGAACAAGGCTGACGGTGACGGGTCGAAATCTGGACGCCGGCAGCAGCGTCAAAGTTTACATCGAGAAGGAGGAGTGTCTGTTTGTCAAGTCAGTTCTGATCTGATGAGTTTTTATTTCTGTGAAGGAATATAATGAACAAATGTCAGTCACTGACCTCCTCCTCTCTCTCTCTCCCTCCCTCCCTCCCAGACGGACCAAACAGGAAATAATCTGCATCACTCCGGCCTCGGGCTCGTCAAGCTCGAGCACCGCCACCATCAGTCTGATGATCGACCGGGCCAAGGTGACGAACGCTGACACCAAATACTTCTACACCGAGGACCCGACCATCACCAGCATCGAACCCAACTGGACCATCCTCAAGTAAAACACTCCACATCCTCCTCAGGAATAATCAATAATCAGTCAGAGTATCGATCTGTGACCTGAGTGTGTGTGTTTGTGCGTTTGCAGTGGCAGCACAGTGATAACAGTGACAGGAACCAACCTGCTGACCATCCAGGAGCCCAAAGTCAGAGCGAAGTACGGCGGAGTGGAGACCAACAACGTGAGAACAACCTTTGATCAACCTTTTAACAACTTTAAACACTTTGCAGACGAGATCCTGCACTGAAGTAAAACACTGTAAAATACACTCCAAGTTAAAGCAAATATTATCAGTAAAATGAACTCAAAGGGAAACTTCAGGGTTTTTGAAGTGTGACTGTATGAGGTACTTATCCATCGTCGGTCGACACGCCCCCTGTGTATTTTAGATGCCTAAAAAAATCAATATCAGTTTAAGTGTAACGCTATAATTAGAATATTTTCACCACTTTACCTTGAAACCGCTGTTTTATAAGACAGATACCTTCTCTATAATCAAACCAAACTCCATTAACAAAATCAGCTGTTTTAGCTCAGAGAACAGAGGAGCCGTTGGTCTACTGCTGCCTCCGTCTGTTAGTGTGTTCGTGTTATTGTGTGACGTCTGTGAATCTGAACTAACCTTTTAAAATACCAACACCTCACAATAACACAAACACATTAACAGCTGGAGGCAGCAGCAGTCCAACAAGTCCACTGTTCTCTGAGCTAAAATTGCTGATTTCGTTAATGGAGTTTGGTTGGTTTGAAGAGAGCGGTATTTGTCTGATATAGCACCAGTTTCCTGTCAGCAAAGTCTGTCTGACTGCAAAGTAAAGTGCTGAAAATAAATGTAGCATACACTTAATTTTTTAGTTGTCTAAAATAAGGCGACAGTAGAGGCGTGTCGACCGCCATCTCCTGTAGGTAATCTACTGACTCTGGAGAAGCACCTCCTACAACCACACTTCAAAAAACCTGAACTATCCCTTTAAAGTATGAAAGTGTTTTCCTGTCATATCTGATGTTTTTGGATTAATATTCCAGCTGCATTAATGTGTGTGTTGCATTTCACTGCTGTATGTGAACTACTTTATATACTGTAGCAATAATCTACAGCAGTACTCCAGAGTAAATGTACATAGTTACATATTTTCTTATTTACATATTTCTACTATGCAAAGGTTTGTCAGGAGTTTTTTGTAATAATTTATTTGTTTTTATTTGTTGCATAAGTAGATTTAAAAGCTTTAAAAGTTTTACGTTTGCTCATTTCTGTCTTCCTCTGTAGTTCTGCTCTGTGGTCAACGACAGCACCATGACCTGTTTAGCTCCTGGTTTAGTTTACAGCAAACCAAACCCACCAGAGGGGGCGCTGCGGCCCGACGAGTTCGGCTTCATCTTTGACCAGGTAACACACACACACACACACACACACACACACACACACACACACACACACACACACACACACACACACACACACACACAGAGAGTTTTCAGTCAGTCTCTTTAGAAACATGTTATAATAATGTTGTATGAATGTTCTGGTCCTGTCCAGGTCTCCTCTCTGCTGGTCCTGAACTCCACCCCCTTCACTCACTACCCCAACCCGACCTTTGACCCCCTGGGGAATTCTGGGATCCTGGAGGTCAAACCAGGGTCACCCATCATCCTCAAGGTGAGAACAAACACACAGGAAGTCCAGAAGAAGAAGAAGAAGAAGGAGAGAAACCACCACGTTCAGGTCACCGGTGACCTGAACCACAGTGGTGGTTTAGAGACCAGAAGGTCACCAGTTCAGTCCCCTGAGCGGCAGGGTGGGTGGCGAAGGCGAAACCCAACTGGTCAGTGGCTGATCAGACTGTTTGTGGTGGGCAGCTTCCACGTGTGTGAATGTGATCAGGGCGTTTCTTCAAACAGAGCATCAGTCTCAGTGAAAATCCCCTGGACTGATACAGATTCAACTTCTTAGTTTATAAATAAAGTAGATTTTATTAGAATTTAATCTCAAGCCTTGTTGGTAACGTTACTCAGAAGACTTGGAAGAAAATTTGTTTTTATCCTCAACAAAATTTGCAACTTTTTTTTTTTTTTTTCAATTTTAATGTGCTGCTGCAACTTCATTCCAAAAAACACCTAAAACATCGCAACATGCAACACAATTTTTTAGAAAAGCTTCCATGAAATTAGGAATTTTAGGCCATAACAATCCCCAAAAAAGATCCTGGAGGAACTGTGTAATAGTCAGGATGTAGTTTAACTTCTTTGCATTGTGACGTATCTCACAGCTTTTGTTAAAAACTAGAGTTTTAAAGTAGTTTCAGCAACACTGACTGTACTGAAGTACAGGTTTGAGGTACTCGTACTGTGCTTAAGTATTTCCATTTTCTGCTGCTTTATATTTCTACTACACTAAATTTATCCGATAACTTTATTTTCTTCACAGATTCAGATTGATACAAAAAACTCAGAGTAATTATATAATAGATGAAGACAAAACTTTATTGATCGCAGAAGGAAATTCACAAGCTGCGCAGCACTCCATGTTCACCAATGATGAGCACTTCAATAATCAATAATTATAACACAGTAATAAATACTATTAAGAACTTTAGTGCTTTAAGTATATTTTGAAGTTAAGACTTTTGTACTTATGTTAATTTTCAATGCAGGACTTTTCCTCCTAACAGATTTTTTCTCCGTCTGGTTTCAGGGTAAGAACTTGATCCCTCCGGCTCCCGGGAACAACCGTCTCAACTACACCGTCCTGATTGGAGAGTCTCCCTGCCTGCTGACCGTGTCAGAGAACCAGCTGCTCTGTGATTCGCCAGATCTCACCGGAGAGCAGCGAGTCCTGGTGAGTGATGGGACCTTAGCCCCGCCCTCTTTTTTATTCCACCTGTAGCTGATAACTGAACGACGTTGAATGGTGACTTAGAACAGTGAACAGAACAGTTCCCCACCTGTTTTCCTTGGAGAACAGTGATTCACTCCAAACATCATTATAGGCTGAGAACCTTTATCTTTGGCACATGTCTCTTTTCTAGTCTAAGTTTAACATTATTTCTTTTAACAACCCCCAAAAATAGGAAAGAGCCCAGAGATCAACACTAAAAAAATTAAAAAACCCAGATATTAATGCTAAAAATGTTTCATAACCTCAGTGTCACTGCTAAAATTTGTCTTTTTATATACATTTACAAAGACTTTTGTATAAACCCTAACTTCAGAGCAGAAAGAGTTTTGGGGACCATCTATGATTTTTGCGGCACCCTTTAGGGGACCTGGACCTCAGGTTGGGAACCAATGAGGACGTTTGAAGAGAATGAATGTCCATCATGTTAAAGCTTTAGGGACAGAGAGAAAAAGAGAGGAGGAGGAAGAGGAGGAGGAAAGGAAAGGAAAAGAGAGGAGGAGGAAGAGGAGAAGGAGAAGGAAAGGAAACGAGAGGAGGAGGAATAGGAGGAGGGGGTCTCTATAAAGGTGAAAGTCATTAAGTGCAGCCACAGGGAGTCATGGGTAATTGGTCTGATGTCACAGATCAGAGGGTGACACACATCCACTTCTCTACCAAACAAACTATTGATACATTATTAAAACAATCGATTATTAATCAATACAGAATGTCATGTTAGAGCTTCATCACTCTCTCATATCACTTCATCATCATCATCATCAGCACATCTTCATCATTTATTCATCAGTTTGTTCATACGAGCTTTCATCTGTTTTATAATCGATATTTATAACCTGTGAAAGGAAACGCTTTAATAAAACATTCATACAGCAAAGATCATTAATATACGTTTAATATACGAGTGTATCCAGGTGTGTGTGTGTGTGTGTGTGTGTGTGTGTGTGTGTGTGTGTGTGTGTGGCTAAAAGGTATTAAACATGCACCTGATTTTGACAAAAAACAAAAAAAAAAGCCAAAAATAGAACCTTTAAATTCAGATTAAAAACTACAACATTCCCGTTGTGTCAATAAAAAGGAGCGTTTTATATTTATTCCAGCGCAGCCCTGATGTTAAATCAGTCCCTCCAGGTTGCTGCTTAAAATGACTGATTTCACAACAGCAGAAATTAGAGATAAAAAGGGTCACAATAGTCATGATTTCACATGGGGCTTTTTTTTTTTTTTTGTCTCAGTTGGAAAAATGGGCTTCCATACAGAAGACTGCAGGAAAGTCACTGCAGTAAAACGGCTAAAACTTTTGCATGCATCTTTTCTAACTGCAATATTTTTAGGCATCTTTTGCAATAAATTTGCAGGACCAGGTGAAAATTGCAAAAGAAAATTGAGATTTTTTTGTTATAATTCATTAAAATAAAACACAACTTGTTCCAGGGGGAACAAAACCAACCTCTGTTCTGAGTGTTTCTCACCAAAAAGGCTCAGAATTACAAAAATCAAAAAAATATCACACCAGCACAAAGTTACAAAATAAAGGTGCACAGAGTGTTGAGAATGTCTATAACGATGGCAAAACGCAGAAATAAATGGAAAACACTGAATCGGTTCATTGATACGTACATGTATGTATTGAATTTGCATAAATTGTTGCGATCGCAGCTTCCTGGAGGAACCGGCTCATGTAACTCTGTTGTTTTTCGTGTGTCTGTAGATCCTGGTCGGTGGCCTGGAGTACTCGCCAGGTACGCTCCATATCTACTCAGACAGCGCCCTGACGCTGCCCGCTATCATTGGCATCGGAGCGGGCGGAGGCGTCCTGCTCATCGCGATCATCGCCGTGCTGATCGCCTACAAGAGGAAAACACGTGACGCTGACCGCACACTCAAACGCCTCCAGCTGCAGATGGACAACCTGGAGAGCCGGGTGGCGCTGGAGTGCAAGGAGGGTACGTCGTGATGATAGAACAGGGTTTTTAGCCTGTGTTTATGTCTGCAGCGCGGTGCCAGAGTTCTGTTGTTGTTGTTGTTGTTGTTGTTGTTGTCATGTATTTTAGACACCTAAAAAAAATCTGTACACACAAGTGTACACTATATTTAGAATATTTTCACCACTTTTACTTTGCTGTCAGACAGACTTTTCTGACAGGAAAAGACTGTCATATAAGACAAATGCCACTTTCTGCAAACCAACCAAACTCCATTAACAAAATCAGTAATTTTAGCTCACAGATCACAGGAGTTGTTGGTCTGCTGCTGCCTCCATCTGATAGTTTGTTTGTGTTGTTGTGTGACTTTAGTGTTTTAAAAGAACAGTTCAGGTTCACAGATTTTACACAACAACACAAACAAACAAACAGATGGAGGCAGCAGCAGACCAACAGCTTCTCTGTTCTGTGAGATAAAATCACTGATTATGTCAATGGAGTTTGGTTGGTTTGCAGAGTGATATTTGGCTCATTGATTTTCCTTAAGAAAAGTCTTAAAATAACGATTATCTTTATCTTATATGTTTTATCCCTTTAAGGGGATAAAAACAAACCTTTCCCCAGAATCTGGTGTCAAAACTCCTCTTCCTCTTCCTCTTCCTCTTCCTCTTCCTCTTCCTCTTCCTCCCTGCAGCCTTCGCAGAGCTGCAGACGGACATCCAGGAACTGACCAACGACATGGATGGAGTGAAGATTCCCTTCCTGGAGTACCGGACCTACACCATGAGAGTCATGTTCCCTGGAATAGAGGAACACCCCGTCCTCAAAGAGCTCGACGTACGTACAAACATCTCTTCATTATCCTCAGAACAAACAGAGGGAACTTCACAGAAATAAGTCGAGCTGCTTTTAAACTCTGTGAGTTTGCGTGTAGTGAAAGTGAACCGCCCTCCACAGCCTCCTCAGCGTCTGGGCCTCCGTGCAGCTTTAATTAATGGAAGCCAGCAGGAAGCTGTGAGCCACTGAGCCTCTGTTCTCTGCGTCCACACACATGAATTAAACTCTCTCAGATCCTAATAACGAGGTGTGGAAGTGGATCAGTCTCTGGGTGGAGGCAGGATTTCCATGAATTGGATGAGAAATGGCAGAAAAGTTTCTTTGTCTGAGTCTCTGTTCTCAGCGGAGACGTTTTAGCTCCAGAGGTTTTCTGTCTTCTTAATCCAGACTCCATCTTTTCATGTTGTTTTTCCTGCTGCTTTAATCCTCGTCCTGCTCCACATTTACTGACTTTCTCATAAAATTTGGGTTAATATTACGATCTGTACAGCCAGACGCTTTCGATCTGAGCCACACACACAGCCTAAATATATAGAACAGCATCTAAAATATTTATAGTACTTCTGTTTTTGAGAGGCTGCAACAGATTCACCTGGAAGTTCATCATTTTAGGTGTGAGACTTTTGATACTGTCAGTTTTTTTGAGGTCATCCAGTCACCAAATAAGACAGTGATCTGAATGATTAGTTTAACTTCAGGGTTAAAGGTGATTTTATTTTTGTATAATTTATATAGGTAACTATTTTTAGATACTATCTGGAAATAATGATTTATTATCCAGTTATTGAGAAAGTTTCTCAATAGCTCATTATTTCAGGATAATAACTCATTATTTGAGAAGATATCTCATTATTTTGAAATATTAAGACATTAGTTTGAGATAATAACAGATAATTTATGTTTATATGAACTCATGAGGCTCGTCTGGCTGCACACTTTAGTTTTCAGTTTTGAGTAAAACAGGAACGTGATTAACCTGTGTGTGTTCTTCTGTGTGTGTTTCAGTCTCCGGCTAACGTGGAAAAAGCTCTGCGTCTCTTCAGTCAGTTACTGAACAACAAGATGTTCCTGCTGACCTTCATCCACACTCTGGAGGCTCAGAGGTCGTTCTCCATGAGGGACCGAGGGAACGTCGCCTCACTGCTCATGGCTGCTCTGCAGGTACCTGCTGCTCACCGCCGCTGACGCTCCGAGGCCGATCAATAAATATATCTTTATATTATCATATCATCTCATTCGATGGCCTGTGGCTGTGAATGTAACTGACTTAAAGTTTTAAAAAGCTCAATAAAAGGTTTCTAGCAGGAGAAAAACTGCACTCAGTGTTTGTTAACAGATTTAAATAATTCTCATTAATCTGTGAGGAAAATCATCAGTCAGACCTTTGAAACTCTATTTCAAACTTTCTACTCTGTTTAGACTGCTGTGATTCTCTTTAAGAAAACAGCAGCTGGTTCATGAAGCTGCAGTCAGACTGAAACTAATCAGAATGATCACATGACCCCGCTGGTTTCCTGTATGTTTTAGAACAGATTTTAAGGTTCTTTTAAAAGTTCCTGAAGCTTAAAATGACCTCGTTCATCCCGACATCACAGATTTTCTTTTATTTAATGTTTCAGACAGATGGACTGACGTCTCCAGCTGCTTTTAGTTTAAATGTTCGTTAAAAATGAATCATCTGTATTTATTGACTTTTATTTATTTATTTATTTATTTATTATTATCTTTTAACATGTTCTTGTTTTGCTCTTGTAAGTTTTAGACAAGTAAAGTTTAGTTTATTTTGTGTTTGTATTTATTTTATTTTGGGCTGCCTGTGTATGAACACTGATAATTCACAATAAAGTTTGATTTAGTAACTAAGTAATCCTCATTATTGGATATTTTTCAGGTGTTAACATCAGTTAATAACTGGAGTAGAGAGCAGATCAGTGTGACAGACAGATGTTTGTGTCCTCAGGGTCGTATGGAGTACGCTACAGTGGTGCTAAAACAGCTGCTGGCCGACCTGATCGAGAAGAACCTGGAGAACAGGAACCATCCCAAACTGCTGCTGAGGAGGTACGAGGTCAAAAACAAGAAAAACTGCAACAAAGAAAATAAAATCAGACTCTTTAAAATAATACAATTAAAGTCAGATAAATCTAAAATGTTTTAATTGGTGTGTGTGTGTGTGTGTGTGTGTGTGTGTGTGTGTGTGTGTGTGTGTGTGTGTGTGTGTAGGACGGAGTCTGTCGCTGAGAAGATGCTGACAAACTGGTTCACCTTCCTGCTGCATCGATTCCTCAAGGTAACCAATCATCTCCTCCATCCTTCCCTCCTTCAGTCCTTCCTTCCTTAATTGACCTCGTTAAGTTCTTCCTCCTCAGTCTGACTGTGACCAATCAGATGAGGGCTGCAGCTGATTTATTCATAGGAAGTGAAGGGGATTGGTTAAATCCTGCTGCTGATGAGTGTTGAGGATTAAACTGTGGTAATGAAGGACTCAGAGCTGACGTGTGTGTGTGTGTGTGTGTGTGTGTGTGTGTGTGTGTGTGTGTGTGTGTGTGTGTGTGTGTGTGTGTGTGTGTGTGTGTGTGTGTGTCAGGAGTGTGCAGGCGAGCCTCTCTTCATGCTCTACTGTGCCATAAAGCAGCAGATGGAGAAAGGACCGATCGACGCCATCACCGGAGAGGCTCGCTACTCTCTGAGTGAAGACAAACTCATCAGACAGCAGATCGACTACAAACAGCTGGTAACACACACACACACACACACACACACACACACACACACTTCAAGTATCATTAAATGCATCAAAATAAAACACAAAATCCTGATAAGGAAAATGTATTTAATTAAAATACAATAATCTCTTTGTACACCTGCAGCCTGCAGCTCCTCTCCAGTGGCCTCCTGTAACTTTGGCCAAAAAAATATATATATATAAAAATGACTAATGTTTGACATAATGGTTGCTTTTCTTTACATGTTAACTTCCATTTAGGTTTACACTGTAAAAATGAAAATTGAAAAAGTTTTACCAGCTACTAATGTTTGATTTGGATCATTTACGAAGTTGTGTTGTGGTTGAATTTGTTGGCCGGCGTCTGTGTGACGGTAACGTTTAGATGAACTTCCTGTCTGTGATCCATCAGATTAAGGACAGCAGGATTTTATGAGCAGCAGCTGTTAATTAAAAAGAGGAGAAGAAGAGATTTACCTGTCTCTGTCTTTATGTTGTTCGTCTCGCTGTGGACGGACGTCTGAACCTGTTGTTCCAACTTCCTTTGACACTTAAAGTATCATGTTTTGACTCAAATTCCTTCTTTACTTGAACGAGGGTTTATTGAATATTGATTACAGCGTCACAGCAGGTGATCCAGCTTACAGTCCGGCTCAGTCCGCTGCTGACATGACATCTTTAAATCACATTGTCAGAAACTCATATTGATCCAAACCTCCACTGATTTTCAATCACAGTAACTTTTTCTAAGATTTCCTCCACAAACCTGCATCACAGTCTGATCACCTGGTCAGCTGACAGCAGTACATCTAATCTATTTACACTGAATAATGGAAAATAATAAAGAGACATCAACTTAGCAGAGTGCAATATTCAAAATATTGTAAACATTTAGATAACATGTAATAACAACAAATTCGTTATTGGATGCAGGATCAGATTTTGCAGCAGCAGAACTTTCTGCTTTGTTTGGTTTGTTTCTGTCAGATAAAACCGACAGGCAGAGTGAACTCATTCAGCTCCAGAATCTGTCCAGGTTGTTTTCTGTCAGTGGTTTGAACTGACTGAGCAGAAGGTTCAGTGGATGATTATTATTATTGGTTATTGATCAAGCTGAATATTTGTCAGTTCTGCTGAAAAATTACTTAAAGGGACAGAGATATCAGCTGAGTATCATGGAAAAGTTACAGGCATCAACATGAATCAATATGGACAAAATACATCCAGATGTTCCCCTGGTGGCTGGCTGCAGTATAGGTCATAAGCCCCGCCCCCTGGGACAAACTAAAACATAAAAGTACTCATCAAATAAACGTTTCTGTCATTTTATTTTGTTCTTATCATGTTGATGTTTGTTCAAGTGTTCATTTTCTCATCAGTTTGTTTTTAATTTGTTATTTGATGATACAAAAATGAGGTTTCACATCATGATTGACAGCTGAGCTCTGCTCGCCATTTGGTCAACCAGCTGTGTGTGTGTGTGTATTATGTAAATTAATGCTGGGTTCTGTGTGTGTGTGTGTGTGTGTGTGTGTGTGGAGACGTCTTTTCATGTAAAGACTTTGTAATGTGTCTCTTATTTCTTTCTTGTGTGAGTTTGTGGCTTCATATTCAGCAGCTGGTCGATAATGATGTTTTCCTCACTGTCACAACACACACACACACACACACACACACACACACACACACACACACACACACACACCACACACACACACACACACACACACACACACACACACACCACACACACACACACCACACACACACACACACACACACACACACACACACACACAGTAATAAAGTTCAGACAGACGAATCCATCCTGACCGCTCGCTGTCTGTCTCTCAGACTCTGATGTGCATCCCTCCGGAGGGCGAGGCAGGGACGGAGGTGCCGGTGAAGGTGCTGAACTGCGACACGGTGACTCAGGTCAAAGACAAGCTGCTGGACGCCGTCTATAAAGGAATCCCGTTCTCTCAGAGACCGCAGGCCGACGACATGGACCTCGGTAAGTCTCACAGTCTTGTCAATTGAGAAATGTTGATCAGAGTCCAAAAAAACGTCCTCAAATGTAGTCCAGCAGAGCCACGCTGACGTCGTGTTTGTGTTTGTTTGTGTTGTCAGAGTGGCGTCAGGGTCGACTGACCCGCATCATCCTGCAGGACGAAGACGTGACGACCAAGATCGAGAGCGACTGGAAGAGACTGAACACACTGGCTCACTACCAGGTAACCATTAATCAATTAACCAGTGATCCATCGTCAAGAATTTAATCAATCTACTATCAGATAAACATCTGGAACATGCAGCTATTTATATGTTTCATCGGCTACACTCTTAGAAATAAGGGTTCCAAAAGGGTTCTAACTGAAGAAAGGGTTCTTTGTAAGGCAAAGGGTTCCATTATTAATTTCATCCAAAGGAGCTTTTGTAGAAGAAAGAGTTCTTCAAAGATTGTTGAAATCCTTGAAGAACTCTTTCAAAGGTTCTTTATACCCTAATATATAAAGGTTCTCAGTAGAACCTTTGGAATGTGTTCTAAATAAAATCCTTGGAATATAAAAAGAGTCTCAGTGGAACCCCTGGTTGTGTTCTAGACAAAACTCTTGGATTTTAAAAAGGTTCTTGATAGAATCTCCTAGATGTATTCTTGTTAGCACCCTTACAAAGATGGAAACTTCCTGGATAGAACCTCCAAAGAGGGTTCTAGATAGAACCAATGCACCATAAAAGGGTTCTTTGTAGAACCTCTCACAGTGGGGGTTCTAGGTGAAACCTTTCAGACGTTTCTAGATATAATCCTTCATGCTTGGTTCTAAGTAGAACTCTCTGAAAGGGTTCCAAGTGAACTTTTATATAAAGTTCTAAAAAGAACCAAAAATGTTTCTCCTGTGGGGACAAGCTGAAGAACCCTATATGGTTCTAGTTAGCAGCTTTATATCTAAGGGTGTATGTAACCCTGTCAGAGAACGTGGAACATGTTATCATGGAAAGAAACCTTTAATTGAGGGAAAAAAATACATTTGGTATTGTTTGATTGATCGATGAATTGATCGTTAATTTTACCAATGATTGATTAAGGACAGAGCAAACGGTTTGTTCTCTCTTAACTTTACCTCTTTAATCTCCCAGTTTTTTCTTGTACATTTACAACTAATCTAGGAAACAGGAGTTTTTTATTTTTATTTAGTTTTTGGGTCTAACAAACCGTCACAGGACGCAGGTTGAAATCGTTTCCTCTCATTGGCTGACGTCAGCGTGCAGCCTCAGTCTGAGTCGCGGTTCTCTGAGGGAGTTCTGCCGCCTTATCAGCTCCTGCAGTGACACATGTGGAGTGTATTCAGATTGTGGACAGGGATAAGAATCGACCGAGTTAGCTGACTGAATGGATAATTAGTCAGCTGATTGATGGGAGTGATTGGCTGATTGACTGATGTGTCGCCGTGTGCTGCTAGGTAACAGACGGCTCCCTGGTGGCGCTGGTCCAGAAGCAGGTTTCTGCCTACAACATCGCCAACTCCTTCACCTTCACCAGATCCCTGAGCAGATACGGTACAACAGACACACACACTCACACACACACACACGCACACACACACACACACACACACACACACACACTCATACACACACGCGCTCTGATCTGATAACCAATCACAGGAGGTAACTTCTCTCTCTCTGTGTGTTCAGAGTCGTTACTTCGGACGTCCAGCAGTCCTGACAGTCTGAGATCCAGAGCTCCAATGATCACCCCGGACCAGGAGACAGGTACTGCTGCAGCAGGATAGTTATATATAAATATATGTAGTTATGAGCAGTACTTTATACGTGTTGTTTGCTTTCAGGAACGAAACTGTGGCACCTGGTGAAGAATCACGAACACAGTGATCAGAGAGAAGGAGACCGCGGCAGCAAGATGGTTTCTGAGATCTACCTGACCAGACTGCTGGCTACCAAGGTAACACACACACTCGTACACACACACACACATACACACACAGTTTGGAGAAGCAGCAGGAGTACTGGTGTAGGAAGCTTAGCAATGTAGTGCTGTGGACAGGGTCAGCAGCAACACATATTTTATTTTGTCACCTCGAAACCACTGTTATATAAGACAAATATCACTCTCAACCAAACTCCATTGAGAAAATCAGCAATTTTACCTCGCATAACACAGGAGGTGTTGGTCTGCTGCTGCCTCCATCTGTGACTTTGTTGTTTTAAAATTTTAGTTCAGATTCACTGAAGTCACACAACAACACAAACACACTAACAGATGGAGGCAGCAGCAGACCAACACCTCCTGTGTTCTGTGAGCTAAAATTACTGATTTTGTCAATGGGATTTGGTTGGTTTGAAGAGAGTGATAGTTGGCTTTTATAACATTGATTTTCCTTAAGAAAAGTCAGTCTGACAACAAGGTAAAGTGGTGAAAATATTCTAAATATGGTGTACACTTAAACTGATATAGATGTTTTAGATGGACCTTTTTGAAGCAGCTAAAATGCCATTTGTTGCTAAGCCTGTCCACTGCAATTCATTGCTTAGCATCCGTGCTAAGTTCCCCAGACTGGGGGCATGTAAACCACCATCAACTATAGGTAATACACTGACGATGGATAAGTTCCTCATACAACCATACTTAAAATAATCTGAACTGTCCCTTTAACTCTCGACACAAGAGACAAAAAAAATGTTTTAGTGGTTTTGCATGTAAAGTCAAAGTTATTACCTGAAGGACCGTGAACGTTATCCATGCAGTAACTGTCGTGACATTCAAGTCTGGTCCAAAGAGGGTTTTTTGCATCTAAAGTGAGACATTTATTTTGTAATATTAAGTCACTTGAATTATGGCTGTTAAAATATTTAATCCCGTGCTTTGGTCCTCCCACAACTAGGGGACGCTGCAGAAGTTTGTGGACGACCTGTTTGAGACAGTGTTTAGCACCGCCCACCGAGGCTCTGCTCTCCCATTGGCTATAAAATACATGTTTGACTTCCTGGACGAGCAGGCCGACAAACGACAGATCAGCGACCCGGATGTCCGACACACCTGGAAGAGCAACTGGTGAGAGAAAATCACACGTTAGCAAAGACTTTTGCTACGCGACAGAGGCAAAAATATGTAAGACATGTTTCGTGTCTGTGTGTGTGTGCAGCCTTCCTCTCAGGTTCTGGGTGAACGTCATAAAGAATCCTCAGTTTGTGTTCGACATCCACAAGAGCAGCATCACCGACGCCTGTCTGTCAGTCGTCGCTCAGACCTTCATGGACTCCTGCTCGACGTCCGAACACCGACTCGGCAAAGACTCTCCGTCCAACAAGCTGCTCTATGCTAAAGACATCCCCAACTACAAGAGCTGGGTGGAGAGGTAGCTAACATGCTAACAAGTTAATAATACCAGAGCTGGGTGGAGGGGTAGCTAACATGCTAACCAGTTCATTAAAAGAACTGTGTGGAGACGTAGCAACATGTTAACCAAACTACATGATCTGGGTGAAGACTTAGCAAACATGCTAACTAGCTGAAATGCTGCTAAACATAACTAAAAGAGGTGGATGGAGAGGTACCTAACAAGCTAACAGTTACCACACTGTTAGCTTTAGGTTACCCTTTAACCACTTACACAGTTCAGTTCACACAGTCAACTACCACAACCAACTGCTAATTAAATTCAAATAAAACTAAATCACTAGAAGGTTAACAGAGAGGCTCATTAGTGTTACAAAGTAACTCCATCAATAAGAGAAGTGGTGACATACTGAACTTAAATTATGGTACACTGAAACGTCATATGTCATAAATCTTATTAATTAGTATTGACAGCTAATAAGGCAAAAGTAAAAGAAAAATTACACCATTATTATTGGATACTTAGATTTTTAGGTGATTATCTGAGTAAATTAACCTTAAAGAAACTCATTAGCTCATTGATATGATTACTTTGAAGTTAATTGTGTGTGTGTGTGTGTGTGTGTGTGTGTGTGTGTGTGTGTGTGTGTGTGTGTGCGTGTGTGTGTGTGTGTGTGTGTGCGTGTGTGTGTGTGTGTGTGTGTGTGTTGCAGGTACTACAGGGATATTGCCAAGATGCCGAGCATCAGTGATCAGGACATGGACGCCTACCTGGTGGAACAGTCCCGTCTCCACGGCACTGAGTTCAACACACTGAGCGCGCTCAGTGAGCTCTACTTCTACATCAACAAGTACAAGGAAGAGGTGAGGGTGGGGGGCGGGGTTTCATGTCTTGATGACATCACAGTTGCTGGGTGTCTCTGCAGGTCACATACTGGAGCTGTTTGGATACTTTGTGTGTATATTCTTGTGTTTAATTTCTGTCCGTCCGTCTCTGCAGATCCTGACGGCGTTGGATCGAGATGGGTACTGTCGCAAACACAAACTGAGGCACAAACTGGAGCAAGCCATCAACCTGATGTCTGGAAGCAGCTGAGAGGAGGCGAAGGACGAATGGACTTAAGGACCGATGGACTGATGGACGGAAGTGGGGATGGGGACAGAAGAATGGGGGAGGGGGAAATGAGGGCATTTTGTTTTTCTGAACTGTTTGAACAGTCAGCTGAACTGCTCAGTGTTGGACCGAACTGACAGCCACAGCTCCGGCCCTTTAGCAATCAATCCATCGGCAATTTATTTTGTCAATTGATCGATTGGTTGATTTGAAGACTGATTAACTGGCTGGGACCCCCGACTACCTCCTTTCGGTGGGTTTTCAGGGTGGAAAATCAGTTTCTGAACCGATTTGGATACATTTACAACGTGATGAACCTTCTTGATGCATCTGTCGGTTTGGATTTGGATTTAAATTTGCTGCAGGTGTGAGCAGGGATCGAAACGAGGGGGCGTGGCTGTGGAAACTAGGCTAAAGACTGAGTCAGGTTTCACCAAATTATGGTGTTTGGAACCATCTCGATGCTGGGTTGAAGAGCAAGAGGTCAAGTCAAGTTTCCGTCAAAGGTACAGACTTGTTTTGGTCTGAAGGATCTAGAAACTAAGCTGATGGTCAGAAGGTCACAGTAAGACCACAGGAGAGCCTCATCGTAGTCTGGATGGATCCAGGCTAAATCTCACAAGGTCAAGTCAATCAAGGCCTCTCTGCTGATGTCTTCATTTTGGTCCCTCACCTTGAATCCTTGGTCTTGTCCGTAAGGATCGGGATTCACCGTCAGACGTTCAGGTCGAGCTTTAAGGAAGAAAGTCAGTCCTGAACTTGTTTGCAGAAAGTTGTTTCAAGCTTTAACAAAGGAGAAGAAAGCAAATAAACTGATGTCCAAAAAAACTGATGACTTGACCGAACCTTGAAATCAGTGCTTTGTCTGGAAAGACGTGGAAGAACCGAACGAGCCGAGAGACACTTTGACTTGACCTTGGACTGTTCAGCTGAGCCTCGTCAGGATCTAGAAGTTTCTGAGTTGCTGTTCTAAATAACCACTCAATGTTTTCTCTGGACAATCACTCTGTACCACAGCACACTGAGCCCGATGCCTACTGACCGACCAGTACCTGTGTCCATGAACCCGTCACCCTTCTTTTCCTCTCTTTCCTCCTTCAACTCTTCTTCAGAACTTCACCTCCTCTTTGCTTCATTTCGTCTCCTTCTCTATCTTTACCTCTGCTTTCTATCTTTTCCTCTTCCACCCCACTTTTTATTCCTCCTCTACCTTTGACCCTGTTCCGTCATTGGTCAGTCATGCTGGCCTCTGGCCATCCTATTGGCCAGGAAGACTCTTTAGTAATGTACTGCCCGACCAATCAAGACTGTGGAATTCGCCAGAATCGTGAATATTTAAACAGAAATGAATCCAGAATAAGTTTTGAATACATTCCAGCACAGGCACACAGGCAAGGTCTGTAAATACACAGGTTGACTCGCTAATTTTTCCGGAAGTGAAAGACCCTCTGGGAAGTGGACTGACCGGCATTTTTCAGGACCAGAACGACCTGGAAACTGGAAGTTCTGGATTCAGCGCCAGTTGGCGAACTTAGACGCCGGTTGGTGCAGATCGCTTTACGTCGGACCTTGCACATACACCCACATACAGCCATGCTTTACAGCACCATGCTAACCGTGCCCAGGGGGAAATACTGTGCAGAGCTACAAGCCCAGTGCCATGTAAAGACCGGACCGGATCATGTCAGAACTGGACCCGGACTTGGACCAAACCCGGATCAAAAACATACCTGGAATGGAGTTTTAACCGGATCGGACTCAAGAACTTTTAAGACTTGTGGCCATAATTGTAAACAACAAAAAAAAGAAAGATAATAATGATAATAATGATGATAAAGTATAAAAGTTAAAAAAGAATACAAAAAGAAAGGAAAAAAAGAAATATTGAAATGTTAACATGTAATAAGAACTTTGTGGATTTGACAGTATGGATTTTAAGGAGCTGAACTTGTATAAAGCTGAACATTATGCTACATCGGAGTTTGGAGAAAGAGAGAGCCAAGAGACAGAACGATGGACCAGACCGGCACCATCATCACGCCACCGGACGGAACCGGATTTAACCGGACTGAATGAGTCAGTTCTGCTTGGAAGGAGCTGAACTGAACTGAATCTCAGCTCTGTGTGTCGAAGGTTTGGTTCTTTTTCTTGCCAAACTGGATGTTTGCTTGTTTGACCAGAACGGGAGTGCGGTGTATCGGATGGAGGCGTGGCCTGGAGGTTTGGGTGGCGTTTGGAGGGGTTAAATTGTTGCATGTGTAGCTTCAGATAGAGTCTTTGTTTTGATGAGCTTCTTGTACATCCTGAAGAAGAACGAGGGCGCTTTCACACTGTCGGATCAGTCATGATTCTACAAATCTAAATATATCAGTCTGTTTTTCTGCAGACAGATGAGTCGTACCTCCGTCCACCTGGACGGTCCCTGTCCAAAACAAAAGACTGAGCTCCAACCAACTGAAAAAAAACTGAACCCAGCGTGAAACGCTCTTGTTTTCTGTAAGAATGATGGTTAAATCTTTGATGGATAACTTTCAAACATGACAAAGCTGCACGCCTCACCCCCCCACACACCTCTTCTTCTTCTGTGGTAGAACATTTTCACCTTGCACAGCTGGATCAAATGTTGTTCTGAGGTCCAGTTTGGGTCCAAAATTAGTCAAATTCATAAACACAACAACTACTAACTCTGCTGCCATCAATTTTTCCTGCTAATTACTTTATGGCACCAACTCCACTTAGAATAAAAACTTTATTCCAGGGGAAAACAAACAATAAAACAAATCTTTCATTTATCTGCATGCATCGTTTTGCTAATCTGCACATATTTTCATATCAGCTTCTTTTTTTCCACGTGACCTGCAGGACCTCTGTGATTGTGATGATGATTGCAGTATTAGAGGCGATGATCATTTTGATGTCATTATTCTTATTTTGATTGAAGAACATGTTAAAATGAATATAGTGTGATTTTTTTTCTGCACCAAATCAAGATCTCACACATTTTGCCTTTGACAAATATTGCCCCCAAAGCCATATTTCCATTTTGATAAAAATGTTGATTAATTGTGCAGCCCTTAAAGGAGCCCATCTTTATTTAATGTGTTTCAAACACCGTCAGGTCTGTCAGACTGTGTTCAGTGAAAATGTTCTGCCACAGTGAAGCGTCTCTCTTTTGGCTCTCTGCGATGCCATAAAGCTACAAAGCACCTTTTTTTTTCTTGCTGTTGTTTCACTGTCGTTTGAATCTTTGGGGCCAAAAGGACCCGAGTGAGGAAGAAGATGAGGAGGAGGAGGACGGGTCCTGATAAAAAGACTGCCTTTTAGATGATTAATTATAGAACAGGGAGGGAAGCCACTACCATACCAATACCACTGTTCATCTAACCTGTGTGTGTGTGTGTGTGTGTGTGTGTGTGTGTGTGTGTGTGTGTGTGTGTGTGTGTGTGTGTGTGTTATCCTGCTGCTGCTGCAGTGGAAACTCAACCGTTAAATCACTGATTGTATCTGCAGCTCAATTAAAAATCTTTTTCTTTACAGTCGCACCGTGTGAAACGGCCGATCGGTATCTTCAACGCTTTTGAAATCTCTGATCAGATCTTAGTTTCCTGTTTTTTCTCAGATCGCCCTTTAAACTTAAAGTCATCGATAAGAGATTAATCAAATAAAATTGACCGTGTCGTCTTTAATTGTGCCCTCGTCGCCATTTTGATCGGAGTTTACCTCGCTGTCCATGAGATGAGATGGGAGTTTAGAGGAGGAGAGTTCCTGTTAGCATGCTGAAGGGTGAGGAAGACGAGGAGGAAGAGGAGGTGAAATGAGCAAATCCCAAGAGGAGAATGTAAAGGAAGGGAAGGGATGATGCATAGACAATGTAGAGAAGGAGAAACGCCGGCTGCATGCTGAGGAAGTGAGGAAGAGGAGGAATTACTATTCAGTTGCAGAGAGGAGGAGGAGGGTGCAGCACGCAGAAAGGTGAAGAAGAGGAGGAAAACCTGATGTTCTGCAAATGCAGAGGGGATAAATAAATGTTAGAGTAGAAGGCATGAGGAGCAGGATGAAAGAGGAGGTCAGATTCTCTTTTTGCATGCTAAAGTGAGAGGAAGGAGGAGGAGGAGGAGGGATGAAGGAGACTCTGTTGGAATACTGAGAGGGAGGAGAGGGAGAATACTGATCAGGGAGAAAAAGATGGAGGCAACGTCATCCATCAAACCAGCTGAGGAAGGAAAGGTCTCTGAGAGGAGGAGGAGGAGAAAACACTCCTAGTGCAGAGAGGAGGAGAATAAAACAGATTTATTTCTGATCCAGGACTGTGGGATCCCTCATCAGTGACCATCAGAACGAAAACCAACACTTCAGGCATCACAGAAAGAATAAAAGAAAAATACAAATTCACTGGATGGATGGAGGTTTTGTGGTGTGGAGGAGTTTCTTCATGTTGTGGTGCAGATTTCTCTCCGGCAACTCCAAAGATTTGTACATGGTTTATTCTAGAAATGTTCTCAGTGACTAATTTTCCAGCCGATTAAACAGATTTTTAAGTTTAGACTAGTTAATAAATGTAAAAGTAGGAAAACGCGCAGAAAACTGTTCAAATTTCACACAATTTATTAATCGATTAGTTTCAACATTGTATAAAAAAATGGGTATTCAGAGCCGTTTGAAGCCGTTAATCACATCCTTTAATAACCACATATTATTTTTATTTCCGCAGAAATGTGGCACTTTGCGCTGTGTATTATGAACATCACACATTATCCTACAAACTCACTAGATGTGTTTTCTGTTGACAGTGTTAGCTGCCCTACAGTGTGGCTAATGTTAGCAGTGCTAGCAGCAGCAGCCTGCTCTCCCTGCAGGTTAACGTCCACGTCTGTGCTGTAAATCTGTTGACTGAAACAAATACATAAAAAGTTCATTTAAAATACCTCAGTGTTTTCACTTTCAGTCACTGAGCCTCCTCTGAAAAAAACCTTTGTGTTAGTTTATTCTGACGCAGTCTACATACAACCTGATTTTTATTTACTACGTCAAAACACCCATCTCTTGTTTTTTGATCACATCTGCACTCATCTGCCTCATTTTGTTTTTAATTATAGTTGAGGCTGACCTTCAATCTTTATCTTCAATCCTGAACCTGAAAGAAGACACAGTCTGTTTTCTCCTTTCAATTTTGAATATCTGGTCAGATATTTAAGATCTACTTATTCTTAGATCAAATAGTTCCTGATTTTGAATCAACATATTAAAACAAAGTTTTTGCTTGTCGGCTTAGAAACTTTAACATTTAAAAACTTTGCTTTATTTTAATGTTTCTGTAGAATTTTCTCAAAGAAAAGTGTCAGAAAAAGTCAGCTCAGGTGCTCAGATATCATTTAAATAATACACAGCTATAATCTGTAATATTTTTAAAATAAAGCGTCATTTCTTCAACTTTATTTTGGTAACAACTTCTGTGACGTCTGAGGAGGAGAGAAAATGGAGAAACTTCAGTAATTCAGTTAAATTCAGGATGAATCGACGTTTGGATGTTTTTCCACTGTGGCAGCTTGTGTGTGTGTTTGTTTCACTGTTGTCTCTCTCCACACACACACACACACACACACACACACACACACACACACACACACACACACACACACACACACGCACACACTTTGACATCATATCCATCCTCTGATTTGAACACACACACACACACACAGCTGGGAGGAGGTAACAGAGACTGAAGAGGCTGGTGGGAGGGCCGGGTCTAATTCCTGGAACAGCAAACAAAACAAACAGGGATTAGATTGATACCTCATTTTAGCTGCAGTGTCCAACACACACACACACACACACACACACACACACACACACACATGCACACACATAGACGGCTCAGAGTTTTTAACATTCTCCGGCGGTGAGATATTTATTGATTATTTAGTGATTCTTTTTTTTTCTCTTTTAATTTATTTTTTATGATGAGTTTTATATTTATTGTGGGAGGATGTACACGATTTATGAGTTTGTACGGCGTTAAAGAGAAAGAGCTTAACGTTGTACTTTTACTGCAACAACACACACACACACACACACACACATTTTAACACACACACGTAATAAAAGGTCCATGTGCAGGCTGGGAAACGACCACCGACTGTGTGAAACTGTCCTGTTGTACCAAAGTGTCATTTTAAATTAAACATGTTCTAGATTTCTCTCAACCCTTTTTTTGATCAAAACCTTTAGTAAAGAACTTCCTGTTTTGTTTTTCATTGATCAGATCCGACTCAGAACAGAAAAACATCTCAACTGCATCCACATTAAAGTCTGTGGACCAATCAGAAGAGGAAGAAATTTGATGAAAGGGAAAGAGGGAAAGACGAGTTCTGGTTGGTCGTTTCCCATCCTGTGCCTGTTTGTCCGATCACTGAGGCAGACAGATCGATTGATCAGATTTGATTGATTACAATCGTCCATCAGACTCACCTCACTCACACCGTGAACAGTCGGAGGAGTCGTCCGACTCTTTGTTTGACTCTTTCGACTCCTCTGACTCATAATCCAGACGACGTGTCCAGGAGTTTATGAGCAGAGAGGGGAGCTGGGACGGGAAACAGCAGGGAGACGGGCTGCTCCTGTTCAAAATCAGTGAGGAAAGAGAAAATAATCTCCTGTTGGTGTGAAATGGAATTCTTCTAAGTGTTTTTAACACTCTGTCAATGGAGATTTGTGGGGATATTTGAGGAACTCCCATTTTAAAACCAATGGATCAATTGATTTCTGCCACTCAGTGTGGTGAGAGCTGAACTCCTACTGATGAAAGTTTCAATTTTTACAATCTCCATTTGGACAAAACATAAGGTTTTGGTGAGTTTTAGGAATCTCCCGTTTGAAACCAACATAACTTCCATTTATAATCAGTGGGAGCTTCAAAGACAATGACAGTGGATCAGTCAATCTACTATTGATTGATTACTATTTTAATGGAAAACTGGAAAAAAATCCATGTTATACCAATGAGAAACTAGCTGTCATCCACAAAATGTGTCATTAAGTTCCCACTGGAAATAAATGGAAGTTGATTTTAAGTGATCCTGGCAATCAAAGTTCCATTCATTGGATATTATTTCTAATAAACAAGTGTTTCAGAAGCAGGTCACAGTGCTCTTTCAATGGAAATCAATCAATCTCTCATTGATTTCCTGGTAAATCAGAAAAAAAATCAATTTTATATCAATGAGATATTGAAGCCAATCAATGGGATCCTCAGTGGAATCAGGTAACAGCCCTGATCTCCACCTGGACATCCAATGGGAGTAGACTGCCCCCACCCCCTCCCCTTCCCCCAATTAAGCCCCTCCCACCCCTGCAGACTCCTAACAGACCGTTGGTTGACTGACAGAGAAGTCGAGCCAACAGCCAATCCCAGCGGGCTTCATTGTACCATAGCAACAGCAGATCACTGGACTCCCCGCTGAGCTTGAACGGGGAGTCAGATGTCTTTATTGTACCATAATATGATTATTATTACTACAATTATAATTATTATTATTCTGAGTCGGTGCTTCTCAGCTGCTGCAGGAGGGGGCGTCAGCATCCATCACCTTCAAATTAACTTTATCTGTAAGCACTTTTCTGAACAAAGTCTTGGATTTTACACCAACAAACTCCCGGATCTCGCCAAGTTTTGTCCTCGTTCGGGTCCCCGAGCCACCGGTTGAGAAGCACCGCTCACACTGGATCTTGTGTCTTAGTTCAGGATGGGATTGTTCATTCAGGTGGCGCCTCAGGTGTCAGATCATGAGGCTTCATGACACATTTGTAACCACGATATGATAAATCCGCCATGATGTCACGATATGAGAGTCGACGAGATCCTTCAGGTTCGTCAAACCTCCGGGTTCTATTTTGGTTTGACCCGTTCCTTCTTCTTCAGAAGTTTTAAAAACAAAGAAACTCTGATCTGAAAGGGACACGTAGACAGTCAGTATCGATCAGATCGAACCCGAGGATCAGGCGACTCACTGTGAGGAGTCACTTTGGATCCAATCGGTTTTATATATGTTGACAACGACCACGTCCGATTAGCTTGAAGATTCGTAATGTTGCTACTCAAATATTATGAACTGAATAGAGTTTGTGTCCATCCTTCTTCGTCGACCCAAACTGCCCCTTTCCAGCAAATTTCTTGAAAGTTGGGCCGGAAATTTGTCTGTAATCCTGCAGACAAACAAACAAACAAGCAGTAAAAGGAAAAATGGTGCAGGATTTTGCCCATCTCTCCTCCAGTCGTGCTTGAGTCAGATACTATGAACCGAAGAGTCCTGAGGACCTCGAGTTGATTTTTCCGTTTCAAATGTCCACAGAAGACCTGCTGGAGAACACGCTGAATGTTGACAGATTCAAGAAGAAATCTGAGTAAACGACGAATCCAGACAAAGTTCTGTTCTTTTGTCGCTGCAGTTGGGAACAAAACTACTTACTTGATCCAAAATTTATCAAAATTTCGTAATTTATCCAATTGTCTCACTGGATTTAGGAAAAGTAAACTTCCTGTTACTGCAGAAATCCTGGATGTTGCATTCGGTTGTCTTTATGCTTTTTAAAAAAAACCTTCCAGAGCTGCTGAACACATCTGACATGACTGTTTATTACTGACTAATCTAAATTTGTCAACTTCCTGTTGTTTATGTGATGTCATCAGATCCTCCCCGTCCTCTCATGAAGCCTTGTGATTCGCCTCCCGCTGCACCACGGCGCCGCCGTTCATTCACTCTGCCTGGAAAAACTGTTATTTTCACTGCGAACGCAGAAACACACATCGCCTTGATGCAGTGCTTTCCAGGATGTAGTCAGGGCCCATTTTTTGATACCATTTGCCATTGCCTTGTTTTTATTTTTTTATTTTCGCTGAGTTAAAATGTAATGATGATGATGATGATGATGAATCTTCTTCATGTAATAGCCTGTGTCAGTTTTTATACCATTGCCATTGCCTTCTGCTGAGTTTGTATATTTGTGTGATTTCACTAAAGTGTAATGGAAAAGTTGGACTCAGGTTTTATTGTGTGTTTACTTGTTTGTTTATTACTGTCGAGGAACAGGAAATACCTTTAAATATCAAACATAAGAGCATCAAAAACGTCAAACTGGACGAAGAAAGTGACAGAATCAGCGTTCAGAGTTGTGACAGCGCCGACTCCTCACACATCACACCTTTTTCTGCTCGTTTGTAAGGTGACTTTAAGTTCGGCGTCCCGCTGCGCCACCGTCAGCCATCAAATGCTGGCAAGGGTACAGACTAATTAATGGAGAACAATGATCCAGGCTTTGCAGGGCTTATCAGCAGCCGCAACAAAGGAGCTGTTATCACAGGTTTTCATTATCAGGAAATACAGTTGATTAAAATACACCAGAGACAGACGGGTGGTGAGACAGACTGAGGGACAGAGACGCAGCTCAGAGTTCAGACAAACTCTTCAATGATTTCACGTGATCAACTTTGAGAAGGTAAATCAGTCTTTACTGACCTGCTGCAGCTGTTGATCTGTCATCAGTTTCACTTTAATGTTTGAGGAGAGTTTAATTTAAAAGTTTATACAAACAAAAGTGAGTTTTACGTGAAGTAAAAATAAGTAAAGTGCGTGAAACAGGCAGACGAAAGTCAATTAGTAAGTAACAACCAAAATAGAATAAAGATAAAAAACCTAAACGTACCCAAAAGGTTTTGGTGCCTAAACCAAAAGAGACTGAGACTATTATGTTAACCATGTGTATAATGTCACATGACTTATGTGATGTAGTTAAGGTAAGTAAGCTGTCGTATGTTGCTTTAGACTCTGGTGGACTAAGAGAAGCACCAAGGGGGGCGATTAACTCTGAGTTTGACAAAAATGTTGCAGAAGTTCCCTGACAAAGTGTGTGATACAGTCCATATACGCTGCCCTCCGCTCTCCATGCATCACGACCTTCAGCATCCCGCCGCTCCACCACCTACAGCTGGTGCCCTTTTTATTTTTTCCTGCCCCGCCCCTCAGACAGCCTGAGTCTGCCACAACACGCCAAGAGGTCGATGGTAAGCGACCTGTTCTGTTGTGCAGGTATGAGGCTACGCTGCAGTGTAGATTTAATGCAGCAGTATAAATCAGACTGGTTTGCTGATCTGTTCATTTGTTTATTTTGTATTTGTGGAGGGAAATTAGAGATTTTTTTCTCTTTTCAAAACACTCTGAGTTTAACTGGAGCAGCATCTAGTGGACATGAGAGGAACTGCAGCCAAAAAGACAGAAAATGTTTTTGATGCAGCAGAAACAGATTTCCAGTGTTGTGCATGAACGCGCTAAAAGAGCAGCGTTCATTGAACCTGCTAATATTTTAGGTAAACTGAGGAGGTCAGTTTGCAATAAATGAACGCTGTTATCTCCGTCAGCAGTGAACGTCACTCACACCATCAGCAGATTTAAAAAAAAAAGTGTGACCACAGCAGAGAGAGGGGGAGCGTGCACAGACAGAAACGTCAGCGTGAAATAAAAACACGCCTAAACTGGAGTCTGTTACAGTGAGAAACTCGTCTCTTCACCTCAGTGCAGTTCTCATTCATTATGGTGCGTTTAATTTGAACTGGAAAGTGGGAACTTTGAATTCCGTTTGAAATTTCAACAATATGTTGGTAAACATTTTTTTTTTCTGCTGTGGTGTAAAATTTTTTGTTAATTGTTGTTAATAACTATAGTTATACGTAATCCAGGCCATTCAAATAACAACCATTCTTTATAGTTATTATTATTAATTTATTTAAAAACATGAATATCGTGCAGGATTTTGTATGATGTCATCATAACAACAGTTGTCTCGTGATCCATACAGATTGCAGCTCATCTCTGTGAAGACACACTGATTTAAAGATGTCACATGACCTCCAGTGACATCACCACCGTGCAACTATGCTGTTGTCATAGAAACAGATCATAAGATTGTGATATTTATTGAAACTTTGGTGATATCTGCTGTCTGAACTTCTACACACACACACACACACACAGCTCCTCTCAGCTTACCAGAGCAGCTCTGTGTCTGTCTGTCTGTGACTCAGTGTGTCTGTGCTGATTGGCTGTTACTCGTGACTTCTAACCAATCAGATTGTGCTGTGGGTGGGACATTGAGTCAAACTACAGACTACTAGCCAGACTCCCTGGTAGGAGGTTATATATCAAAATAAATGTATTTTTTAAAAAAATGAATGTGAACTAGTTAATTTTAATCTCAGTGAACTGAACTTTCTGAGCTCTTTTAAAGTTTTTTTTAAAGATCTGAACACACTGAACTTCAGCTCCTTCAGTTTCTGTTCATGAAGAAGAGGAAAGTCTGAAGAGGTCGTCGTCGTATGAAGAGCAACTTTACTGTCAACACGATTCATCAGAGGCTTATAAAACACTAAAATATTTAAATGAGACGGATGTGAAGCAACAAACACATCGAAGGTTTTGAGAACCCACAAAAATAAGAAATTTGGAAATATTTATGAATTCGTAAAATCACTTTTAAGACTTTTAACTATAGATTTATGCTTACAGAAAAACTCATCAGACGTTTCTGGTTAATGACCAGTTAATGACTTATATTGATCTGTTCCCAGAGTACCTGTCAATCACTGTGACATCACAACCAATCAGTCCAGTCTTATGGTACGATGTGGGCGGAGCTAAACACTGGTTTGTGTGTTTGTGACTTGAGGCTCGTTAACATGACGAGCTGCAGCTGAGAGACAAACGAGCTTCGTTAAAGATTAAAGCTTTGATTTGATTACAGCTCAGCATGTGTGTGTGTGTGTGTGTGTGTGTGTGTGTGTGTGTGTGTGTGTGTGTGTGTGTGTGTGTGTGTGTGTAAAGCCCTGACTCAGACTGTGCTGCCAGTTAACCAGCTGCCCAGTCAGCATCTACAGGTGTCTCACACACACACACATGCAGCCACTCTCCCAAATTAACCGTTAATCATAAACGGTAAAAAGCGATGAGTCATGAGTTTCCTTGTTTCTGCTGCTCCTCAAAGCCTCACACACACACACACACACACACACACACACACACACACACACACACACACACACACACACACACTCTCACAGATCTGTCTGTGGTCTCTGTAATCATTTCTTCAGTCAGCTTGTTTTTATTCTGCTGATGTTTGTCGAGTCGAGAGACTTTTAGATCAAAATATTGTCTCGTGCACTTTTATTCTGACACATCATGAGATTAAATGGACTTTTTAACGTCGGCCTGTCGGTTCTAATAATTAAGAATTATGTATCAGCGCAGAACAAGACGTCAACACACCTGTTCCATGTTCCATTCAGCAGAACAAAGCAGAACTCTGACAGACCAATCAGAAAAAATGTACTTCAGGTATTCAAAATTAAAGTACTTCAGTGCAGTAAAACCTCCCCTGTGACTCTTGGTCTGTTCTATTTGAACAGATGATTAATGATTATTTTCATTGATGAATTAATCTGCTGATTCTCCATTGATCGATTGATTGTTTAGCTTCTGTCGTCACAAAGATTTTCAGTCCAAACATTTATAGAAGTAAAGATGGACGACACGTCAGCTCCAGAGTCCAAAACATCTGGATGTCCCCCTGGTGGCTGGCTGCAGTATAGGTCATAAGCCCCGCCCCCTCCATGTTAGCAGATGGGACATGGACCAAACTAAAAAAAAAAATCAAAGTACATCTCAAATAAATGTTTCAAATAAAACAATGAATGACAAAATAATGCAATGAATTTATCTCAAGGGCAAAGAATAATTTTATACATTTATTTATTATTTTGATATACTAACTTGTTATTTTGAGAAAGTTTCTCATCATAAAAACTGACAGGATGTTTTAGTTTTTCGTCACATGATCTGCAATGAGTTTCCATAAAGAGAGACGGTGCAGAGGAGACGAGTGGACAAAACACAGACGTGTCTGTTAACGGAGACTCCAGTCTGCAGTGTGAACCACAGAACTGTAGAGCATCATCACACTTCATGATCAAAGGAAGTTTATATCACATCATGTTCACGCGCTTCACTTCCCAGCGTTTCATCGAAACCCGACCCACCATTAGACCTGAACTCAGTGTTTCCTGTGTCCTGAGCCCGACTGATGTCTGAATATGAACGCAGATACATTTTAAAAAGCGAATAAAACAACTTCCGAAGTCAGCTGATGAGGATGAACGTAGTATAAAGAAGAAGAAAGTCCACATCAGCAGCAGGTCGGCGTCAAACACAGAACTTTCACACAGGAGACCAGGGTTCACTTCCTGTTTGGGTGCAGATCCTGGAGGCGACAATCCAACCTAAGTTTCAAAAAACATGAAGCTGTCAGCTCAAACGAATTACTTCAAAATAAATGATGTAATTTAAAAGACATGTTTAATAGACGCTGACTGAATAATAAACACAAACATAAACATCGATGTGTATTTCAGTCTTTGTGCCTTTTGTCCTGCATTCATCCAAAGTCTGCTCAAATGTGATTGGTCAATATTACTCAGACAGATTCTGCATTAATATGTAAAAATCTGTTTATATTCTGGTATACTGGAACCATTTAATGTTTCTACATGTAAAATGAAATTAATTAAAATATTTCATATTTATTTATATGTAAAATCTTGGTTATAAAGTAAATTAAGATATCAGTCTGTCAGATAAATGAAATGATGTCAAAAATACAATATTTCCTGCTCGGGTTTCTCAAATCTGTAAAAGTAATCAGTTACATTCCATCACTGTAGATCAGGAGTTAAAGATGGAGGATCTGTCAGCTGGTCTGAAGCTCCTGCTGAGTTTGATTTGATTGATCATATTAAAGTTAATAATCAGAGCGTCTCGTTAAGTGTTAATGAGCGAGAGTGAGGTCACAGCGTTCAGCATCATCTGTGTGTGTGTGTGTGTGTGTGTGTGTGTGTATGTGTGTGTGTGTGTGTGTGTGTGTGTGTGTGTGTGTGTGTGTGTATGTGTGTGTGTGTGTGTGTGTGTGTGTGTGTGTGTGTGTGTGTGTGCTGTTAGCAGCTACAGAGGGAATATTTTCTCCCTCAGCAGCTTTAATGAGATCTAACATTTAGAAATAGATTCGACTGTATCAGCAGTAAATGTTGCTCGTGGCTCGATTCTTATTTTCCAACCTGATAATAAACTTTATGAGTTGAGCTGAATCTGATCTTCGGGCTGTTTGTCTCCTCTTCATCACTCCTTCTTCTTCCTCTCACTGAAAATGAGCTGATTCTGTTTTTAATCAGATGAGTCAGATGTTTGTTGTCTGGAAGATTAAACAACAATATTAATATCAGTTTAATAAACTCAGAAACATCTGTAATGAAAGGTCCTGAGGTCGTTTACATCAATTCAGGATCATTTTTACATTTTTCAGACCTTTTTGTTTTGTTTTATAAAGAAAAGTCATAAAATCAACCATAAAACATAAAGATAGAAAATGTACCAATATGATGGTGTAAAAGTACTCCATTACAAGTAAAAGTCATTTAAAATATATAAGTATTATAATAAACATGTAATTAAAGTGCCAAGTAACTTATTAAGTTACTAAAGTAACTTATTCTGAAAATTATATATTATTATATTTTTCCGTAGTGGTCAGTGGTTCCTAATCTGAGGGTCGGGCCCCTCCAAAGGTCGTCAGATGTTCTGATGCACAAACCTTTTTAAGACGTTTCTCTAATCTTTGATATTTTTTTTAGTGATTTGAACATTTATTTAATTAAACCATCAGAAAAGTTTAGAAAAAGTCTCATCAGCAGCTGACAAGTAGAGCAGCCGCTGGTTTAAACTTGAACTTTTCTTAATGAGAAACCAGAAACTACAGACGTCTGTCACATAAATGTAGAAGGAAAATGGAAAAACTCAAGTACAACTAGTTCAAGAGGAAGAAGAAGAGTAAGACATACTTCATTAATCCTTAAATTACATTCTTTTCACTCTTGTAATTTTTGTACATACATACACAGGCCTGAAATTCACACATGCACAAACAGAACCTACAGACCTGCATCAGAGAGACACACAGTCAGTCAGTCAGGGGTTCAGTGAACCTGCACGTCTCCAGTCCACTCTGTAGTCTGTCTGTGTGGGACTTGAACCCTTACAGTCCTTACAGACTGAGCTGCTGCCCTCAATCACACTGAAGTACAGTACTTGAGTAAAAAGTACTTTTGCAGAACTACAAATATGTCACCAGTGTAAAAGCTGACTAACCTCTTTTCCTCCAAAATCAAGAAAAAAACATAAATCAGTTTCCAGTTTCAGTCAGACGTCTACGGATCATTTCTCCTCGCTGCTTCTCTGATGTCTGACCTTCCTCTCTCTCCTCTCCAGAATATTTTCACATCTAACTTTGTCAATCAAAACCTGAATTTGATCAAGCTGGAGTTATTATTTGTTGAAACAGTGGAAAGACGAACCAAGACGGTGTTGGTGAGTTTCAGTTTGTCCGTGTCCAGTTTGAATCATGGCGATGTCAAAAATGCAGTTTTTTAAAAGAGTCCAGTTAGCTTGATGTGAGTGATAAAACAGCTGTTTGTGGTGAAACAAAAAGAGTCTTACTCTTTAATGTAAAGCTCTGTCTCTGCAGGGATCCTCCATGTCGTCAGACACATCAGTCATTTACGCACAAAAACATGATGAACTGGGATTAAAAAAATACCACCGTTACCCTCAGAGGACGAGAGCGCAGGTCTCCTACATCAGTCAGATGTGTTTCATTTCTGTTTACTGGAGGTAAATGATGAGTTGCAGAATCGTCACATATGGACATGATTCAGAGGACACTGAGCTGAGACGAGGAAAGTTTAGTCTGACCTGCAGACTTCAGAGAAATTCATCTCTGTGTTTATATAATTCTGAAATATTGTGCACCTCAGACACCCAGTCTGAGTTTAGGGAGTGGTCTGTGTGTGTGTGTGTGTGTGTGTGTGTGTGTGTGTGTGTGTGTGTGTGTGTGTGTGTGTGTGTTATTAATAAATAATGGTTGTCATGGGAGACGCCCATTAACAGCACATTTTAGAGGGAGAGAAAAAAGAATCACCAAAACACAGAGAGAGAGAGAGAGAGAGAGAGAGAGAGAGAGAGAGAGAGAGAGAGAGAGAGAGAGAGAGAGAGAGCTCTCAGCCTGTCTGTCGGGAATAACTGTTATCTCTCTCTGATGTCTGTCTGTCTGTCTGTCTCTGTCTGTCTGTCTGTCTGTCTGTCTCTGTGTCTGTCTGTCTGTCTGTCTGTCTGTCTCTGTGTCTGTCTGTCTGTCTGTCTCTCTGTCTGTCTGTCTCTGTCTGTCTGTCTGTCTCTGTCTGTCTGTCTGTCTCTGTGTCTGTCTGTCTCTGTCTCTGTCTGTCTGTCTGTCTGTCTGTCTGTCTCTGTGTCTGTCTGCCTGTCTGTCTGTCTGTCTGTCTCTGTCTGTCTGTCTGTCTCTGTGTCTGTCTGTCTCTGTCTCTGTCTGTCTGTCTGTCTGTCTGTCTGTCTGTCTCTGTGTCTGTCTGTCTGTCTGTCTGTCTCTGTGTCTGTCTGTCTGTCTGTCTGTCTGTCTCTGTGTCTGTCTGTCTGTCTGTCTCTGTGTCTGTCTGTCTGTCTGTCTGTCTGTCTCTGTCTCTGTCTCTGTCTGTCTGTCTGTCTCTGTGTCTGTCTGCCTGTCTGTCTCTCTGTCTGTCTGTCTGTCTCTGTCTCTGTCTCTGTCTGTCTGTCTGTCTGTCTCTGTGTCTGTCTGTGGAGGATTCCACTAGAGGGCGCACCAGAGACAAAAACACTGTATTTTTGTCTCCACTCTGTTTCAACATTGTCTTCCATGGACAGACTTAGACATGTTATGTTTTTTTCCCTGAGACAGTCCCGCCTAGTCTCGCCCTACATTACTATGATTGGCTCCCACAGCTGTCCTCTGATTGTTTAGTATTTATTACCTCAGAATGATGCAGACGCCATGTTTAAAAAACAACAATGTAAAAGTGAACCGTTGGATGTTACCTCTGGTACATAAAACATAAAACTGAGTGTCCTCTAATGGACAAAATGTTACAAAGTGCCCAATAAAAGTGCAGTTCCCCAGCGGACAAAATGTAATTAAGTACCATCTAAAGTGTCCTTTGTGAGGACAAAAGAGTGAGGTGCCCCCTAATGTGTCCTACCAGTGGACAAAATGTAGTATAATCTCTTCTAACATGTCCTTACAGCAGTACCTGATGTGCTGTCCTACATACTAGGCAGTGATTTGTCTTCTCCATGTCTTTAAACATTTGAATATGAGCACGCTGTCCCTCCGTCCTCTGGAGCTGATGGTTTTGTTCGGTGTGATGTTGACCTGCGCCGGCTGTCAGGGTCTCGTATCTGTTCTGTGAGACAGCTGAGAGTTAAAAACACACCGTGGACCGCCGTCCTTGATCACACTCTGTGCAGCTGTATTATGTGGAGATAAAGAGAACCATAACAAGCGGGACGCTGCAGACTCCTCAGGATTTCTACAGTCCTGCCGGCGGCCTCGTTACATATAAACTAACCCACAAACCAACAGAGTGTGGGGCTTCAGGGGCCGCGGACTCCTGTTCCACTAATCCATCCATGACTGCCATCATGTTCTGGCTCCATGTTCTCTCTGGCTGCACATGCCAGACATTTTAAAGCATTTTTCACCCGAGAAACATTTCAGTTTTTACTGTGAGCTGCAGCTTTCTGCCTCGTTCACGGAGAACACAGAAGTGGTGAAAATTCATCCGTCGTAGAAAAACGCTCACACGTTCACAGCGCTGGAAACATTTCAACAGTTGGCGCAGGTTGAACACACTGAGTAAAGAGAGACCAGTCATCCAGGGATTAGACTGTACCGAACCTCCTCTCCCTCTGAGCTGCAGTTAATGAGCCTCTCAGTGTTTGTTAGTGAGATGAAAATACCCACAATCCCTCAGGAGAAAATTAACCACCGCTCTCCTGAGAGTAGGTTGAACACAGAACTGTGGGAAGCTGCACGCTGCAAAAAAATGTCAATTTTAATTATAATCATCATCATTTAATGACTTTTAGATTCATATTTACATTTTTAGATTCTTATTTAAGTGATATAGATGCTGACACATCCCAGTGGATCAGACTAATCACTGAGCTTCACAGCAGATAATAATATGTTCTCTCCAGAGATTAGACTGGACCGAGACGTGTTGTTCATTAATGAGGAAAGATATCTTGAATTAAGATATTTAGGTCGTGATACAAACAGTCCAGAGACAAAACCTGCACAAGATTTTCCGCTGAGATGTTATTGGAGGGCTGAGGGCCTGTTTCCAGGTGGTAGACACGTCCCACCTGGCTGCTCTATTCTCAGATGGTGTCTGTAATGGGAACTGGAAACAGTAGCCATGGAGCAATGGATCAAAATAATGTCTGCTGTCCAGAGAATAAACCACAGCAAATACACACACACGCGCACACACACACACACACACACACACACACAAAACCAAGTGGAAACATCAAGTCACCAGTGAATAAAATTAAGGTACAGACTAATCCCTGGACAGTCACCTTTTTTTTTTATGTCTCCATGATGCAAAATGTAACAATAACACAAAACAATGACTCATGAAACTGTACTCAGGTTAAATTCTGTGATCCAGGACTAATCTGAGAATTAAAACTCTGACCTGGCTTTAATTCAAAGATAAAACACTCTAATCCACACTGACACTGCGGCTAGTTTAAAAATTAAATAATTAAATAAATAAGCCAGTCAGGAGAAGAAGAATGAAAACATCTTTTCCATCAATAACACCTTAAACCTGATTGGCTGCAGCACTTACAGATAACTTGAAGCCTGAGAGAAAAGAAGAGAAAATCAACAGTGTTTCTCAGATTTTCATCAGATGTCAAAACTAACAAAATATGTATTCTTCAGGTATGACAAGTGTGTGATGGGAAGTGAAGTTTTAATTGATCTCCATGATGTTTGAGACATTTTAAGTCTCCTCCCTCCCACCTTCCTTTTTGTCTCTTCACATTTTCTAATTCCTCCTGCTGCTCATCGATTGGCTGAATATTAATGTCATCTGTATGAATGGGAGCAGAGGAAACACACTGTCTCATGTCATTTCACTCAAACACCCACCCACACACACACACACACACACACACACACACACACACACCTCTGTCCTAACAGTGGAGCCCTAGCCAATTAGCTAATGGCTCGTTAAGAACGGCGTCCATTAGGGCTTCTAATCAATCAATTAAACAGAACAGACGAGGATTCAATTGATCTGCTTCAGCCTTTCTACTGATCACGTGATGTGGTCACCACGGCAACCACATGGGACAGAAATGACAAGGCTGAGTCAGCAGGACTTTTGTGTGTGTGTGTGGTGTGTGTGTGGTGTGTGGTGTGTGTGTGGTGTGTGTGTGGTGTGTGTGTGTGTGTGTGTGTGTGTGTGTGTGTGTGTGTGTGTGTGTGTGTGTGTCACGCAGCATAAATTACTCTTTTATGGTGACATTGAGTGTGTGTGTGATGGAAGTTTGCTGATTTTACAGAAGAAAATATTAGCACACTGTAAAGTTAAGTGTTTTCCTAAAATAATGATCAAAGGTTTTTATGTTTCAGATGTTCTTGTTGTCATGTGACCTCTGCTCTCTGCTGTCCTGAACATCTGGATCCCCACCGGTGACGGAGGAAGAACTCAGAGGTGAAACTCAGTCAAGTTCAGTCAAGAAATTCTGATGATCTGCCTCAGATTCCACATTTAAACCAGTTAGTGGTCATTAAAGGTTATTATTTTATTGTCAACATGAACAAAACCTGCTGCAGCGTGCTCATACCAAATAAATCTGCGTCTGATGTTTGCTGATGTTGTCGTCTCACACAGTCCAACGTCTCTCGTCTGGCTGCAGGGGCGGAGCCAGAGAAATATTTATGGGGTGGCAAAAGGCGGCATGGAGACTTTAAGGGGTGACAAAATATATATATGCATATTTAATTGCAAAATATCAATATTTGCTTGGAAAAAAGCCCCCAAATGAAGAAGCAATAAACTGTTTTATTTTCGAATCTTCAAACACAAGACAAACACCAACATTCAAAATCAAGTTTTATTTAACTAAGAAAGAGAATCAAAAACAACAAGAAAGAAAAAACTAAGAAAAATGATAATAGAAATAACTCAAGGTGGGTGCAGAGTGAAATAAACATCTTTACATCTTTCATTAAGTCCTTTCAGAAGTTAAAGGAAATTATTTTGTCAAAGTTTTACAAGAAATAAATTACAAAATAAAATCCAGGCCCTTGCACCCCGGCACCACTCGGGGCCTGAGGTGACCGCGGCCTCAACGAGATTCACATGGATCTGACACGGCAGGAAGGAGTTTGTTATCACTTCCTGTCTCCACTAGGTGGTGCTACAGATCAGCCACTAATGCCATGTTATGTCCCAGTGTATCAAGTGTCGATCACACTGTTAAAATTTCATGTAAATCAAAAGATTTTTGTTACAGGAGGCTTCCTTCCTGTTGCCAGTAGGTGGCGCTGTGACTATGATTTTGTGCACGATGGTGAAACGTGAAAATCTCATATCATATGTTCAGACCTGGACTGTTAATGAACGAGCCGACCGAGTACACTGAAGCTAATGCAACTTCCTGTGTTTCATCGACCGTCACCGTGCTGTCATGGCAACGCCGTTTGACGATATGTCACAATCTTCACATTAAAGCATTTCCAGGGGTCTTAAGGCCTTTCTGAACCGATCTGAGTCGGATATGAATCAGATCGTGATGGTTTGTCATTTTTAAAAAGTGGGTCCAAAAAAAACTTTGGAAAACACTGATCTAATCAATCTGATCTCATTCGATTGTGAACTATTTTGTATCAGACGGCAGCTAATGATTATTTATGGACTGATTGATTTTTCCACAGTCACACAGCTGAAATTCCCGATCAGGTCACAGAATAAAGTTTGTTTCCCCCTCTGAGATCTTTCTTAATAATTATGACAGACCTCATAACGCCGTTTAAAACCGGTCCTCACAAACGCACAACAAGAAGGACACACAAACACAAACAAAGTGCAAGCAGCCAAGTGTTGAGACACACAGTGGAACAGTTTTGTCTGCTGGTGTTTGAACACAGCTTCATCAGCAGAAGGTTTAGCTCTCTGTCTGTAGTCCAGTGGGCCTGTTGCCATGAAATTAATGAGACTTTATGGGCAGCAGTCCCAGAGTTAAAACACACACACACACACACACACACACACACACACACACACACGTTTTCCTCACGTCGCTGCTCTCATTGTGTGTCTGTGTTGTATTGTTGTATTGTTGCGGTCTGTACTGATAAAACTACAGCTCTCTGATGCTGAAAACAACATGTGACGTGATTCGATTCAAAGACAAAGTGACAAAATGTTTATTTTCTAACTCGCAGGCTGATATTTGTTCCTAAAAATGATTTGGACTCAACACTTTATGACATTATTGGACAGAAGTTACAAGTACATAACCACACAGTTTGTGCGTCTTTAATTAAAACCAACAGTTTCTGCAGCAAATGGAGGAAAAGTGAGAGTCTTATTTTTCTAATTAATGTTGCAAAATTTCTATTTTCTCGTCTCAGATAACTGAAAAACTTCTCTGTATGTCACAGTGTGTATAATACAGGACAGTGTGTAATGTGTTCATAAGGTAGTTATTGTGTATTTCATATTTTATTTTGTACTGTGCAGTGTGAACCTACTGCTTTTATTTTGTAAGGCACCTGCATTTACTGTATTGTGTATTGCACTTTTATTATTGTTATAGTTATGATTATTTTTTTATTTATTGCATCTGCTTGTTATGTATATAGGGTGTTTATAAATCTGGTGCAAACTTGACTTCTAAAGTTTCTGATGTCGTTACATGCTGTCCTTTTATGAATCAAACAAAATAACCTGTAATGTTCAGGGGTGTGGTGACATACCAGTATTGATGATAAAAGTGATATTTAATCAAATAAATATTGATATAACATGTGATAATATTGTTTAAATAATCAAGAACCTCTTAAACATGTTGAATTCTCTTAAATCATTTCTGTTTAAAAAAAAAAGACAAAAAAAACAACAACAATCTGATCTGATTACTTATTTCTTCTCAGGAACTTTAATGGATTATGGTTCTATTTATTTTTAATTAAATGTATTTATTTTTTGCTTATCTTGTTAATTTAATTATTGATGATGATTAATGATTTGATTGATCTTTAACCACCAGAATCTGATCAGCTCATCTTTGAGTCCAGGTTGTTGTGTGAAGTGTGAAGAAATTCCTTTAAAGGTGATGTTGAGACGTCACGTGACGACCTGGAAACAGAAAGCCTGTGGTCATTATTGTGATCAGGTGTCCCACTTTATATGTGACTGCACTTATTGAGACGATGTCCCACATTCTGATTGGCTCTAGTTTTCATGAGACAAACCACTTGGACAGACGAGGAAACGGCCAGAATTAAAGCTCCTCCCAAAATCACAACCTCTGCAGATTTATGCAAAATATGATGGAAAGAAAATGAAACACAAAAAAGATGAAATGATGAGCTTTTTCTTTTTGTGATTAATAATTTATAGTTTCTGTTGTTTTCCCGCCGCTCTGCCCCCCTCCCTCTGTAACCCTGACATGATGAGCCGAGGCAGCGTACACAGATAAGAGCACAAAAACAGCAAACAAACAACAAACAAACAGAAGCAAAACAAGCTGTTGGTTCATCCAAACCTCTGTCCCTCTGCTCCCAGGAACCATCAGAGACTGAAACCAGCAGCATCCAGACACAAAGGAAGGAAATAATTACAGCAATTTATTCATCATCCATGGTGATAAACATACAAATAAACAATTAAACAATTAATTAATAATTGATCCTGTCACAGTCCTGTCAATTGAAAAATAGATCCAAACAGGAATCAATCTGGCAATAATTTTTCCACTGATCGATTAGTTGTTTGGTCCATGAAATGGTAAAATGAAGTGGATGATCCTGCCGAATTTAAAAAGACCTACAACCAATCAGAGCAGCGGCACACGTGACATGTGACTTTTTAAATCTGGACCGGTGACGCTCAGAGAGCCCGCCGCCTCAGATTAAATAAACAGCTGTGATTGGTGCAACCGGATCCAGAAACTTCCAGAAACTTCTCTCATTCATCATGTGACGACCCATCAGATTTAACCGGTGAGCTTTTGGAGGGATCCGACCCTTAGGTTGGGAACCACGGGACCACACAGCCAATCAGATTCCAGTGATTTTACTGCAGACGCAGTACTTTTACCACATGAATACTGCTCACAGTACTACAGCAGGACTTTTTCTTGTATTAAAGACGCCACTGACAGATTGGACGTCTCCACCGTTTGTTTTTGGACTCGTGTGACTGAGATCATGATGTTTGTGACAGCAGAGGTCCAGTCGGCGCGATGACATCATCGCACAGTGATACAGTTTACTGGTGAGGTCATGCAGCAGATATTACTGATGGAGGCAGACACTGTACCAACATAGAATATTCTATTACAGGGTGTGTGTGTGTGTGTGTGTGTGTGTGTGTGTGTGTGTGTGTGTGTGTGTGTGTGTGTGTGTGTGTGTGTGTGTGTGTGTCCACTCAGCCTGCTCTCATCATTAATACATGTCATCGTTTCCACTCAGAGTGTTTCTGACCTCCTCCACACACAGCTGAAGTCTCTCTAACTGATTTTCATGTCGCAGTAATAATAATAAAAAAAGAAACTGCTTTCAGAACCAAACCTGCATCCAGTTCAGACCGGATCAGATCGGGTCTCTGTGAGGAGGCTGAGCGTCAGTGTTCAGTGTGGTTGTTCAGATCAGTCGTGTTTCAGAGGCAGAGAAAGTATTCAGAGAAAGTATTCTTCTCTACTCAGAGTATCAGTTACTTTTTAACCCTTGATGTTTAATCAGTCCTTCCAGGAAGTTGCAATGTTGATGATTCATCTCCATGAAATCTGCACAATCTCTTCTGCAAACTTGACCAATCATTGATCAATCATCATCAATCACAGAAGCTCCACACACGAATGTCACACACAGCGACTCAATGTTTAATCACTTATTATTTTTGTATTTTTATAGAAACCCCCAAAATAAGCTGCTACTGAGAACAGAATGTGGTTTTATTCTCCCTGAAAGAACATTATACGAAAAAAAAAAAAAAAAAAGGAAAACTTTTTTGGTTGCAGTTTTCAATTTCATAAGCAGTTTCATTGCAAAAGATTCTTTAAAGCATCACAACATGCAGCACAAATTTTCTAGAAAAGCTGCCATGAAAATAGGTAAATGCCCCCAAAACAACAAACAACTGCAAAATCATGGAGGGACTGATTAACAAATACTGACTACTCAAAAGAAACTAAGTACATTACATAGTGAAATGCGTACTTAAGTACAAGATGAAGTACATACTTCAAAATATACTCAAAAAAGCACAAGTACACAAAAAATGACTGAATTACATATGTAATTAGTTACTTCCACCCCTGGTAAAGATAGAATACAGTACAGATATAACTAAAAACATTCACAATCATATTGAGCTCAATAGTTCACTAAGAACAAAGCAGGTAAAAAGCTTCACCTTGAATGTCACATGACTAGAACATCAAGTGAAACCGGCGTCTCTGTCCCTTTAAGAGCCAATCAACCAAGAGCCAGTGAAGCGAAATGAGCCACCTGAAGTGATGCAAACACTGATCATAAAAAATGAACAGCATGATTAACAGCAGACGGGCTGCATGTAGATGAAATAAAAGATTAAAAGAGACACTGCACACATTTACACACGAGGCACAGCAGCACAACTCGTTACTGTGCACAAAGAAACATTTAAAGTGTCTGTAAGCAGCTTCTCATCATCAAAGTAAATCATTAAAAGAAATACTCAGACATCAACTCAACACACGATAAAGAAATCACCTGGAAAGCTCACGCTGCTCAATATCATTTAAAAGGTGGTTTAGTGATTAGAGAAGCTGCTTCCAGTCATTTTAAATGTTTCTATGTTCACAGTAACATCACTGCAACAAAAACTGTTTACATTTCAGCAGCTGAAGTACGAGCTGTAGGAAAGTAGAAGCTCTGCATGGAAGTCAGGATTTATACGGTTAAAACAGTTTGACGATGTGACCTTCGACTGTGTGTGAAGAAAACACAATATTGATTACCATCAGATGCTGACTGAAGGAAATAATCAGTGAAGTTGTGCTGCTGTGCCTCATATGTAAACGTGTGCAGTGTCTCTATTTCACCTGCTATTAATCAGAAAGTTAATTCCACTTCTCACAGCTTTATATATCCATATCTTTCATATTGTAATGTTGTATGTTCCACTGCATTTTTTTCATCCATCAAGCCACTTTTTTCTTCTTCAGAAATGGTTCATTAGAGCTGCGACATTTTTAAATTCCAGGTCTCCCTCTGTGAATATTTTGTCCATATTTGATATTAATGAACTTCCATTATGTGACTTTGTTTACAAAGTTGTTCATAAAACTGCTAGTTTGCCTGAATTTTTCCAGACAGTCTGTTCATCTTCATGTTAAAACACGTCTCAGACAGTTTTCATACCGAAGAACCGCGTGAATCAGCTGCTGTCGGTGTTTCAAAAAGAAAAACCTACAACTGGTATTAGTTGAGTTTGATGTTTTTTGAGATATTTGTGTATTTTGTTGTGATTTTTCTTTTTTCTCTGTCTGTTTCTTTTTCATTTTTTCTTCTTTTATTTTCATATAACCTCTGTGTGAGACCTATATTATATAAAAAAGGGACTTCAGGTTCTGGATCTAAATATTTAGACTCAAAATCATAACCAATAATTGTAACTGCATTTTGATTTGCTTCAGTATTTATATTGTTTTGTTTAATATGTTTTTAATATGTGCTAAATCACGTCAAATCAGTGTTCTGTGGATTAACTGAATAATGTGTCCTTTAAATAGCAGGAAAATTCAGCGTCGTTGACTTTAGACAAAGTTTTGTTGGACGTTGAATCAAAATAGTTTCTCATTATTTAGTATTAAGTAATTTTTTGGAGAAAGGTTCTCAGTTCAGTGACTTACAGGATATTTTTCCCATCACATTGGTGAAAATTGGCTTCTTTATATCAGAACAAAGAAATATCCTGAAACTTTAACTATCTTGTTGTTGTTGTTGTTGTTGTTGTTGTTGTTGAGGTTTTCCTCTCTGGACCAACAGTTGGACAAACAGACCGACGCGTCTTCGGTTCTCTGCTGCTGTGGATCAAAACCAGACTTGAGTCTAATCCAGTTTACAGTAAACTGCTGAACACAGAGTCAGTTAACCAGTGAGCCGCCTGCTGCAGATCACATTATGAAGCTTAATAACCTGACTGAAGTCATCCATATCTGCCGACAGTCATATTTCTCTGGAGTCTCTGCTGCTGTTGAGCTCACTGATTCATTTAGAGACACTGAAAGAAGAGACATCTTTATTTATTTATTTTAACAGATTTTCAGAGATGTTTTTTATGAGGCAGTTTCCTGAGGAGTCGGACTTTTACTCCCACAGCGGCTGCAAACAGTCGTCACGGAGCCGCCGGGGTTAAACCGCCTAGCAACAGCTAAAAGAGCAGCTTTTGCATCATTTATGATTGGGTGCCAGCCGGTCACATGACGCCGTGTGTCATGTTTAATGAATGAAGTCTGGTCACCATATTAAATCAGACACAAGATTTATCTTTATTTGACACAACAGCATAAAATGTTTTTATATGACTGAAGGTGACGCCGTCATGTGACCACTTCTTCTTCTACAACCTGAACGCATCCATATCTGCACCATAAATCTGAGCAGACACACTTTTAAAGACATTTCACAATTTTACATATACACATGTTGAATATAAATATCTTACAGATTTACCCATACACAACCTAAAAGACATTTTGCATTAAAAAAATCTTAATTTCATGCAGAAATAAAGAATTATGAGGTGATATCTGAACTTTACAACATGACAAAAAGTATTAATAAAGATTTAATCAGGTTACAAACTACAGAACAGGACTCAGTGAATCAGAGTCACAACAACATGGTCTACAGTAAAAATGAAATGTTGTGTTGCTGCAGATCATTTTCTCCTGAGCACCCAATTTTTTGAAATGACAAAACCATCACAACCCAATAAACCTTATGAAAGAACATTTCTGACCATTTTTACTGTCATGTTCACATCATCTCTTATTATCCTGACACTTTATTGAAAACACACACACGTTAAAACTTTATAAATGAGACATAAATTCATTTAGACTCAGTCAACAGGTTCTCGTCTCATTGTCTTTGTCTCCTAAAGAAAAAGAAATAAGTAAAACAATATACGCATTTGAAATGCTTAATAAAAGATGTGCTGCAGATATTTTACTTATGTGGGGAACCAAATAAAATCAAGTGTTTGGGAATGACTGAAAAAAAAAACACACCATAATGTGTTTTTCAATGAAACGAGAATAATGATGTAAAAATTATAATTCCCTCTAATATTGCAAATCAACTCACAGCTACAATATCAGTCAAAATAATTGGAATGAGATATTTTTAAAATGGTTGAGCTCTAATGCAGCAGCTGGAAATGTGATGTTTTAACCCTTAGAAACTTTTACTTGAGTATTTTTCAGACACCAGTACTTTTACTCGTAATTGAGTAATATTTTTTAGTAATGTAATGTATAGATTGTCAGTATTCTTTCCACCACCTAGTCTCCACTTTGTGTGATTTTATAAGAAGCAAGAATTTTAAAAATGTTGGAATTAGACATAAAAACCTGAACATCATCATGATTCTGCAGAATAATATTCATTGTTCTTGTTTGATATGTTCTTCACCTGTCATATCATTTTAATCCTCTTTAAACATCCTCCTCTGTTAAACTGGATGATAAAGAGTTAATCTGTGACACACACACACACACACACACACACACACACACACACACACACACAGCATCTCATTCATAACTGAGACCATCAAAGACTTCTCTTCATGTTGTAATCCTCACTACTGCTAATCCCTCTGTCTTCTTTCTCTCCTCTTCCTCCTTCATTTCCATTTCTCATCATTTCTTTCTTCCTCTTCTTCACACATTTTTTTTTTTCTCTGTTGGATCCTTAATCTGACTCTCTGTATTTTATTCACATGATCTGTCAGTTTCTTTATTACCGTCTTTTTCTTCCAGTTTCCTTCCTCATTTCCCTCTCTGTCTCTCTCATCATCATCATCTTCTTCTTCTATGTCAGTGTACCATCCTGACAGACAGTAGATTATCTCTGATTCTCTGTGACCTGTTGATTGACCCTCAGTGTTTCATTAACTCTATAATGTGTCTCTTCACTCAACAAGTCACAGAATTGAGACATTTTTTAAGGGAGTCTGGAAACTTTCTCCACAAGAGACAAGGAAGTAGCCGGTATTAGTTACCACTCGCAGTATTTGACAAATTTGACATGTTTACTGTCAGTAAAATGTCGTCTTCTGTAAATCTGTCCATCTGATTTTGTTTACTCGCTCAGTCCTCTATCCTTGCTCTTTGTGCTTCTACCCTGGAAAAGCAGGCTAAGTGGTTTCTGTCTGGCTTCATGATCGTGAGTCTGCACGGGGTCTTTTATTTTGAAAATTAACCGGATTCTCCCTGCCTTTTACATGTCTGACTTCCTACCCGTTCAACCTGCTCTGTGCTAATTGACGTGGCATCAGTCAAAAATAGACTCAGTGCATATTCATATTTATATCTGCAGAGCGGAGCGTCTGAAACGCATCACAGCGCTTCTGGTGTAAACACAAGCCTTATCTAGACAGGCTGCGAATCGCTCCGACTGCTGCGGCCGTAACACAGTGCAGCCACGCCTGGTGGAAACTGCAGGTGACTGTTGACAGGTAGATGCTCTTCAGAGTACAGAGATGCTGCAACAAACTGACACAAAGAGTTTTACAAGAAAAGAAGTGATTTAATTTGTTGAATTTAACGATGAATTTACAAGAAGCCACCAATGATTAAGAATTTCCTGAAGCCATTTCACAGATTTAAATATTTTCTATTAAACTTTTGGAGTCAACCACTCCTGCTGCATTCTGCATTTGGGTCCTTTCTCCTGTTCGTGGTTGACAAGTTGTGACACCAGCACAGTTGCCATTTTTGCCACGTCTGTGAGAAAATAAACGTTCACCTGGTCTGTGTGGCCGTGAGCAGGAGGGCTAAAACTGAAGGCAGGACGAAGACATGGCCAGGCGCATTTGTTATCTGGTGCACAGCTCATTTGAGTCAAAACCTCTTGTGCATTAGACCGGCTAAAACCTGTTCCTGCCATCTTGCCATCTCTATATATTTTGTGCTCTCACACTTTCACTTCTTGAACCAGGAGCTCTGTCCTCTGGCTTTAAAATCTTTTCTCTTTGTTTCCTCTCAGGAAATCTGCCGCCATGCTGCTAGCGCCTGCACTCCTGACGTACCTGCTTCTCAAAGTTGATGAATGCTGACTTTCCGATTGGTTTATTCATCATGGCACTTGGGCACAGCTGATAGGTGTATCCTGCTGTGTGCTGTACGCACAAGGGGCGGGACGGGGCAGGATACCTGTGGGCTCCTGGTGCAAGACACCAAAGGTGGACTTGGACATTAAATTAAATCCATTGCACACTGTGCTTTCAACCTGAGCTTTAGATCAGTGTAAGATGGGACCAATTAAATCCTGATTACAAACCATTATATTAGCTCAGGATTATGTAGCCTAATGTTTCTCATGTCAACAGCCACTAGAAGATACAGACTGAATAAATCTGAGATGTTTGCGAACAGGCTGCCATTTGTTTCCTGCTGAAAAACAGAACAAACACCTACCAACCTGCATGTGTGACTCGGGCCTACATCACACATTTCATCACTCTGATTGGTTGTGGGTCATTTTAGGTTTCTCTGATTGGATTGCAGATTACAGATTACAGATTACAGGCTGCTTTCTGGAATAATGTGTCAGAGACTCTGAGCTGCTGTCAAACCTCCACAGGAAGTTTTCATTAACAGATTCAAGCAGCTATTGGTTGACTGGAGGAACAGCACACACCAATCAGAAATCACCTGCGATTAAACAGGCATAATGATGATGAACCAATCAGGAAGCCCATTTCCTTTCCTCTCTTTTTCTTGTTACCTTTGCCTTCTATCCTTCTTTCCTTCCCTTCCCTTGTTTCCTCTCTTCTTTTCTCCTCTCTGCTCCCTCATCTTTCTCTCCTCCAAAGTCCATTCGTTCTTTCTCCTCATGGCTGTATTTCCCTAATCGTTTTATCCATGCACCATGACTGAAACACACTCACACACACACATACACACACACACACACACACACACACACACACACACACACACACTCCAGCAGAAGGACACATTACCCCCTGCATGAACCGACTCAGCTCTGCCAGGATCAGGGGGGCTGCACAGCACTGATAACAACACACGCACAGACACACACACACACACACACACACACACACACACACACACACACACACACACACACACACACACACTCAGGAGGGTTTAGTCGTCTGTGGTTTAATGTTGCAGCTGATCGATGAGTCTGAAATATAATTCTGTTAGAACAGACGACAGTTAAGAGACGGTGAAGACGGTCAAACATGGCCGATTGGTGGACTTTAAGATCCAATTGTTCCAAAAAATGATGTGTGACAACAGAGAGGGCAGAAAGACTTCAGAGGTTCAGAGTCGCCTGCTGCTTTATGCACAGCGGTGTCAGTAAATCAAACACAATTCAACAACACTGAGAGGGTGAAAGTGCTGTCAGCGCCCCCTAAAGGCTGCACGCATCACTACAGCCACAGTGTGACAGTTTAATCAAAGAGCATCAGTGTTTGACATTAGACATTAAAGGTGTTAAATACAACATTTAGCATCATTAGATGTCAGCAAACAAATATTTACAGTGACAACTTCCTGAGCAGAGAATCACATGGAGCTCATGCATGTTGGTCCCTCTGCGTCCTCCCTGTCTGTTTTCACGTCGCAGTCAGGTGACTAACTTTATCATATTATAGCTAAAATCTATTTCTGAAAACATCTTAACAGAAACAGGTGCTGCAGTGACTGAATATTGATCCATTTCTGATCAGACTGACAGTTTGATCTGAGTTTCAGCCATCTTGATTGGAAGCGGTTGTCTCTAGAGGGGGATCTGAAATCAAGCAGCAAAAGTTGACAATAAAATTCAAAATGGCCAACTTCCTGTTGGATTTAGGCTGCGAGTCCAATAGACTTTTTAGTGTCTGGGCATGAAACGAGTATGTGCCAGTGTTCATGCATGCTTGGGCGTTGCTGAGCCATTTGGCCACGCCCATCAATGACAACACATATCACACATAAAGTTACACAACAACTGATGCACGTACCAAATTTGGTGAGATTCTGAGTTTAAGTTCTCACAAATGTGTTTAATTTCAAGGAAAAATAATTCTAATTCCTGCACTTTCAATAGATTCCTCACACTGAGGTTCTAAATACATCCACCACTCTGCTTCTGCTTCACCTGTTTCTCGCTTAAAATCAGATCAGAAACACATTTTGGTGACACGTTTTAGGCTGCCATTTGTTTCCTGCTTAAAAACAGAACAAACATCTCCCATAAGCCTGTGTCACTCAGGCCTGCATGACATGTTTCATGGCTCTGATTGGTTGTAGGGTTCCCCTCTGTGCACCTGTGCAAACTAATTATGTTTTCTAATGTAACAACGTTTTGTTTAAGATCTGTGCAGGTTTACAGACAGGTGGTGGAAAATGAGAGTCGATGCAGAGATGAGACAGAGACCGAAAACTTAGTGTGAAAGAGGAGCAGTTTATTTGACAAAGAGAAAGTAAAGTTGCACAACCTCCTTTTATCTGTGTGTGTGTGTGTGTGTGTGTGTGTGTGTGTGTGTGTGTGTGTGTGTGTGTGTGTGTGTGTGTGTATGTGTGTCCTTGATTGAACCCAGATGTTTCCTCAACAGTTCATTTCTGAGAGCCCTGTCCAAAGATTCGTGATGGTTTTGGTGTTCTTAAGAATCGTGTTGCATCACAGTCTGTTGAAGTCAGTGATCTGTGAAGGTTGTGTTTAGAGAGAGATCATAGTTTTCTAGGTAACAGACTGCAGCACATTTTCACAACACATTCAAAAATATTGAGTAAAATCACCAAAGTAAATGTTTAAAATTTAATATTTTCAATTAAAACTATTTAATTTTGCACAAAAAAGACAAATCAGGTTCACAGCTCACTGTGACCAGTTTTTTTATTTTTTTATTTTTTTATTCTTTTTTTAGTTGTTAAGTTTGTCTGAAGAAGTAAGTGAATTATCTCAACTAAAGATTATAGGTCAGCAAAACTTATGTGAGTTGTTTGAGTTTGGCTCAAAAATCTATTGCAGTGTGTTGCCTTGAAATTTTATGTTGTCTGAGCTATTTTTTTTTTTTTTTTTTTGCAGTGTACAGTGCCCTGACGCCCTCTGTTGGCCAGCCGCAGCTGACTAGTATACAATTTAACGTGATGGGACGGTATGCACCATCAGGAGAGAGACATGACAGGTGACAGGTACTGGGAGAGCTGGGATTTACCGCAGAAAGACAAAAATCTTGCTTCAATAAAGTCTACCTCTGCCAGAAAATCTGTCCATTGGTTGTAACTCAACCCTCCTGACAGCTCCTGTGTGTTCCTGTAGTGGGTGTGTGTGTGGGTAGGGGTGTTGGTAATGACAGTGGGGGTGCTGATCAGTTGTTATAGACACAGCAGCCCCTCACTAACACTTCAAACACACACTTTCCCCTGTAATTACACATGAAAAGGGAGAATTATGTGGTGACTCAGTTGTACACACACTTACAGTAGTTTTACAGTACAACCTTCACACATGAACATGACCTCACACTTAGTGCAGCGTGTGTGTGTGTGTGTGTGTGTGTGTGTGTGTGTGTGTGAGATGACTAATTCATCTCTCCGTCGCTCGGCCGCTCGCCTCGGCTGCTTTTTAAAAAATTGCACTTTTATCCACTTTTCCATTGGCCACCCAGAAAATGCCATCAGCCAATCAGGCGTCTCAGTGCCTCTGTTTGACTCTGCTCCGCCCGGCGACCAGAAGAAACCTTTTAACGAGGTTTAATGTGTGATTTAGGACGACTGGAGGAGGGGGGTGAAGGAGGAGAAGAGGAGGAGGAGGAGAAGGAGGAGAAGAGGAGGAGGGGTGAAAATTGAGAGGGGGAGAAGAAGAGGGTGAAGAAAACATAAAAACAGACAGAGAGGGAGATAAAAAGTCTTTATGAGGTTTGACGTTTTTATGAAGCAGACAGAAAACTGTGTGTGTGTGTGTGTGTGTGTGTGGTCTTTTTTATCTTTATGGGCTCTTGTGTGTCTAGTGAGAGATAAAAGTGTGTATTGATTTTCCTCTCTGGAGCCCCCAGCAGCTCCTCACCGGTACTGCAGTGTGTATAAAGTGTGTAAATTTAAAGCTACATTGTTTTGGTATCATTGATCAATAATTTCTTAATAACTTTTCACATTATTGTAAATCAAGTGGTGTGAGAGAGAACTAGAGAGAACTAAACTGCGCCTCCTCTTGGCTCTATTTTCAGCCTGTAGGGAATCTGACCTGTGACGGTAGATTTAAACCAATCACAGGGCTTGTCAGACGGGGTGTTCCTATTGGCTGTTCCACTAGTGCAGCTGCACGTGCACATTGCTTTGGTGAGACATGAATCAATGTTGGAAACTCCTGCAGGAAAAGTTGCTATAAAACTGAACTATCAGTCAGAGCAGCTTAAAAAGAGCAGAGCTAATGAGCAACATGCTCAATCCAGGAGTCTGTCAGCTCAGAAGCTGAGACAGAGCTGACAGACAGCTGCTCGGAGGCAGGGAGCTCTGCAGGAGAGGGTCGGTGGCAGACTGGAGCTCCTGGAGGAAGAAACACCGGAGTCGCTCTGATGTCGACTCCTTCATCGGCAGGAGGGGAGCTCAGAGTGTATGTTTCAAACTCTGGGGATTAAAAAGCAGATTTATTTTCACTTCTACTTCTGAACCCTTCTGCAGCAGTGATCCATGAAGACATTGCAGTCTCACAGACTGGCCAGATAAGAGTTCAGTTTTTTTGTTTGTTTTTTTACTTTTGGGATTAAAAAGTGGATTTATCTCCAGATTTGCAGCAGCGACCACGGTGGAGCCGACTGCGCTGCTTACAGTGAGATAATTATTCTCTCTGTCCATGTTGACTGCTGACCGGAGAGGAGAGGAGCGATATAAATGACAGAATCGACTTTGTCTTTGGTAAGTTCTGTTAGTACTGATACACAAACATACACACATGGGGCTTTGATACTGGCATTTTTGCCTGCGCTGAGTCAAACTGTGTCGCACTGATTTGCTTTTCCATTACTGCTTTTATTGTGCCAAGCCACACCCTAGATGGACCCACTCCGGGGCGGGGCCAAAACGAATCCAACCCACCTCCAAGCGGGATACAGAGACATCTCATCAACCACAGCCAAACCATGACAAACCTCCTTTTCTCCCCCTCAGGTGTTGAGATACTGAGCTCGTGTATGTGCAGGAGAGCAGAGAGATAATACACTAAAAAATGTTTTGCTCATTGTAAATTCATTCTTTGGTTATTTTTTAAACATCACAGTCCAATCATGTTTCAAATAAAAAATGTATAAGAGATAAAAACCAGGCAAGACTAGAATCTACACATCATTCTCCAAAATGACATTAACATTAAACTTTATTGAGACACAGCCTGTGCAAGTTGATACCTTAAAGGTGAAAATGGGACGGCTTGGCCCTAAATTATTCAAATTATTTTTGTTAGTCTGTAGAAGTTCTTTCTCAAATGAGAGGCTTTTTAATCTCTAAAGCAGGTTATCTGCAACCTTTACAATCAAACTATTAACCATTAAATTCTCTCAGACTTTTCTCTCTTTTTTTATTTGGCATCCACAGCACAGACTCAAGAAAACACACAGAGCCGCAGACGTAGGCTATGGTGCAAATTTTAGTTGATAAAATATTAAAACTTTAAGAACATTTAATATTGACACTATATTCTAATCTGCCCGTACATACGCAATAATCTACTGTGGAAACAGACCCAGAGCAGTGATGAAAAAGCTCACTGTTGTTTTGGTTTATGGAAAAACAGTCAGAGTGAGATGTCATTTTTTTCTTCCTCCTCTCAGGCTCTAGTTTCATTTAAAATCCTGCAGGCAGTGTCTCCCCCTGCTGGTCAGGAGAATAAACTACATAAATAGTGATACACACAAAATAAACCTAAAAAACTAAATGAAATTACAGATATATTTAGAAGTGATTTTTATTGTAAACTCATATCTGAAACATTAAATATATATGTATATATTTTTTTTAAGAAAGTACATTAAATGTGCTGTTACGGTTAGGTAACAGTTCTGTTGTTTTCTGAATCATTTATTTTTCACATACATAATTCTGATTTGTTTTGTTTTTTACTGTTTTCTTTCTGTAACATTGTTCTCAATATATTATTAATTAATGTGAATTTGCTTTGGAATTATTTTCAAGCCAAGAAAAGACATTTCATTTTTTTCGGTAAGTTTATTAAACCAAAACTGTCCGTATTACATCAGGCACAGACAAGTGCAGAACTCATAAATCAGTGCAATGAGAAACAAATAAATATTCCAAAATAAGTTGAGTTAAATTCAATCGTTAAAGGGGGACAGAGGGTTGTGTAACTTCTGTTTACAAAAACGAATTTTCATATTAAATTGTATTTGTTGTTCATATTGTCACAATAACAATTTAAATCTTTAAGAGTACAACTATTAAGTAAGTGATATTTTATCATTCTAATCATGATGTCTTAAAAAATGAAATATTGATGTCATGTTAATAATACGCAGTGATATTTTGTGTGTAATTCATTATGATTTTTTTCCCGCTATAGATATTGCTATTGTGAATTCTTTTGGCCACGGTACGTAGACTACTGAAAGTACGTAGTGACACAGTAGAGTACGAAGTACGTAGAGAAGTGTGTAGAGAAAATCTGATATTGTGACAGCCCTGAATCAAAACAAAATTTTGATGTTATCTGACAGTGACAGAATAAATAGATAAATAATAATAAATTATTTTCTTTTGACGTTCGTCTTCTTCTTCTTCTTGTTATTGTCATTATTATCGTTTACTTTTGTTAATCTGTTTATTATTAATTTATTATTAGTTTTATTTTTTTAAAAATGTACATATTATTACAGGCATATAACAAAGTAAGATGACAACAACAGCTACAAGAAAATTTTCAGACATATTGAAAAATAAGGGATGACAATCAAATAAATAAGTGAAATGAGACACACATATTTTAAATAAGTTGAAAATTAAATTATAAAAAACGAAATAGAAATAAATAAATAACGAGAGACCAGAACAGAACAGTTAATTTGACTATTATTATTATTATTATTATATTCTTATTATTACTAAATAATATTACATTTGTGATCCCGTGATTCGTTTTATCCAATCCCGTGCTGGGATCGGGATGAGCTGGCATTAAACGCCGGAAGCCGGAAGTGTTTACAACAGGAAGCTAACAGGAAGCTAAAAGGCTAACAAGTGTCAGCAGAGTGTTTAAAGCTCTTCAGCAGCAGCGTGTGGACCGAGTCTGTCTCTGTTTGTGTCTTCGGGAGTTTGTGAGGTGAGTCTAATGACTGGAGTTTTATCTGAGTCTGGTGAAGCTACCGGCTGCTAAATGTTTCACCATGCTAACTCTCAATTAGTTTGTTAACTGGCGCGAAAACATCCCCCTGTTGTCATGAACCAGCAGCTGTGAATCAAGTTTTAACACATTTAACTGTCCTGATGATCAGCGGAGACACACTTTATGTTCAAAATTAATGTCTGACTATAAACAAACATATTTCCAGCAAATAGACAGAACCCACAAGCTAGCAGGCTAACTCTAGTTCAGCAGATACACGATGGAGTCAAGTTAGCAAGTTAAACATGAACTGTCTGCCAGGAAACTCCAGGAAATAGACGGTGGCAGGATCATTGCGTTCTAAGATGGATAAATGGATAAAGCTGATTCACTCGGAGTTCAGAAGTTTCCACCTCAGCAGTAACATTAGACAAGATTCAAATTCATCAGTTTGGTTGTTGTTCCCAGAGAATAGATGGTGTCACTGGATAGTTCACATGTATTTGTGAACAATTAACTCTTCAGGCGTCGAGCCTGTTATCAATGACTAATTCAGGTTATTTCTGTACTTTTGCCATATAGAAATAAAAAAAAATGTGGCCACCTACTTACATGGGTGTGACTGTGTGTCTGTTGTTGTTCTGAACAAACACAGACCAACAGACACACCAGCAGGCTGCTTGACGTTTTATTTGTGTATTAATTAAAAGAAGAAGAAGAAGAAGAAGAAGAAGAAGAAGAAGAAGAAGCATTATTCTTCGGTGGTGATTAGTGTGTCTGACTGTAACGTCTGCAGGAGTTGCAGAGCTGTTGCAGCAGTGGATGACACAGCTACTGTGAGCTGCCACACCCCCAATACTGCCATCTGTCTCCCAATGAAAGTAGCTTCCATTAGCTCCAAGTGTGGCTAAAAGTCACCACATCAGATGGACAGATAGATGGACAAATTATTGATTCAGAGGGACATTTAAATAGTTCATATGTCAGGTGCACAACCCTAACCCTAACCCCTGACTGAAACAAGAAAAATAAAGCAAACATAAAGAAAAACAAGAATAGTAAAAACAAGAACACAGCAGTGTCGTGTTGATGTTCTACCAGGACGTCTACAGAGAGCTGACTGATGGAGCGTGTCCTACTGCAGGCACTGCAAGTAGGGCTACGCAAATAATCACAATATTGTCGAAACTGCAATATGGCCAAGTGCAATTTTGTTCAATATCCAAATTGCAGAACCAAATCACAGTTGTTTTAAATGAGGGAAAACATTGTGATTATTTTGACTGAAATTGGAATCTACAGTATGATTAATGAAATAATCATTTTTGCATCACAATTTTCATTTTTATTAGAAAAAAAATAGTAAACTCATGATGATGTGATATTTGTTGAGGTGTGTTCCAAACAAACATGTTTTCTTTCATCTGTAGAATTTCAGTCAGGTCGTCTCTGCAGTGCCTCATTATAATGCTGTTTTCTCACATTTTTCTTTTTTTAAAAAAATAATCTGATTTGGTTTTCGTTCTGCGATTTGGATGTTGCACTTGGCCATATTGTGATTTCAATAACATTGTGATTGTTGACTGTGCAGCCCTAGTAAAACAATACAGAAAACTCACTTTAACACAGTTGAACACATCCTTAATTAACTGTGATACTTGTGTTGTCCACTCTTCCCATGAACTGTGATGTGGTGTTTCTGATGAGGAACTGGCGGCTCACACCGCGGTATCGTACATCCTTAGATGTGTCAGACTCCACTCTTAAACTCCCGCAGACCTTCACTCACACATTTTTGTTTCATTTAGTTTGTTCAGAGTGGCCTTTTGTGTTTTGGTCCTTCTGTGAGGATCGTGTTAGCAGTTTGAGTCGGCTCAGTAAACCCAGACTTCAGTAGCCCTGAAGATATCTGCAGCTAGCCGACATCAAGTACCGTTCACTGTTTTTGTACAACGTCAAACTACAAATATGAAGGAATCAGGATGTGTGTTAAACTGTAATGTTGGTGAAGGCTCATGGTGTGGAGGAGATAAAGCCTGTTGGCCACAGGAGGCCACTTACATGGAATATTTGGTGGCCAAAGGCCCTCAGGACACGGTTAATATTGAAACCTGCAGAAAAATGTCCCCCGTTACACTGATTTACTGCTTAACCAAGGAAATATTTAGCAGATTGAAGTGATAATGAAAATAATTGCAGAGAAAATGTTTATTACCGTTGTATTTTCAGGTTAGTGCAGGTAATAAACTGAGTGTATTTTTGTAGAGATCCTGAGCAGCTTCAGGCAGATTAAGTTTCCAGTCTGAGAGGAATCGAGCTGCTCTGTGTTTTTATTGGTTTTATTCTTCGAACGGTTCGTCCTTCTGTTCCCAGAAGCTTCCAGACACAAACACATCACACACAGCCTCTAATCTTCCGCTCAGCTTCTTTTGGATTTAATTTTCATTGAATATCCTGCGTGAGTCTGTGTGTGAAATGTCTGCCGGCCTGTTTACAGCTCAGTGTGTGTTTTCAGACGAGTTTCTGAGGGCTGAAACAGGATGATGTATACGTAGTGAAACTGCCAGCATTTGGCTCAACGTTCACTTTTTCAGACCAAAACAATAAAACGATTCAGTTGTGATCTGATTTTTTTTTTCTTCATGAAATCAATTCTTATATCTGAACTTGCGATCAGAGTACCGATCAGGTACCAGTATGTGTGTGTGTGTGTTTTTTAAGCCTCTTTGACTTTTATTTTGTTGCATTATGTTTTATTTACTGTACCTTTTTAATAACTAAGGAGGAATTAATCAAGAATCTGTCATAGTTTGACTTAAAACTTTTCAAGACATTGTGAGTTCACTCAGCTGTGACCTGTGTGTCGTACTGAACCATGAACTAACAGTTAGACACATGACATTTTTTAATTGTCATACAAATAATTGATGTGATTGAGTTTGTTGATATTTCAAGTTTGTCTTTTTCTGTTCTTTTTATGGCATGCAGCTGTGCTGCTGTGTTGGGATTTGTGTTTAGCATCCAGGCCAAACTCCCATGTTGTTGATGTGAATTTGTTCTGACGACAGCTGGGTTCTGTTGTTCCTCTCACCTGGTCTAAGGTGTGTTCTTTGTGTTCCTCAGGAGTCAAGATGAGTCTGCAGTGGACGGCTGTGGCCACCTTCCTATATGCAGAGGTTTTCTTTGTCCTGCTGCTCTGCATCCCCTTCATCTCACCTAAGAGGTCTGTACACAGCTGTCCCTCTATACAGCTGTCCCTCTATACAGCTGTCCCTCTACACAGCTGTCCCTCTACACAGCTGTCCCTCTACACAGCTGTCCCTCTACACAGCTGTCCCTCTATACAGCTGTCCCTCTACACAGCTGTCCCTCTACACACCTGTCCCTCTACACACCTGAAATCACCAGTGGTACAAGGAGTATTCAGATCTTTACTTAGGGCTGGACAATATTGAACAGCAACATCCACATTTAGTGCAGCACTTTTGAACAGATCTATCACAGATTAAATAAATCACACACGAGCGTCTTGGACCGTCACTGCTCAGACTAAAACAGTTCAAATCAGAGGAGTTGTAGAGCTTCAGCTCCAGAGCTTCCTGTTCTTGTTGCAGTTGAAGCTTTGATTCTTGAAGCTTCATCCATCACTGAGTATCATTCAATGTGGTGTTGGATCAATGAGAAGAAGCAGGAAGTCGAACAGCTCCATCTGAAGAAGCCTGAAGCTCATTGATTTAAACAGCAGCATTCAGTGTGAAACACAGAGCGGCTCTGTGTGTGTGAGTGACTGTGATCAGATTAAAACTCATCAGACCTCCTGACTGAAAACTGAGCAGCTCCGATTAACTCTGCTCCCCAAACAGAGACTTCACTGATCCACCAGCTGATGTCAGGCTGGTTTATTTATCACTGGACAGTCCCACTGGACCCAGTGAACTCATGAAGAAAAGATAAGCATGACAGAGCAGTTCAGTGAAAACCTGAAAGATCTGATCTTATAAAAATGACCTTTAATCAGAAGCTGCTGGAGAACAAACCATTCAGTATGAAGGTTTACTTCTGGTCATTAAACATGAAGATATTTTTCAATTCTTCTGTTCAAAGTGACATCCTGGAATTAAGAAAAAGAACCATCTACTCAGAAAAAGTTTGAAAACAAAATAGAAGTTTGATGTAAAGAATTGAACATTTTCATAAACTGGATTCAAGATGTTTAAAACATCGTGAAGGATGAACTAAAGGAGTTTATTTCCCAGAATGCATTAGGATTTCTGTCTGTTTTCTGTCCTGTAAACAAAGACTTTTGATAAAAACAAAATTGCATTGTTCTGTGAGAATAATACCACCTTCATTGATCTGAAGACTCACAGCTGACAGTCTGGTCACAGAGCCGTCAGAGTTGAAATGTGAAATTCTAGTTTTTGCATCGACCTTAATATGCAAGAAAAGAATAAAAGAATGATGAGATATGGCCTTTGAGCCCTTCATGTCTCTACATCTACCTTGAATCCATGATGAATCCATCTTTAAAGTGGGATCAGAGTAACCCTGATTTTTATCATCAAAACTGATCTTTGAAATACTCAAAGATCAAATGTTGATCTGGATTCTGGTTAGGACTGGATTACCAAACCTGTATCCCAGATTTTTGGGATCCGGATGTGGGATCATGTCCTGGTTTTGAAATGCCCGATTCTGAGACTTAATCCTATCCAGATCACTGTGATGCAGAGTTTTGAAGTAGTGGCTCCTGTTGACTCGGGACGTTCCTAGTGCCTAATTTAAATGTTCCACTTCTTCTGATTTCTGTCTCTCTAACTTTGAAGATAAATCAATAAAGAGTTAATATCCTGACTGAATCAGACTCAGAGAATCACATTCATTCACAATTTGTTGTAAACAGTTTTTTGTTGGTTATAAGCAAAGTTTTGTCAGATATTTTGTTCCTGTGTTTGTTCTGTTGGACCACTAGATGGAGCCACAGCTGCAGACCTCAGCTCTCATACAGAGCATCTGTCTGTACTGTTCTAAAGCATCACACACAGAGTTTGAGTGTATTTTATGATGCTGTGTGTGTTTTCATGTGATCATGTGTTTGACCCTCCAGGTGGAATAAGATCTTCAAATCTCGTCTCGTCCAGACCATCGCTCTCTATGGAAACACTTCATTCATGGTGGCCATCGCCATCCTCGTCTTCCTGCTCATCGGTACGTCTGTGTGTCTCTGTGTGTGTGTCTCTGTGTCTGTGTGTGTGTGTGTGTCTCTGTGTGTCTCTGTGTGTCTCTGTGTGTTTCTGCCTGTGTGTGTGTGTGTGTCTCTGTGTGTGTGTGTCTCTATGTGTGTCTGTGTGTGTGTGTCTCTGTGTGTCTGTGTGTGTGTCTCTGTGTGTCTCTGTGTGTGTGTCTCTGTGTGTGTGTCTCTGTGTGTCTCTGTGTGTGTGTCTCTGTGTGTGTGTCTCTGTGTGTGTGTCTCTGTGTGTGTGTCTCTGTGTGTGTCTATGTGTGTGTGTCTCTGTGTGTCTGTCTATGTGTGTGTGTCTCTGTGTGTCTGTGTGTGTGTGTCTCTGTGTGTCTCTGTGTGTCTCTGCGTGTGTGTCTCTGTGTGTCTCTGTGTGTCTCTGCCTGTGTGTCTCTGTGTGTCTCTGTGTGTCTCTGTGTGTCTCTGTGTGTGTGTCTCTGTGTGTGTGTCTCTGTGTGTGTGTGTCTCTGCCTGTGTGTCTCTGTGTGTGTGTCTCTGTGTGTCTCTGCCTGTGTGTCTCTGCCTGTGTGTCTCTGTGTGTGTGTCTCTGTGTGTGTGTCTCTCTGCCTGTGTGTCTCTGTGTGTGTGTCTCTGTGTGTCTCTGTGTGTCTCTGTGTGTCTCTGTGTGTCTCTGTGTGTTTTTCCCTCACACTTATCCAGACCTGGAAATTACTGAAATTAAAGAGAGTATGGAAAAATATTAGTGTTTCCAGTCAGACTGCTGCCCCAAAACAGCTCATCATTTCAGCACCAAATTTACAGACCTGCTGAGTAAATCTCATCAGCGTCAGTGAGCAAATACGCACCCAGCATGTTGGTACCAAGATCTACTAAAGCTGGTGATTGTCTGCCTCACATTACATGTTTTAGAGGCACGCAGGAAAAACAAGACAGAGACGTTTTTTTGTACCACCAGAAATTTCTCTGCACCAACCATCTGCACCAGTGCATCATGGTTCTTACAGAGTGAGAGAAACATCTGAAGAAAGTAAGAGGTCTCACTCTGCCACTATTTTCCCATCTGCAAACATCAGCTGCACAGTCATTCCTAGGGATGGTTTGATAAAACCTTTTCATGTCCACAACCTTGAGTATCTGCTGATGCTAATGCTGATCCAGTACCAGTTTGTCCCTCTCTTAAACATCTCAGCTGTTAAGAATACATTTGTATGGATGCACCAACAGTCATCTACAAAACATCATGTTCAAGCTGTGAAAAAATACATTTCCTCCTTCCATGATTAAGAAACGCAGCTCATATCATGACTCTGTTGTACTACTGTTTTTTGTTTTTATTGAAACTTTTTCACACAGAACTTTAAAGAGTTTTATGATCGGTCAGCACCATTCAGATTTTCAAAATAAAATTTAAATAAAATGCATGAATGTCACTCAGCTGTTTTGTTTTTGCTTCTATCAGCTTAAAATAAGTCCACATAGCTGAGAGTTAAGCGAGTTTAGCTTAGTCAACCTTTTATGTGATATTACATTAGTTAAATCTTCCGTTGTTTGGGAGATTCTGCGACGTTGTTCTCTGTGAAACTCCAGCTGTGTTTTTCGGCCTAAAAAACTAAACCTGACCTTCAGTCAGCATGAAGGCCAGTCGATCATGAATTTTCATTTTTGGGTGAATTATCCCTTTAAATGGTTAAAATTTTGATACAGTTTTGATTTTATCATCACGTTATAGCCTTCTGAATCGAATCAAATTGTGAGGTTCCAATAGATTCCCACCCTGAGCCTCAGTGAAGCAGATTCTGTTTAAAATGTTTGACCATCATGCAACAGTAAACTGTTCACATGTTGGCTCTGAGTGTCACATGACTCCAGATAGTAGATTATAAAATGTTTATGTTCTTCTTCATGTCTTTTATCGTGTGTGTGTGTGTGTGTGTGTGTGTGTGTGTGTGTGTGTGTGTGTGTGTGTGTGTGTGTGTGTGTTTGTGTGCGCAGATGCTTTCCGTGAGGTGAGGAAGTACAGTGTGACGGAGAAGGTGGATCTGACCAACAACCCGACGGCCATCGAACACATCCACATGAAGCTGTTCAGAGCTCAGAGGAACGAATACATCGCCGGCTTCGCCCTGCTGCTCTGCCTGTGAGACACACACACACACACACACACACACACACACACACACACACACACACACACACACACTTGTATCTCTGTCCCTGTCAGGACAATCCTTTGACATAATTCATTCTGTAGTCCCTCATACTAACCTAATTCTAACCCTAAAACCAAGTGTTAATCCTCAAAGAGCAGTCTGGACTCGTGGGGGCACATTTAAAGACACACACATGCACGCACACACATGCACGCACACACATGCACGCACACACGTACACACAGCGACAGGCAGACTGATCTAAATGCAGAGGAATTTTACAGTAGGATGGAAAGAATGAGCAGCTGTGTGTTTGTCAATGGAAACACACACACACACACACACACACACACACACACACACACACTCACACACACTCACTCACTCCAGTACAGTGTAAATCCTGCAGCCTGATCCTGATTGGACAGAGTTTCAAGGTGTAAATCTCTCTATGTCCCTGATTGGCTGACTCCCTCAGATGGGATCAAACATGAGTTAAATCTGATTGGTTCCAGAGGTCTGTGACACAACACTTTATTATTGGAGGGCAGCTTGTTGTTGGGCCAACGGTCTGAGAAGTTACTGACTGATTATCAAACAAGAAAACTTTGTTTGTTGGATGAAAGTTCGTTGCCAGAGAGCAAACCTGAGTTATCAGGAAACAAATGAAGGAAATATTAAAACGGTAAATATGATAGAGACGTTTAATTTTACTCTCTGATGATCGAGGCTGCAGAAAACACAACTTCAAACTCCATCTGGACATCGCTTCAAGCATGGCTGCTACTTCCATTTCATCTACGTAGAAGCTGTATTTAAAAATAACTAGGGCAGCAACTCACACATTTGAATATCAGTTAACTAGAGAGTTATTTTTTCTCCTCATCATTTAATCCATAAAGTTCCAGAAAACAGTCCCAGGCCTGGAATTAAGTCATTTTTAGGGGCAGCGTCTTTGATAAATGCAGAATTTTTTCAATTTAGTTGTTTGGTCCAGAAAATTGTGAAATCAGAAAATCGTTCGGCCTTAGTCTAAATCTAAATAAGCCAGACGTTTCCAGCTGTGTGCTGCCTGTAGGGGGCAGCAGCAGCAGCAGCAGCAGCAGGCTGGTCAGTAGGTTGGTCAGTAGGTGTTTGTCTCTGTCCGGTGTTCAGCCTGCAGCAGCTGCTCGGTGACTCACCAGCATCAGTGTTAACATGAACATGTGATGCAGCAGCTGCTGTAACAGAGAATCCAGCAGGAAGTGCTCCAGAGTTTAGACCGAGCCCTCCTCAGACAGACAGGCCACTGTGACCTGAGACTGAGTCAGGAGAAATATGGAGGAACGGTTTGTGGAAAAGGCTGAAGTGCTGGCAGCTGATTGAATTATTTCAGGGCTGTGAATTAACTGACGGACATATTTGGAACTGATACTATCGTCTCCTACAGACGCCTGAGACAGGAAAACCTCTTCGTTTTTAGTCCAAACAAAACATTTAACATCAGACCGATGTTGGAAATTCAGGAAGTTCAAATTTCCAGAGAAACAACTGTGATGTTTGCAGAAGAACTGGCTTAACAGTCCTGATCGATGCCCTGTTTCCTGTTTGTTTGATTCAAAACTGCATTTATCAGTAGGAACGTTCTTGGTGACTAACTTCCTCTTGGTGAAATAGAAAGTTTAGACTAACAGTAAGAAAACACTCAGAAAGCAGTTTGATAACGTAGCTGTTAATCACATTCCTCAATAACCAAATTGTTTTAAACAGCGCTGAAGTGTGAAGCACTTTGCGCTGTGCATTATGAACATTACACACACATTAACCTACAGAACATGACAACATCTCACTAAATGCTTCAACACCAAACCACTCCTTTAACACATCTTACAATGAGGGCAGTTATCACTTTGTTTCTGCCCCTGCAGTTCTTCCCTGTAAGCAGCGACGCCCCTGCTGTGAGTCACCATTGCATCACAGCCTGTTGGCACCAAACACAGCACACACAACACGTAGAGCACACACACACACGCACACGCACGCACACACACACGCACACACACACACACACACACACACACACCTCAGCTGGGTAATGTCAAGGGTCACTCAACGTCTGTGTGTGTGTGTTACTATATGTACTCTCTCTCTATATATATATATATATATATATGTGTGTGTGTCTGTGTGTGGTGAATGTTCTATATTAGGTTGTGTGATGTGTTAAAGAGTGTGTGACAGATGATCTACACACACACACACACACACACACACACACACAGAGCAGGTGTAACAGCTGATGCAGCAGTCAGCTTCAGGGCTCAGGTGGTGTTTAGTTGCTGTTTCTCACTGCAGATAATTAGAGGATCAGTTCTCCTCCTGGTGGAGCAGGTCGGCCAGGAACCATGGGGTTCTAGAACCGTTCTAGAGCCTGAGCAACACGCCGGCCAGGCCGATCATCAATAGAATTATTATTGGACAGTTTTATCAGTCGACTTAGAAGTAACACAAAAATGCAACACAGAAATGCCGACGACGTGCTGCAAAAAGTAGATTTGTTTCCTCTGTTACTTGTAGAGAGACTCTGACCTGTAAAAACGTGTTTATTGTCTGAAGTCTTTGTGACCTCACCGACAGATGTTTTGTTGTTGTTGTGTGTTTTTGTGTGCAGGTTGCTGCGTCGTCTCGCCACTCTGCTCTCCCAGCAGGCCTCACTCATGGCGTCCAACGAAGCCTTCAAGAAGCAGGCTGAGGGTGCCAGCGCCGCCGCCAAGAAATACATGGAGGAGAATGAGCTGCTGCAAGAGGTGATGCACACACACACACACACACACACACACACACACGCACAGAAATAAAAAACACATTTAACCTTAAAGTTGATATCTTCTGTTTCTATAATAGCAATAGAGATGCAAAGATTAATTGATTAAGCGATTAGTTGTCAACTATTAAATTAATCTGCATCTGATTCCAGCTTTTTAAATGTAAGTTCAGGGTTCAACTTTGTTTTCTTTCTCTTGGCCAAAGTCAGTTTTTACTTGCCACAGCAAAAAATTATATTATTTAACTTAATTATGAGGTTATCAAATTATAATGAAGTTGTCATGTTTAATCTCGGGCTGAACATCTGGCTGAACGTCACAGTTTCTCACAGTCGGTGATGTTGTTAAATGTTTTGTCGGTCCAAAACCAAAGATATTCAGGTTATAAATGTATAAATTTTAAAGGATTAATTGATTATCAAAATAGTTAAATTCTGTTTTTTACCACTTGCCTGGTTGGGTAAGCGAGTTGCCAGTTTTACTAGCCCAACATGGTATTTTACTTGCCGTACTGTTGAGCTGTGGAATATTTCCTGGTTTCTTTACTTCTCTCTGACAGTAAACTGAATATTTCAGGACATCATTTTAAACTTTAAGAAACACTGATCAATATTTTCTAACCTTTTATGGACCAAACAACTAATTAATTAATTGAGGAAAAAATTACCAGTTTAATTGAAAATGAAAGTAGTCTTTGTTTGCCGTTCTAAATACCAGTTTATGAACTGACACAGTGTTAAGCATCTGTGGTTGTGATGAAGCTTCAGAGGTTTATCAGCTGAATCTGCAGCTGCACTCAGCTTTATGGAGCTTTATAAGGACTTTCAGCTCGTCGTTTTTCTGTCTGGTCACAATTTTATTTTTTCTGGTTTACTCTCATCGTATCGTTTTCAGACTTAATCTGCTGAGCTGGTGAACAGCCAGATTCATTTGTGAGCTCAATGAATGATTAGATGCATTTTCACCAGAAGTACTGAGAACTTCTCTTCAAAGAACCAAAAGGTTCCTGCATCCCATTCTTGTATGTTTCCACCTCAGTCTTAAGACCCACCAAGTAACTGTACTACACCTCCAGTCCAGTAGGTGGCAGTAAGAAGACTTTTTCTGCAGACTTTTAAACATGGTGGCTGAATTGAAATGCTGCAAGTACTGGACCAATCAGAAATGTTCAGCACTGCAAGCCCCACCCCAAAAGTTCCTTACCCTTTGGAAAGTGCTACATCTTAGCAGGGTTTGGGGGTGGAACAAAAACTAGAACTAAATTTTAGACCTTGTTTCCCTGTAGTTAAACTGCATTGAGTTCCTCAAAAGGTTCCTAGTTGGAGAAAGTTCGAAATGCACCTTTTGTTGGTAAGGATGTGGAAATAAGCAACTGTTTGTTAAATTTCAGTATAACAAGTTAAAAGATGATGATATGAGAGTTATTTCTGATGCAAACAAGTAAAGAAAACAATCAGTTATCGCAGTTTAATTATCTGAGGAGTCTATTTTAAAGACTCAGGACAAACCATCATTTTAGATTTAATGACACAAAAAACAGATCTTTTTAATTTTTCCATGCAAATGTATGTTTTAATGTGTGAGATACAGCTGTTTCTTCCACTAAACAGTCGGGGGCAGCACTGATCTGCAGCTGCTGAGTTGAACCAAAATACACACTGATAATATTCATACACACACACACACACACACACACACACACACACACACAGCCACAGCCTGTGTAGCTCATTCACAATGTGGTTACACACATGCGCGTACACACACTCTGGTAATGTGACCCGGGTTTGTCCGGGGTGAAGAGATCACGGAGTCCTCGGCTGCTAAAAGGAGAAATTGCTTCATCTGCATGTGACACACACACACTTCCTGCACTCCACACACTCCAATCCCCCCCCCCCCCACACACACACACACACACACACACACACACACACACACACAGTCGATACAACATTTCAAGATAAATGTTTCTGTGTTTTCATATTTCAGGATGTTTTAGCAGCAACCTGAATTCATATGAATGACGGTGTTGGTGTCTGAGATGTGGGCTCTGCTCTCTGTTTCATAATTTCCACACAGTCAGGGAGGATCTGCAGAGTTAGGCAGCTGTTTTGTTTCCCACTAAACTGTGACACACGGTCACAATGTAATCACACCCTCAATACTGTCAGTTATCGGAAAAATTCTTTCTGAAATGTTAAAGTGATTCACCAAGTTCAAAAAAGTTGAATACAAAGAGTTTTGTGGCGGATATCGATGAAGACAAGTTTCAAATGTTAAAACTTGTCATTTCCACTGCTACTACATAATAAACAGGTTAAATCATGATGAAACCTCAACAGGTGACTCTGCATCAGAAATAGAAAATACTCTGAGTTTCTCATCCTGCTGATGGCAGAAAATGGATTGTATTGTCACTGACTTGATCAAGTGTAGGTATAATGTAATTTACTTCATTATAGTACATCTACAGCGCTGCAGTACTTCATTACAGTACATCTCTACAGTACTGCAGTACTTCATTATAGTACATCCCTACAGCGCTGCAGTACTTCATTACAGTACATCTCTACAGCGCTGCAGTACTTCATTATAGTACATCCCTACAGCGCTGCAGTACTTCATTACAGTACATCTCTACAGCGCTGCAGTACTTCATTATAGTACATCCCTACAGCGCTGCAGTACTTCATTACAGTACATCTCTACAGCGCTGCAGTACTTCATTATAGTACATCCCTACAGCGCTGCAGTACTTCATTACAGTACATCTCTACAGCGCTGCAGTACTTCATTACAGTACATCTCTACAGCGCTGCAGTACTTCATTATAGTACATCTCTACAGCGCTGCAGTACTTCATTACAGTACATCTCTACAGCGCTGCAGTACTTCATTACAGTACATCTCTACAGCGCTGCAGTACTTCATTACAGTACATCTCTACAGCGCTGCAGTACTTCATTACAGTACATCTCTATCTACATCCTGTAAAAAATAATCTGTTGCATCTCAGATCTTTATTTGATTTGATAGGTTTAAAATTTACTTTAATGACCAATTAATCGTCAAATAATCATTACCATCCCTTCTACAGACGTCATGAGTCTGGACAGATGTGGATGTAAACTGTAACTTGACTTGTTGGACCATGAGGTGGAAATTTTCATTTAAACACAAATCTATGTATTTTTGAGAGGTTTATAAAGGTTTATGTCTTCATTAGGAACCAGTCATGGCAGTTTGATGCACCTCAGATTATTTTTGGTGTATTCAGCCATTAAAAACTGTAGGTTTGACTTCCGCTCTAGCAGCCATGAGGTAGGCAGCATATTAACAGAGCTCCTCGATCATTAAGATAAACGCCGTATTTTCTTGAGAGATTGTTTCATATTAACAGAAGAAGTTAAAAAGGCGTTTACAACATGCCTAAACCAAAACAAAAAAACGTTTCACAGACAAAGGAAAGGGCTCAAACAGCCGAGGAAGAGTCGATCGAAGACGACACAGCTAGCCATCTTGACAAGGGGGAGCTACAGGTGGACGCAGACATGGCTAGCTTGCAGGTGATTTTGCAAGAGCTGAGAGAGTTTCGGCGTGAAAATGCAGACACTCTCCGAGAGATACGAGAGGACATTAAGGCAACTAACAGCAGAGTTGATGAAGCCGAAATACGAATTTCAGAGACAGAGGAAAGAGTGCAAGGGTTGGAGGAGGCTACGAGGGAACTGCTAAAGCTACAGGCCAAGCTGGAAGAGAAGCTAACGGACCAAGAGGGAAGAGCAAGACGGGAGAATATAAGAATTCATGGCATAGAGGAAGGGTCGGAGAGCAACTCCACATCGATGATAACATTTGTGGAAAATCTGCTGAAGGAGAAACTGGAGCTGCCCCCCACCGACGAACTCAAAATTGAGCGTGCGCATCGCGCACTGGGACCGAAACCCCCGGCCGATTCCGCCCCGAGATCCATAGTTGTTAAGTTCTCCAGCAGCAAAACTAAAGAAGAAATCCTAAAACTGGTGTGGCGAAAAAAGGGGTTTCTGTATCAGGAAAGAAGAGTTTTTGTGGACCACGACTATGCACCGGAGACCCTCAGGAAGCGCCGAGAATACGCGGAGGCGAAGAAGGTGCTGCGGGAGAATAACATACGGTTCCAAACTCCTTTTCCAGCCAGAATGAGGGTGTTTTACGAGGGAGAGACATGCCTGTACAACTCTGCAGAGGAAGCTACGAAGGACATGGTGAAGAGAGGTTTGTCCGTGCCGATACATAAACCACCAGCGAGCTGGGCTGACAGAGTGGCAAATCTGATGTGGCGCAAAATCCGGTCACCGAGAGGAGCAGACCAGCAGCCAGAGGCTCCGCGGGATGGTTTTAGAAAGAGACTGGATGCTTTCAGACGCACTGACCAGTAATTTTGTTTTGTCTCGGCGCGGATACCCTACGGTAAGGAGGCATAGCAGTAGAGACTGTGGAACAAACAATTAATAAATCACTGCCATGGGAGGTGTTTGGTTTAGGCTAATGACATCAATAATATAACATGTATGATCGGGGAAGATCTGACTAAGCTAAAAGTATGGACCGCTTTGAAAACTTAAAGGAGGGCCCTCCACAGCTGGAGACACATGGAGGCTTTCCCTCCAAGCCGGTAAAACATCTCGGCTCCTTCAAGGTCACAAATGAGACCTCAAAACAGGAAGTTCAATTTGAGAAATCTATTAAGTTCATGTTTTTCTGGGACTGTTTTACTCATGTTCTTTTTTGTGTTCATGTTTTTACGGAGTTTGAGTGGAGGGGGGTAGTGAAATCAAAGGTGACACCTGATTTATAATGGAAAGCCAAAAGGTTCCACTTAGGTTGGCTTCTTATAATGTGAAGGGTGTACTTAACCCGGTAAAAAGAAGTAAAATTCTGGGCAAAATGAAAAAAGACAAGGTAGATATAATATTTCTGCAAGAGACCCATTTAACCGATCCTGAACATGCTAAACTTAAAAGGCAAGGCTTTAACCAGGTTTACTCATCTTCCTATAAAACAGGACATAGAAGGGGGGTGGCTACACTGATATCAAAAAGAGTGGTCTTTGAAAAGATATCTGAAATCATGGACAAAGAAGGTAGGTATAATATGCTTGTAGGAAAATTAGAAGGATCAGAAGTAACTCTTCTAAATGTATATGCACCTCCAGGCGCGACGTGGGGGTTTTATAGACAAATATTTGATCTAATGATTACAAAAGCCCAGGGAATGGTGATTTGTGGTGGTGACTTTAATCTGAGACTGAATCCAAAGTGGGATGTGTCAAGAACAACTCAGGCTCAGAATAACACAGTAGGCAATAAGGTGAGAAAAATGATAAGAGAGATGGGCATTTGTGATGTATGGAGGGAGTTAAATCCTACAACTAAAGATTACACTTTTTATTCTCCACCACATAAAACCTACTCAAGGATCGATTATTTTTTTATGTACAGTAAAGATATTGGTTTTGTAAGGTCTTGTAAAATTGGGATAATGGACTTGTCAGACCACAGTCCAGTTTACCTAGATTTAACTTTAAAAAATAGCAAAAACACTTTTTCTTGGAGACTTAATTTAAATGTACTTAAAGGGAAAATGAAGGAAGATCTTCAAAAGGAAATTCAGTTATACCTATCAGAAAATGATAATGGGGAAGTGTCCCCACTTATGGTATGGGATGCAGGTAAAGCTGTCCTGAGAGGGAAAATCATTGCGAAACTGGCCCTACAAAAAAGGCTCAGACAGGAAAAATTAGATAAACTAGAAAAAGAGTTAGGTAATTTAGAAAAAAAACATAAAAAAGATGTCCAATTGGACATTACTCAGAAAATTAAGGAAATTAAAAATCAGATCAAAGAAATTTACGAGGTTGACATTCAGAAGAAGCTAACCTTTTTGAAACAGAGGTATTATGAAGTAGGTAGTAAATCGGCTAAAATTTTGGCTTATAAATTAAGAAAGCAACAAGCAGAGAGGGTAGTATATAAAATCAAAGACCCAATCACTAAACAAATGAAGCATGACTTTCAGGACATTCACAGTTGTTTTGAAAAATATTACAAAAATTTATATGCCCGGATGGCTAGTAAGGGGGACAGGTTACCTGAATCTCTGCTTGCTTCACTTAATCTCCCAACAATTACAGAAGACCAGAATAAAGTCTTATTGGCCAATGTGACCATAGGAGAACTCCAAAAGGCAATCCATAGACTCAAACCTAATAAGTCTCCAGGATCCGATGGGTTCCCAGCGGAATGGTATAAAACTTTCAGTGACTCCTTATCACCATTACTATTGAGAACATTCAATTGGGTCCTTGAAAAAGGGGAGATTCCTCCATCTTGGAGGGAAGCGATCATAACTGTAATACCGAAAGATGGAAAAGATAAGACAGACTGCAGTAATTACCGCCCAATTAGTTTGTTGAACCAGGATTATAAACTCTTCACATCAATTCTAGCAAAACGCTTAGAAATAATACTCCCAGATATTATACAGCTGGATCAAGCAGGGTTCATTAGACAGAGGCAAACACAGGACAACGTTAGAAGGACATTACATGTCATTAACCATATAAACAAAGACAATTTAGAGGCTGTATTGTTAGGGTTAGATGCAGAGAAGGCATTTGACTCTGTTGACTGGTCCTTCCTATATAAGACACTAGAGAGGTTCCAGTTCCATAATGATTTTGTTAAAATAATACAAGCTTTATATTATAAGCCAACAGCCAAAATTCGGATTAACGGAGGATTAACAAATAATTTTGAACTAGAAAGGGGATGTCGACAGGGCTGCCCTGTGTCCCCACTCTTATTTGCCATCTTTATAGAGCCCTTAAGTCAGTGGATAAGACAGAATGAGAAGATAAAGGGGATCATGGTGTCTCAAGAAGAACACAAAATTGCCTTGTTCGCTGATGATATTTTGATATACTTGGGGCATCCATCCACTTCCCTTCCAGAATTGCTTGTAACCCTGAGGGAATATGGATTACTATCAGGTTATAAACTAAACACCCACAAATCCCAAATTTTGACATTTAATTATTCGCCTAGCCAACTCATCAGAGAGGAATTTAAAGTCAATTGGGATTCAAAGTCAATTAAATATCTAGGTGTGAATATCCCCAAACACCTGAATATGATTATATCAGAGAATTACGACCCCTTGTTTTCCAAAATTAAATCTGATCTGACCAGGTGGAATCTAGTTCCCTTTCTAGGATTAGGCCAGAGGGTGGAAGCAATAAAAATGAATGTGTTACCCAGATTACTATATCTATTCCAAAACATACCAGCGGAACTTCCAAAAGGGAAATTCCAGGAACTAGACAAATTGATATCAAGATTTATTTGGCAGGGGAAGAGGCCAAGAATTCGCTATAAGATTCTTCAACTAGCAAAAGACAAAGGAGGCCTCTCTCTCCCGAATATAAAAAATTATTACCAAGCGGTGCAGATAAAAATTTTGGTTAACATTTGCAACCCTTCTTATAAAGCGAAGTGGAAAGACATAGAATGTCAGATATCTAGTGATATCCCTTTACAAGCAGTTATAGGGGACAGTGGATTGTTTATTCATCTAAAAGACATAAACCCATGGATAAAAATGTCAATTAGGATTTGGCATAGGATAGTCAATGAAAACAAGGCCAAAGAACCTTACTGGATCATAAGATGGATAGGATATGACTCAGATTTCTTGCCAAACAGGATGGATGCAAGATTTAAACAGTGGGCCAGTAAAGGGCTAATAAAATACAGTGACCTCTACGAGGGGGGCACAATGCGACAATTTCAAGATCTTAAAAATCGATTTGGTTTAACCAATCAAGACTTTTATAGATTTTTGCAACTTAGACACTACCTAGAGAAAACAACGAAAAAGGAAGAATTGCAACAAACTAATTTGGGTATAGTGAAGATATTTCTACTCAGTTACAGGTCAGACCCTGGACGTGGAAATATATCGAAGATATATAAGGTGTTGCAAGAGCTAGTAAGAGAGGATACTGCATATATCAAAGAGAAATGGGAGAAGGAGAGTAAAATCACGATACAGATGGAAACATGGGACAAAATAATTTTACAACAGTGGAAAAGTACATCTGCTCTGTCCTGGAGAGAATTTGGGTGGAAAAGTATAGTTAGGTTTTTTAGAGTTCCAGCTCAAAGGATTTCTTTGGGAGGTAGTACATCCTGCTGGAGATCCTGTGGCGAGAGCAAGGCAACACATTTTCATGTGTTTTGGGACTGCCCGGTCATTTTAAAATATTGGGAAGAAATTAAACTGAATATAGAGAAAGTCATGAAAATAGTGATTCCATCAGGGTTTGAGACCTTATGTCTGGGGCTAAGACCGGACATTGTTAAGGGACCTGAAAATAAATATATGTACAATATTCTACTATTAGCGAGTAAGAAAGCAATCACAAGGAAATGGTTGGTAAAAGATTCTCCTACAGTTGAGGATTGGATCAAAGTGGTTCAAGATATCTTTATAATGGAGAAGCTAACATTCATTCTCAGGCTTGAACAAGATAAGTTTGAAAGTTACTGGAAAAGCTGGATAAACTATCTAGCAACTTATAGGCAAGATGATGGGTAAAGTGATAAAAAACCCCTAGTTCCTGACTCCACTCATTTGGTTCTGTTTTTTGTTTCTGTTCAATAATTACACTATTACAGTGTTACACATGTATGCAGCAATCTATCTTCATTTGATTTGTTAATATTATAATTTGTGTTGCTGTTGCTCTTGTCACCGCTGTTATCACCCCATGATAAGATATTGTTAACAGGAGAAATCATGGATAAAGGAAGGTGCATATGGGGCAGACAAATTATTTATTATTACGGTTGTCATTGTTATTTTCTAGTTGTTATTATTATAATTTCTCTTTTTTTGGATAATTAGGTTGCCTATTAATCCAGTTATAAGTTTAACTGTATAGGAGTACCATGATAGAGAGTGTAGGTGCTTTTGTAATTATGTGATTTTTTTTTATCTTATTTTATTTATTTATTTATTTCTTTATTTATTTCTTTATTTTTCCTCTTTATTTTTTTTTCTTTCCTTCTTTTCCTTTTTTTAACCTAGTTTTTCTTGTCGTATCTGCTTAGATGATAAGACTGGATGACTTGTGTATAAAATTAAGAGCAACATGTATGAGCTGTATTTTCTTCAAATAAAGAGTTTAATAACAAAAAAAAAAAAAAAAAAAAAAACTGTAGGTTTACTTCAAAATATGTGTGTCAGATCCGTTCAGCATGTTTGGGCTTTTTATATTATTGCATCAAAGCCTGTTGGCACCAAACACAGCACACACAACATGTAGAGCACACACACCTCAGCTGGGTAACGTCAGGGCTCACTCAACGTCTGTGTGTGTTCCTATATGTACTGTGTATATAGGTCTGTGTGCCGCCAGGTGATGAGCGCAGGTATTAGGTTGTGTCCAATAGTCTAGTAGGAAGGTGGGGCTCCCTTGCACCCTATTAATATATTTTTCTAACTTACTTTTATGTAATGCTCAAGGTGTCTTGAAAACAAATTTCCATGTTCCCAACTCAAAATGTTTTCCCAGGGGTCCATCTGGCAAACATCTTTGCACCCATGTGTCTTTATAATGTTGGTGTGACAAATTAATTGAGAGGGTTTTTGTAATGATTTTAGCAAGTTGAAATTTGAAAAATAAGAAAGCAGTATAATTTACACTTCCTTTAAAATATCTTTATACTTCTACCAAACTGTGCAGTGCAGGTGAACTGAGGAATCGACAGATTAGAAGACAGATTAGGGAAAAACAACAAAATATGTGTTCAATAAGTCAAAAGTCAACTGGGATACTTGTTCCAAGAAACACTCATGTTGGATTGTGGAGCAACAGATGTTAGATTTGTCAACTGGCGGTTGTCTCTGCAGGGAGTAAACTCATCCTCCCCTGACCTCTTATATGACATTATGCTACATTCAGCCAGAGATGATGAAAGATACTGAGGCGTTCATGTCCCTGTTCTGTTATGTATGGCCAAGCCTCTAGAGACATTTCTTCATTCTGAACGTAGTGTCATGCAGAGAAACTGTAATGAAATAATGCAGCCTGCAGAGGCACTGCAAGTCAAATCATCATTTAATTTCCTGTCAGTTCTCCTGAGGGCTCAGAGGAGAATATCCATGAACTGGGGTTGTTCACCTCACTGACTGAGACAATTTAATACATATCTCAATACATGTTCAACAGTACGATGCATCTTAGAAAGTTTTAAATAGCCAGCTGTTTGGTATGATACGATTTAGCCCTATCACAATACAATCCGATGAACTATGTGAATCTTTACATTTTGATTCTATTGATGTTTGTAGGGTACCATTAGTTGCAAGAAGAAATCCTGGTAGTTTTGCTGAATCCAGTATCAGTAGAGACAGAGAGAAGGGGACATTACAGTGGCGTTAACATCTTTAAACTGCATTTTTTGCAGTAAGACGATCTGCTGCTCTGTTTCACATGAAGAGTGCTGTGGTTTGGATTGAATTTGACCGTGTAGAGGAAGTGGGGTGTGGAGGAACAGTGATGCTACGTGTTACCTGACGTCTCTGTGAGTCGGGAGACTTGTGGCTCTGTATGCTGCTGTCAGACACATTTTGTTCCTTATTTCTTCTAAAACACAAACGTTATGAAAGTTTGGTGGCACAACATCTGTTCTTTCACCGTTTGTTTAGAGGAAATGAAGAGGAGAGACCGGAGAGAGAGGGAGAGATAAAACAGGAAAGTTACGGCGGCAGTTCCTAGATGGCAGAAATGAAACGTGTGTCTTAATGAGATATGCCAGTATGTTAGTGCTGCATCGATTTTCATCGAGTCTGATCAGATGCATGAGTGAGTTGTCACACCCCTAATATTAACATTTAACAGTCAGAATTGTTTGTAGCCATTAACTGACAGTATTCTTTTTTTCCATATTTGTCCCACTTGCTACTGAAGTAGAGCTTGAGATCTGTACCCGAACCCCCTGAGACCTGACCAGTTCAGGTCACGCCATTTCTCACATATTTCATGGGGGTAACATCGGGTTTGGCCTGTACTGTATTTATTGTCCCTGTCACTGAAGACTCCTACTGTTTGGTGCACAGAGGGAAGCTTTTTAAGAAAATTGTTGAGGGTCTGATTGAAGGTCTATATTTTAGACTCTACCCTTAATGTCCCCTGGAAGTCTAAACTGAGCTGAGAGTTTCCAGAATAATTTGCATGTGCAAAATATTTCGGAGGAAATATACAGTGAAGTTATTGTGAACATTTGAGTTTCATGCTCTATTGAATAATTTGTTGCACTTGTTTGTGGTTTAATTTGTGCTGATTCTTGTGATCGGAAATTTCTGCAGCAGCTGTGCAGAGAAAATCAGATCCCGAGGAGTCTAATGTCTGTGTGTGTGTGCGTGTGTGTGTGTGCGTGTGCGTGTGTGTGTGTGTGTGTGTGTGTGTGTGTGTGTGTGCGTGTGCGTGTGCGTGTGCGTGTGCGTGTGTGTGTGCGTGTGCGTGTGTGAGATCGCGAGCGAGCGATACCAATCTCTCTGGAGCGAAGGTCAGTTACGTGAGGCTGCAGAGTTCCTGCAGGAACAAACACGTGACTTTCCGATAGTCGTCTCTATTTTTGACAGGATGGTGTAATTTCACTACACACACACACACACACACACACTTACTTACTGAAGGTGAAACAACTGCGTGTGTGTGTGTGTGTGTGTGTGTGTGTGTGTGTGTGTGTGGATGTTTGTTCACATGTTGTCAGACTGTGTTACATGTTACCGTGAAGCCCACCAACATGATCTTCCCACTGACGTCTCTCTCATGATTTACATCATGTTTGAACTGTGCATCTCAAAACATTACACAACGAGCAGAAACAGATTTTTAAATAGAGCTCGACTGATGAAAACGGAGCCGATCAAAATATAGAAAACATTACAGACATTACGGTGTGTCCCAGAGGACAGACCATTCTGTGTTGTTGTTTATTTCTGTCCATGTCAGTAACTAACGCTGCAGCTAATAATTTATTATCAGTCTGACAGTTATTTGTTTAGAATATCTCAGAAAATGGTCAAATCTGTTTCTCAGTGTTCAAGATGGCGTCTTCACATGTCTTGTTTTGTCCGCCCAACTGTCCAAAGCCCAAACACATTCAGTTTACTTTGATACAAAACTCAGGAAACCAGCAAAATATTCATACTTAAGAAAGAGATTGGAACCTGTTGATACAGCCACTTTATCAGGTACACCTGAATGCAGCTCCGCCACATTTCCACCTTTACAAAGCTCATAATGACCAGAGCTGGTAGTTGGTGGCTGCATCTTATTGAAATCCGTCTCTAATATTCTGACCTCCTCATGTCTCAGTAATACACGTGTCATTGGCCCGTGCGGACCACACCCAAATTTTTAAAGTAATGATGTTCGCTGTCTGCAGGGCATCTCTGTGAGGCAGCAGAGTCTAAAAAAAAGAGTAAAATCCAGACCGTGACTTTGGGCATTTTTACTGGTCTAACTGGGAAACTGGACATGCTGTCGTCATAGAAACAGATCATAAGATTATGATAAGTATTGAAACTTGCTGCTCTGAAGTTTCTGTCAGTCGACTAACTGTCTCGAAAATCTGAGACACTGAAGAACTTTCAACCAGAGAATGTGCAGAGAAATGACTGAAATACTTCCTGTTGATCAACTATATTGATTAATAGCTTCAGGGTCTCCAATGCACTTATTCTCAGAGACGGGCTGATCTCATCTACAATCGCTTATAAAAGTTTTAAATAAACTGTTCATTGAAAAAAAAGTCAGCTACTAAGAAGTGAAGTCCCTCAGATCCACAGCCAGACCATCCGCAGACCGTACACAGACAGTACGCAGACCGCCCGCAGACCGTACACAGACCGCCCGCAGACCGTCCACAGACCACCCGCAGACCGCCTGCAGACCACCCGCAGACCGCCCGCAGACCGCCCGCAGACCGTCCACAGACCGCCCGCAGACCGTCCACAGACCACCCGCAGACCGCCCGCAGACCATACACAGACCGCCCGCAGACCGTACACAGACCGCCCGCAGACCGTACACAGACCGCCCGCAGACCGCCCGCAGACCGCCCGCAGACCGCACACAGACCGCACACAGACCGTACACAGACTGCCCGCAGACCAACCGCAGAACATCCGCAGAACATCGCAGTGTCTCTTGCCATCAGCTGTGATCACAGTGGACAGTAAATTGTACTGATCGTCTGCGTAGGAGCCACAGATCAATAAGTTCAGATCAATAGGTTTTCTAGGCAGACAGCTGTGGTCAGTCTGAGTGTCGACTGTCAACAACATCATGAACCACAACTCATCTGACAAAAGATGATTCACTTTAAAGTAAAACTTTAAAGTACTTTTACTGTGCCAGAGTATTTATATGTACACACAGACAAATACTGTAGTTTTTACCAAAACTACCCAACAGTTTATACAAGTACAGCTAAAATGATTAATTATCAACTGTTGTGGTCATCATTTCAGGAGTGAGAGAAAAATATTCTGAATGATTAATCACAATCACAGAATGTCCAAACAGCAGAACCAGAACCAAATCACTATTTTTGGAAAAAGGAAAAATGTGAGAAAACAGCTTTATAATGAGGTACTGCACAGAACCTGACCTAAATATCTTTTTCTCATTTTTCTCTTCATTAAATGAGGATTATCTGTAATTTCTTATGTTTTTAACTTAAAGTCTTAAAGGTTCTGATTGAGGCGTTTGATCACAGAGAGACTAGTTTTCACTGTTGTCCCGTCCTGGTTGAACGAGGATCCTTGTGGCCTCTCTGAACCTCAGACCTCGTGCTGCTGGATTCAGTTCAGAGCTGTAAAATCGGGTTTTATGGCCGAGCCTCCTCAGTTAAAGGTCTGAAGTTCGACACCTGTTTGACTCCGTCAGTCTGAGCGACCATGATCACACCTCACCGGCTGGAGTCCTGCTGCACCGCTTCAGTCTCGTGAATTCTTTTGTTTTCTAACATTTTGATTTTGTTTACTGATATCTGAGCTCATTCACAGCTGGAAAGTAACTGAGTACATTTACTCAAGTAGTGGAGGATTCTTTGTACAGTATGTGGATACTATAACTGCTTAAACTTCATTTAAATGTTGATGATGTGACATTGACACGGATTTTAATTTTTTCGGTCATTTAAAACTTAAAATAATCTGGAACTGTTGTAAATTCATCAGACACAGACAGTTTTTTTCAAGTTAATCCCAAACATGAAGGTGTTTTCTTCTACAAGTGATGCTCTCGTCATTTGAGAACATATCAGTCATTGAGAACCCATCAAGATGTGAAATCACAATTTATTACTCACAGTAAAGAGAAAAATACCTCGACACTAAAATCAGTTCAGCTGTAGTGAGTGATCCTGGGAGCCAAACAAGCTGAATTTATTTGACATTTTTATGGATTTTATTAGAGACACAAACTGTAGACTTGGATTGAAACAAAATATCAAATGTCTGTTGTGACATTAACTTGGTCAGGTGTAGATATCAAACGCTCCTTCTGTGTGGAGTCAAAAGAGTGCCAGTAAGAAAAAAAAGTAAATTTAAGCATTTTCATTTATTTGTTCATTTATATTCTGTTTATATTTATATATTTTATTTAAGAATAAATATTTACATGTTTAATAGCAGTATGATAAAGCAACAGTGAAAAGTATAAGGAGAAATAAAAGGATAACAGTAATAAATTACATACAAAACGAATTTGAAAATATCCTGAAGGAGACTAATTTACATGCTAAATAAATATACATATATTTTAAAATGTATTATTGCAACATTATTATTAGTATGTTATTATTATAAATTGTCAGAAAATGTCATAAAATGTTGATCAAAGTCCAAGATGACGTCCTCAAATGTCTCGTTTTGTCCACAACTCAAAGATATTCAGTTTCCTGACAGAGAGGAAAGAAACCAGAAAATATTCACATTTAAGAAACTGGACTTTCTGTTCTTAAAAAAACAATTCTAACTGATTAATCGATCATCAAAATAGTTGCTGATTAATTTCAACACACACACACACACACACACACACACACACACACAGATATAATTTGTTGTCACTTTAAATGGACACAAATAAACAGAAACATCAGACCGTGTGTGTGTGTGTGTGTGTGTGTGTGTGTGTGTGTGTGTGTGTGTGTGTGTGTGTGTGTGTGTGTGTGAGAGACTGTTGAGTTTTCATTAATAACATTAACACGTATCTGAAGTGTCCATGTACAGGATAAGAATTAAATCAGCCAATCAGAGAGCAGGGATCTCTGTTGCTACAGTATGAAGTCCTGCCTCAGAGAGCAGCTGTCAGTCTGTGGTCAGGACTGAGAGGTTAGGAGGTGTTTGGTATGAACACCTGTTGCTCTCTGAGTGGGCGGGGACGTTCTCGCTGCTGTTCACGTCACACGCTGCTCATCTGTGTTACAGTGACACGTCTGTCTGTACAGGAAGAGAGCTGAACTGTTGGTTCACATGAAAATATTCTGTTCTGGATCTACAGTAACAGTATAAATACATGTCTGTGCATTTAAAGGGACAGTTCACTGCAAAATCACCCTGTAGTGCTGTTCATCCAGGTGAGGCAGTTTTAGTATGAGCTGCAGAGTTTTGGAAATATCAGCTGTTAAGATGTCTGACTTCTCCCCAGTATCATGGAACTAGACGACCATCAGTTTGTGGAGCTCAAAGAGACAAAAAATACGTTTGAAAAGTTAAAAACCAGTGTCTCTTTCCAAAAATCATGACCCAGTTACTCAAGATAATCCGCAGACTGTGTTGTGAGCAGTTTGATGTAGGAACTACTTTCCTTCTAGTAGGAAAAAAGTAGTTTGGTAGATTCTGCTGCAGAAAGAAAGAAGTGTTGATGCTTTAAGCACCAAAAGCTGAGTGCAAATTAGTCCCATTATATTCAAAAGATGGCAGAAATCTCTACAGCCGATCTCTCCAAAACTCTGCAGCTCAACCAGAATAAAATCTGTATGACAAACATCACTTCAGGCCAGCAGAAAAATCTGTCTTTTTGATTTCAGGGTGAGCTGCCCCTTTCAATCAAACATCATGAATGAATAATGATGTCGCTGTCTTTTGTTTCCTGTTTGAACAGAAACTGCGTGACGCTGGTGTCGAGGTGCCAGAGGCCGGCAAGAACGGAGCAGGACCACAGGAGGAGAACAAGAACCTGAAAGAGGAGGTGAAGACCCTGAAGGAGGAGCTGGACACCACCAAGAAAGGTAAGCAGGAGGAGGAGGAGGAGGAGGAGATAGAAATAGAAATTCTAAGTATGAAAAATATTGTGCATTATACACAACACTGCAGAATCAGTCACATCTTTAAAATCACTTCTCTTTATAAAAAAACTTTCTATTGATTTGTTTAAAAAGTGCTTTATAAATAAAATTTATTATTATGAGAGGAGACTCCAGGGAGGAGAGGAACTAAAGTAACTAAACTGTGTAAAGTTCAAACTGGTATTTGAATACAGTACTGTAAGTGTAAATGTACTTTATGGTTTGCAGCTCTGCAGAAATCTGAAAGTGACGTTCGTGCGATGAAGAAACAGGCTGAGAATCTGACGGTGGAGTACGACAGACTGCTGGACGAACACAGCAAACTCCTGGTAACACACACACACACACACACACACACACACACACACACACACACCACGTCTGTTTAAGGCATCACTGGAAACCTTAAACTTAAAACCGTGAATCTGTTTTTATACTTGACACAAATACCGTAATACCTGTAATAAACCAGCTCAACAAGAACCCAAACCAGACATGTAAAATAATTATGACTGTCAGGAAAGAATCAAATTTAGTGATGATATTTTGTATGAAACAAGTACAGCATCAGTTACCATGGTGACCTAGCCAGGTTAAAAGAGACAGACACCTTTATGATGTTCAAGCCTCTGCCTTTAGACCCAACAGACCTCACTAATGCATCAGTCTTGTTTCACAGCACACCTCTCAGGTGCAGCTACATATTATCTGTATTTTGCAGGTTGTAAAATTTGCAAGTTTTATGTTAATGTCAGCCGTTTTCCAGAGAACTGTTTTGAACATTTTATCCAAAAAAAAAAAAAATAGATTTCATTTTTTTTCTCACTAAACTTGTATTGAAGCTGGATTCAGTTCCATCATTTGAAGACATCATGTTGGATCAATATTTTCTGACCAAGCAACAAATTGTTTTGTGGAAAAATTGTCAGATTGATTCCTTGTTGAAAAACAGGTTCAAACGTGTAAAAAGAGGTGGAGCACACGGACTCCTGTTTTCACACGTTTGACCTGTTTTTCAATTAACAAGATTGTGACAGGATCAATTAATGAGTTTGAGCCAAAAAGGTTCAAATTCTCTGATTTCAGCTTCTTAAATGTGAATATTTACTGGTTTCTTTACTCTTTGAATTTGTGGACAAAACAAGACATTTGAGGACGTCATCTTGGACTTTGATCAACATTTTTCACCATTTTCTGATATTTTGAAACAAAACTGTGTTGAAAGATGCGCTTGAATGTTTTCTGTAGCTTCAAGTGTGCAGAAGTTAAGGTCAAGTATGTTTTAAGGTTTCTCTCATAGACTTACAGTGTAAAAAACTGTTTAAAAATAAATATAAATAAGTAAAAACTGAACTTGTAGGGATGAGCAGCAGCAGCTCCTCCTCCTTCACAAAGGAAATCTCATGTCCTCAAATCTAAAACAACGTTTATATTTGAGCCAATACGGTATTTATTGGAGTGTTGTTTTGTTTGTGCAGCAGCACACAGAGGCACGCTCACAATCCATAAAAGGAAAACCGATCGATCAGATACACGACAGATTATCTATAAATCTATACTCACCCGTACTGTACATGTGTGTCTCTGCTGAAGTTATATTTAGCTGCTTCAGTGTTATGTGTCTGATCAATGTAACAGCAGCTGGTCCACCTTAAATCTGCCTGACAGAGAACACACACACACACACACACACACACACACACACACACACACACACACACACACAGTGAGGATGGTTATGTAACAAACCTAGAAATACACACACGTCCATGTCCATGATATGTAGACGGCTGGTTTATCACAGGCTCTGGTTCCAGGTTTAAAGAAGATGTTGACTGTAATGATATAAAGAGATTCTCTCTGCAGCTGAACAGTTAATCACATTTAATCAAATTCATTCTGTAATTGTTAAAGATATTATATGCAACATTTTTGTGAAAAATAAACGTGAAAAAAAACCCTTTTTTGATCACTATTTTTCAACTAGTGATCAATCTGGCAATAATTTCCCTACTAATCGATCAGTTGTTTGGTTCAGAAAATGTTGATCCTCAAATGTCTTGTTTTGTTCACAACTCAAAGGAAAGAAACCACAAAATATTCACATTGAAGAAGCTGAAATCAGAGAATTTGCTAAATTTCTCAAACTGATTACTTGATTATCAAAATAGCTGAATTGATTAATCATTGCATCTCTAGTTTTCTGTTAAACAAGTGTAGAGTCACATGCAAACAATAAATGAAATTATATTTATAAGGACAACAGTAAAATGTACTAGTATTACAGTTTCCCTCATTTTTATCCGCAGGGCAATTTAAATCTTAAACTGTATCACATTTTACTTCCAGATGGTCTTTTGTTTTTGTTGTTTTGGCTGTTTTTATTTACTTATTCTTAAAATTTTAATTGTTGCTTTTATTTATTTATTTTTTACTTCTTGTTGCCACTTTTATGAAAGTTTCTCTTTGGTGTTTTTTATTGTCTTGTTTTACTCGACTCCTTCGATGTATTTAAGAGTTCACATAAAGGCTGAATGAATGTCAGCCAGCTGGAAAAGTTTCAACTGCTGCCTTTTGATGAGACGTTTTGAAACTTATAAAATGATAAAAGACAACTGGACAACATAAAGACAGTGACGAAACAAGAACTGTGAAGACAGAACAGAAACATGCAGAACATGACAATAAATCAACAACAACAAACTGGATTTCAGCATAAATAAGCCTGCAGGCAGGTTCTGTTACACACAGAGCAGCGGACATCAATAAAATACAACCGTCAACATGTAATATGGAGTCTGAGTCTGCAGGCCACGCCCCCACAGCTGAGGAATATTATATCATCCATCTTTGTTACTCCTCAGTTCTGCACAAACTCACTCTAATATCAACTTCTTGTGGTTATCTTATCAATATCCACCATGAGAAGCAGGTGATTATCAGTTATCAGTGTCGAGCTGATAAGAATCTGTATCTTGCATCCTGAGTCAGTGGTCATAAAAACAGACACTGAATTCTCCTCGTCTTTCTTCTGCTCTCTGTCTGTGAGAGCTGCAGCTGCAGAAAATAAAACTTTATGTCTCTGATTCTCTCGATGCTGGTTTGTTTTCAGCAGCGGAGCTCCGGGGACGACGTTTAATGAGCGCTGCAGCACTTCATCAGTTAACTGTCATTAGGGTCGGTCGATATGTTAAAATGTTCTAACCGGCCATCGTCAGCCCATCCATCAGTCCACCAGTCATATCTTCATCCCCCCTCCCACCTCCTCCCACCTCCTCCCGTCTCTGCTGAGACGTGTGAACAAAATAAACTCACAGTGTCAAGAAACAAACAGAGAAATACAAACAGTCACCTTCTGAATTCAAGTTTCTCTCTATCAGGATCATAACAATATGTCAAATATCACAATTAAAAAAAATCTATCTACTGAGATATTACAGGAATAATATTTTATTTTATTTTATTTTATTCTCTATCTGTGTCAGTTACAATTCCCAGAGGATGTTTTCGAGTTGTTCATCCATCTCTCATCTTCTCCTGATATCTTTATTAACTGTTTTTTTTGCACGTTTAGCTCATAGTTGCCGCGTTTATTTTATTTTAGTAGAAACACTTTAAGAAAAAACTTTCTATGAACAAAAGGCTGTTTTCTGTTTTGTAATATCATGTTCTGTGTTTGTTTTTTTTTAGTAATATTGTACCGTGAGTTTTTGGTATCATTACATCTCTAGACTTTACTGTAAATAATTTTGAGAGTGTAAAATAATATAAAAATAGAAATATGCTGTTTTTCCTGCTGGATGTAATGACGTCTGCAGCCTGAAGGCGGCGCTCACGCTGTGCCCTGTTCCCTGTCTGCAGGCGACCAGCGACAAGAAATCTGACTGAGGAGGACGAAGACGGTTTGCAGCTTCTCTCATCTTCACCTTCATCATCTCTCCTTCCTTCAACAGTCTGCAGCTCCAGCGTCCCCCTCAGCAATGTGATGTCACTTCCTCTCTTCTGGATTAGCAGGCAGCGCTGGGCTGTGATTGGTTTATTTCATGTGGTTTAAAAAAAAGTCCCATCTGACTGTTGGAGCTTCATCAGCTGAGTGTCAGTCAGCTGTCTGTTAGTTTTTTTTGTTGTTGTTCTTTTGTTTTTTTTGTTTTTCGGTTCCTGATCTGGTCATTCCTGCTTCCTGCTGCTGGAGAAATTCAGTCGTGTTTTCTGCAGGAAAAGACGAGTTTCATTCCAAAATCAGAGGTCCAGCGTTCTTAAAGACACCTGCACTCCTGTACCGATAACTAAAATTAACATATTGCACCTTGTAGATTAAAAAAAGTCTCCAAACAGCTTTTTTCCAAACATCACGTTGTGTGAATTTCTCCAAAACGACTGTTGCATTTTGGGTTGTGAATGAATGTAAGCTGACGGGTTTCATTGAGAATCTACAGAATGATTGATGGATGAACGGAGCTGCTGTGACACAGAACACGTCACTTTGTACGAGCAAAACAAAAGATCAGGAGGTTTTCTTTAAGCTTTAACTGTTTATTGATTTGAAAATGTTCCCACATGTTGTTCATGACGGTTGAAACTTATCACAGCAGATTTGAATCTTTTAATCTGTTTGTGTCTGTAGTTTCTGTTATTTTGCGCAGCATGTTGTCGCTCTCAGCTCGTTGTGTACGGATGTCACACCCTGACGTTGGAACACGTGAGCTCAGACAGCCGTGTTCACCTGAAATACTTTGATGTCAGAAGTTGAACATCTCAACTGGGAAATCCCAACCTCCAACGTTGCCTCGAACGCAACATGACTTCTGAGCTCACCTCCCTTTAGACAAACTGAACTGCTGCATTCATTCACACACACACACACACACACACACACACACACACACACACACACACACACACACAGACTAACAGACTAACAGCTCAGTTACAGCGACATAAAACACACACGGACACTGTTTATCAGTACTTTGGTTCTGACCAATCAGGAGCTGGAACCAACTCTCACCGCCCGTCACCGGTGAAGCTGATTGGCAGTGAGAGATTAGAAAAGTGATCATAGGATCCACCAGACTTTTGTTCTGCTTGTACTGAGTGTTTGTGTCGTTCAGTCTTTGTCATAATAAACAGCTGTGTGTGTGTGTGTGAGATATTTTCTGTCGTTACTGTTACTATGGAAACCAGTGTGATGGGGAAAAAAAAATGTCTGATTAGTGGTTTAGATGAGAAAATGTCAAAATGGTAAATGAAAAGTGGCTAAAGGTCACAGAGCTCTGCTCAAAATCAACCACAGATCTTGTGATTAGTTTCATGAAGGAACTACTTTCTTTACTCCTGCAGCAGAATCTACCAGAGTTACTTTTTTTTTCTAACAGAAAGAAAGTAGTTCCTACATGAAAGTGCTTACGAGGTCTGTGGGTTATGTTGAGTAACCAGGTCTGATTTTTTTCAAACACATTTTTTGTCTCTTGAAGCTCCATGAGCTGAATGTCATTTAGTTCCATTATACTGTAGAGAAGTGTGACGTCTCCAAAACTCTGCAGCTCACAACAAAAACATCTGGACGGATAAACAGAACTACAGAGAAGAGGAAAAATGGGTGTTTTTGATTTTTTAGGGAGAACTTTCCATTTTCAAACAGAACAAAGATTCTCAAAACGACTCTGCAGAGGATCCGTTCACAACAAACGCCTTTAATTTGAAAATCTTCTGGCCTGACTGTGTGTGTGTGTGTGTGTGTGTGTGTGTGTGTGTGTGTGTGTGTGTGTGTGTGTGTGTGTGTGTGTGTGTGTGTGTGTGTGTGTGTGTGTGTGTGTGTTACTTCTTTAGTTTTCTTGTCTGTACTTGGTTGATCTTTGACTTTTAGGTCTTGAGAAAATGTTTCCATAAATCATCTGGTAGGTGCGTGCAGTTCTCACTCCTCCACATCAGTTTACATCTGTTTCTTTTTATTTTTATCTTTATCATTTTTCTGTTCAAATACTGACACGGCCCAGTTTCCCAGGAGTTTGTGAAATGGTCACAGAGTGAAATCTGTAGGTTTGAGCATGTCGACTCAGTCGTCAGTATTTTTTTCTGACAGTCAAATCGGTCAAAAAAAGGACTTTGACACGAGTTTAGTTCTCGTGTGAAAAGAGCTTTATTTTGAAAGTGAAACCAGACGTGTATTTATACGCTCTAATTTGACCCCAGAATGAGAACGATGGAGGTTAATAGTTTTAAAAGTTTTAAAATATTGTCACAAAGAAACTAAAACTGGGTCCATGTGCACAAATCTGATTAAACTTCCTGACAGTTTGACGACCTGCTGTAAAACTGGAGTCTGATCTTGCATGACAAATAATTTTACTGAACTTTGTTGATTTTGAATTTTCTGATGACAGAAATCTAAACTTTTTTCAGTTATTTTTTTCAGATTGTTGAGAAATAAAGATCAGCAGTACGTCATACACATCCTGCTTTTATTGGACTTTATTATTTCTGATGCGGTTTGTTGCAGTGATGGAAAGAGTTCAGAGAATCTGTACTCAAGTACAAATACTGTTACAGTGCTAAAATATTACTGGATTACAAGTGAAAGTAAAAAGTATTCATCTCAAAAACTACTCAGAGTATTAGTTACTTTAAACCACTGATGTCACAGTCCCCTCTACAAACCAGGTTTGCAAATCTTGTGTGTTTTCTTGAACCAATAATCAATAATTTATTAGATACAGAGCATGTTCTTCATTTTCAATATTTTTCTTTTTTTTTTTTTTTTTATTCCTTTTTCTCATAGTAAGTTGAAGTTTAATTGTCTTTATTCAACAAACAGCTCGGTGCAAACTGCTGCCACATCTATTGATTAAACATCCGTCAATATATTTTTAATTGGTTAAATTGTTAACAGGGATCAATCAATTATTAATATCATTACTGCAAACATGTTCTGCTGCAGCGTTTTGTTTTTTCTGTCTGTAATTCCTCGTTTTCATCGGCCTGTTTGTGATCTGATCGTATTAATTCAGTTTGATTTTAAAAGTAACTAAGTAGTTACAAATGGTAATGAATACTTAAGTACGGTATTTGTAATTAGTTACTTCCACCCCTGGTTTGTTGGAGCTGAATGTGATATTATGATGATCATGATGTAGGTTTGATCATGTGATCATGGCCTCTTCTCTCTGGATACTTCGGTTACATCTTAAAGGGAGATTCTGCAGTTTAATGTGATGAAACACAACTTTAGACTTTGAAATTGACAGATTCCAGTTTTTCCTGTGTTCCAGTTTAAATGCATGAGATCAACATTCAGACCAAACCTCATTCTGATATTTCTGTATTTATGCAGCTGATTATTCTTCTGCAGCAGAAGCTTCTTCCTTCTCTATTTTATTTGCATGTGTTATTTTTTGAAGAAAATCCTTTCGGAGAGTAAAAGTGTGGACCGCGGTGTTACAGTCTGGTCTCCGCTCTTCACAGGAATGATGGGATATCTGAGGTGAAGAGCTGAAATAAACCACCAGGAGCGTCTGCAGGTATCTTCTTCTTCATGTGTGTTTAACAGTGATGCTCACCTGGATTTATCTCACTGACAGCCTCCTCACAGGGACTTTCTGCTCACTGTTTGTGTTTCATTAACTAGAACTTTAAAGGTCCACTGTGTCAGATTTTAGGGACATTTACTGTCAGATTATGGCAGAAATTTTCAGCCATGTTGAATTTAGTTTTTCTGTTTTCTTTGCCGCTTCGTCTTTGTGTTTCAGTTTCTCCTGTTAAATTTTCCACAGTGACAAACCCCCGAAAACAACCTGTGAAGTCCAGTTCCCTGCATGTTATTGTCCCTGTCACTAAAAACTCCTTCTGTTCGGGAAACTTGTTAAGACAAATGTCGGGCTGTAATCGGGTTAGGGTTAGGTCGGGTTCAGGTTGGGTTCGTACCGATTATTTGTCGGCATCGGGCCGATTAAAGCGCTGCTCTGTATACTTGATTCTCCTCCTGACTCTGCCCTCCCTAATTTATCTGATCTTGGAACCTGCAGTTTGTGAAAAACACTGACTTGTTCATCCCTTAGTAGTCAATTATTTTTATTTATTTTTTTAAACTACTTTTCCAACAAATCTGGAGCGTTTGTCACGATCTCTGGATCAAGCTGGAAGAAATCACATCTTCAGATTTTCAGCTTTTCTACAGATGAAACTTTTTCAGGAGCTGAACAGTCGGTCAGAGTTTCAGTCTGAGACTAAACTCAATAACTCCAACAGTAAAATCCTCCTTTTACATTCATGAGATCTGACAGAGGAGAACGCAGTACCTTTAATTTCAGTACTTAAAGTACATTTTCCTGAGTGTTCTGCTGCAGGACATGTAACAGAGTATTTTTACGGTGTGGTAATAGTACTTTTACTGTAGTAAAATATTTGAATCCTCCCTCCTGCACTGCATGTTGCAGTCGTCTCCCCGTCCGTCCCTCTCGTGTCTAAACATAGCGTCCCATCTTCTCGGTCTTAATAAGGCAGCTGTTGGTGTAAACGGCCGTTTGGCATTAGAAACCGGTTTGAACCGCACCGCCGAGCCTCTCCACCATCTCACCAGATCAGCTTTCACGGAGGGCCTTGTGTCTTTTTAAAAAAAAACCGCTGACAGGCTGAACGTCTCAGGCCAGGAGGAACTTTTTTTTTAAGCCTGGAGTATTTCTGTCTTTTGCTTCCTGGAAGTTTAAATTGGTTTTTAAAAGGTGGTCGGGCTGCAGAGCTGCTCGCCCAGACTTTCAACTGCCATCAAGAAGTCAGGAGGCCGGTCCTGTTTCACAGAGGTTTGACACCAGTCCCATGTAAAAGACAATATGAGACATCCTTTGTCATGTGGACAAGATATTTTGGAGAAAATAATTATAGTAACTGCAAAAAGCTGCAGAGAAACCACAGCTAACCAGCATAACTTAAGTTACTGTGTTCTAACATGTCAAATACCTGCAAGAAAATGAAGAAATATGTGCATTTACAACTATATACACTGTAAATACTGACATCGAGTTTAATTACAAATACGGAGTTCACCAAACTCAGTTTTTATCAGCTTGTTATTAACACTCATTTTAAATAAGTTAGAATGAATATATAAATTATTATTTATACTGTTTTCATAATCATCCACAACAAGGTCGACATCAATACTGTCAAATAAAAATCAAACTGGACAAGTCATTTTGAATTAAAAACAGTTTAAAACAGAGTTTTACTTTAGAACGAGTTATGGGCCTTTTCATGTTTACTTATTTTTTCAGGTAAATTAAGTTATTATTAATGCCTGTTTATTAACTGGCTCCTAAAATATGAAAATAAAAGATTTACAGGTGAAAAAGAATAATGAAGAATAAAATAATACAACAGAATGATAAAGAAATAAAATAAAGAAATAAAGGAGAATAAAATATTACTAAAAAATTAAATTAGATTTGTGATATCTGATGTTTGCTTTATTCAAATTCTTTATTTTATTTATTTTCAGTTCATGAGTTCATGAAATTTCTATGAATTATAAACATTTTCTGATCCAGTTTTCTTTTCTTGTCATTTCTTCATAATGTCTCTGTAAAGTTGCTGATGTTGTTTCTCAACCTTGATGATGTGCAGATGATGAAGGAACCTCGCTGACACTGGCTTTGTATAAAATAGGTTTATTACAAAAAGACCAGTTATCATACAGGCACCATGGTTTGCCTGGGAGATGACATTCCAACATGGTCACACATACACTCAATCTTAACTTCTTCTAAGATACACATCTATACATGCACAACTAATGGAACAACAGATACTACACTGATATTAAGTTTATCATGTGAATCAAAGATCTTTTTAATC